>NC_141548.1:94397500-94711666 GCF_021556685.1 Rattus norvegicus
TTTATTTTCTATCCTTTTGAGATGCAAATTTCTCATCCCACTTGCTAGTTTTATACTCTTGTTTTTCTTACAGGTTCTGGATGTTTTCTTTGGAAATATGACCAACAGAGTGGATGATGCCTATTCCTCTTAGTCTTTGAAAGAACTAATCAGAGAGCATGTAATGTAAAGGAAGTCTTTCATTCTGCTCTTCTTCATTTATTTTGTTCCAGGGTGATCTCTATTGCAATAGTCTTAAAATAGTCCTCTTAAGTGTTAACTCCGAGGAATATTACCTCTGACAATATAAACAACATCTATTAACTAAAAGGAGTAATTTAATTTTATATATAGTATATGAGATTGAAGTTAAAAATTATATAATCTCTAAAATTAGTTCTCATATTTATTCAAAATATATGTTTTGCCTTCCTGAAAATGAGGATCTAGCTAAATATACATCAGAAAAACATGAAGATCATTGAATCTGTACACTGATGACTTCATGAACGGGGTTGTTAATAGTAAAAGGAAACTTTGAATAAAGTAAAAGAGAAATCTGAATCAGCAGAGTTCTGTACAGTAGTTCTTTATTTTTCTTAACTACAGGAAATAAGTTTTCTCTGTGTCTCTCTGTTTTATATTACAGGAATATTATGACCTGGGTTTTTACAACTCGCTTGTTATACAGTAGTTGATGTTTAATAAATGAATAATTCTTGAATTCAATCTTAGCCACTGTAATCAAAGATTTAATCTTGATCTACTTTCAGGTTTTTTTAAACAAGCAATTACATTATCCAATATTGAATTATGTGAATTTCAACAAAAGCAAGAAGTTCACCTTGGAAAGTTTGAATTAGTAAGCCACATATTTAAGAAACCAATTTAATGATATTTACAATTATTATGATGATAATTAATAATAAAAACATCTAACCTTTAATATGCCATAATGATGAAAAAAATTTGCACAATAGCTACCTCCTCCCCCTCAATAAAAGTAAAAGCAACACAATAGCTTCATCTGGGAATGAAGAGCTGAAAGACATTGCTTCAATTGTGTGAGGAATATTTTGAAAACCTGCAGAATGATTAGAGCTGGAATGGCAGTACAGACAACACCACAAGTCCCACCATCAACTGTGCTTAAATTTGTGTACCAGGACATTCACTGTTACAGGTAAAAGGATAAAGAGGAGAGTGTTAAAAGGTGACACTGACAGGAAATACAGTTTTTGTAGACATAAGAGTATCATATTGTCCCTCCCAGATCTCATTCCCCATTGAATGAACTACCTGTAATCCATTTGGTAACTATGCTTTAAAAAAGGGTTTCACAGTGTCTGTTTCCTAACCCAGAGATTAGGCTTCATCAACTGAGAACTCTAGAATTCAGAGCCCAACTAAATGGAATAAAACTACTGCAAAACCCAGACCATCTTTGAGAAGAGAAGCATCTGTACTACCTCACTCCAACTTCTCACATAGTAGAGGGGAGACAGAAGCCATTGGAACTCATACAGTCTTGGCAGTGAAGTTGGGATTCCAGAATTCTTACCAGAATAGAGACTGTAGAGGGAGAGAGGGGTAGTTCAGCTCAGCAAAGAAGGATTCATCCTCATGTCCTTACAGATCCAGGGTATCATTTTCTATTGGCCACTCTTAAATCCAACCAATCCAACATTGGGCTAAGGGACATGCACACGTATCTCTCCATTTTGTTGATGATGAGAATGTTCTATGCACATTGTCACTGAAATAATGACGATGTGACACTCCGGTAGAGAATAGCTTGCCCTAGTAACTCACAAACAAATGTCCTCCTTGATCCATATTCCCTGAACTCCTATAAAGTGGCCACAGATTGAATGGCCCTACTCAATTTTTATTAAGAACCACACCTAATTGGGACACTAGACTGCTTCTCTTCAAAAACAGATAGACTGGGTGACCCTGTTCTGCATTTAAAATTATTCATTAAAGTTGAATAAATTTATAGAGATTACACTTGTAGGACTAACATCAGCTAGCCTTCGAAAATGCCACCCTAAAGGAAACCTTTAGTATTCTCTGTGAAAATCAGATCATAACAGAAGTTTCTTCAACTTACCAACGTAAGTGGAAACACTCT
Source organism: Rattus norvegicus (assembly GCF_021556685.1). Lineage (NCBI taxonomy): Eukaryota > Metazoa > Chordata > Mammalia > Rodentia > Muridae > Rattus > Rattus norvegicus. Next base: position 94,399,614 of record NC_141548.1, read on the forward strand.
CTCCAATTAAAATAGAAGTTCATTTTCAACACTAAACTTACAAACAAACATTTTGAAGGAAAATATAAAACACAAAGAATAAAATATAGAGCCAAATAAAACATTCAGAAACTAAGAAATAAAAGAGTTGTGAACAGATTTCAAACCTGAGCGAAGTTGCAATCACAATTCACACCTCACAGGAAATCCTCACATCAGTCCTCATCAGGGAAATGAAAGGAAACACCTACCATAATTCAATCGTGTGAAATAATGAAGTTCGTTGGCTTATCAACAATGATAAAAAAACTGCCAAGCACAGGAGAATATGAAATAAAAAGTGGAGAGAACAATAAACTTTAAATGTCAGAACTGAATTTTAATTTTCAATAATAACTCTGAGTGATAAAAGAATGAATTCTACAATCATTTTCTATTTTATACACAGATATAATTAAAAATATTCTAATACTGTCTTCCAGGTTATAAAACATATTTCACTGGTAAAGACATATAGATCATCAGGGAAGGACACATAAATGCTATTTAAAATAACTGGGGGAAAAACACATAGTGAAACATAAAGAACAAGAATAAAAGTAAACCAAAAATATCAAGTCCATAATGTGTGGGTTCATTTCTGGGTTTTAGATTCTATTCCCTGGATCAGCCTGTTTCTCTATCAATGCAATGAAGTTTTTATTGCAATTTATTTGTAGTACAGCTTGATATAAGAGGTGGTGATTCCTCCAGAAGTTATTTTACTGTTCAAGATTGCTTTAGCTATCCTGAGGGGTTTGTTTGTTTGTAGGTTGGTTTATTTTTGTTTTTTGTTTTGTTTGAAGTTGATATTTGCTCTTCCAAGGTCTGTGTTGGCATTTTGCTAGGGATTTCACTGAGTCTGTAGACTGCTTTGGGTAAAATGGCCTTTTTCACCATGTTAATCCTACCAACCCAGGAGGATGGGAGCTGTTTACATCTTCTGATATCTTCTTCGATTTCACAGAGACTTGTCATACAGGTTCTTGTCATACAAATCTCTTGCTTGGATAGAGTTATGCAAAGATGTCTTGTTTTATTTGCAGCTATTATGAAGGGTGTTGTTTCCTACATTTCTCTGGTACGAAGGAAAGCTAATGATTTCTTTGAGGCAAGTTTGTATCCAACCAATTTGGTGAAGGTGTTTTTCGGCTGTAGAAATTATTTGGAAAAAATTTGGGGTTGCTTATGTATATTATCACATCATTCATAAATAGCAATACTTTGACTTTTTCCTTTTCAATTTGTATCCCCCTTGATCTCTTTTTATTGTCTTATTTCTCTAGCTAGAAATTCCAGTACTATATTGAATAGATAGGGAAGGTGTGGACAATCTTGTCTTGTCCCTGGTTTTAATGTAATTGCTTTAAGTTTCTCTCTGCTTAATTTGATGTTGGCTATGGGATGGCTGTATATTGCTTTTATTATGTTTAGGTATATATCTTGTATCCCTGACTTCTCCAAGACTTTTAAACAAGAAGGGGTGCTGGAACAACTTGAGACCCATCCCATAGGTAATTACCAATTCTTGACATTATTAATGATACTGTTTGAGCATCTGACTGAAACAGATGCAGAGACACACAGTCTAACTTTGGAGGGAGCTCTGGGAGTCTTGTGGAAGAGCTGGGAGAAGGCTAAAGGGCCTCAAAGGGGATAGAAACTCCACAAAAAGACAAACAGAGTTAACTAAATTGGACCCTTTGTGGCTATCAGAGACTGAACGACTAACCAAAGAGCATACATGGGCTGGGCCAAGGCCCCTAGGACATATGTAGCAGCTGTGCTGCTCAGTTTTTATGTGGAACCCTAAACAACTGCTGTGTGGGGCTATCCCTAAAGCTGTTGCCTGTCTGTGGAATCCCTTCCCCTAACTTGGCTGTCTTGCCTAGCCTCAGTGAGACTTGATGTGCCAGGGTGGGAAGATATCCAGGGAGATTGCACCCTCTTAGAAGAGAAGGGAAGAAGCAAAAGGAGGGAGTGAAGAGGTGTGATGGAGTGAGTGCAGTGATTGAGATATAAAATTAATTAATTAATTAATTAGTTAGTTAATTAATTAATTAATGGAAAAATTCTCCTACCTCAGACTCTGAATTCCATAAGTTTTCTCACAGGCATGTAAACACACAGAAACATACCACACACACACACACACACACACACACACACACACACACACATACACACACACACACACACAGCCACACACACACACCACAATGGCAGATATACAAACTAAAAGAAATTAGTAAGAAGAATAATGGACCAAATACTTTTGATATGTCATGGGGTCCCTTGAGAAATCAAAAGAATTTCTGGGTGAATCATCATTCCTGACCTCAAGCTATATTGCAGAGCAATAGTGATAAACACTGCATGGTATTGGTACAAAGACAGGCAGGTAGGTTAATGGAATAGAATTTAAGACCCAGAAGTGAACCCACATAACTATGGTCACTTGATCTTTGACAAAGGACCTAAAGCCAGTAAAAAGACAGGATTTTCAACAAATGGTACTGGTGAAACTGGAGGTCAGCATGTACAACAATGCAAATTGATCCATTCTTATCTCCTTGTACAGAGCTCAAGTCCAAGTTTATTGAGGACCTTCACATAAAACCAGATACATAGAAACTAACAGAAGAGAAAGTGGAAAAGAACTGTGAACACATTGGCACAGGGGAATATTTCCTGAACAGAACACAAATGGCTTATGCTCCAAAGTCAAGAATGGACAAATGGGACCTCACAAAATTGCAAAAATTCTGCAAGATAAAGGACACTGTCAATAGGATAAAATGACAATCAACAGATTGGAAAAAGATCTTTAAGAATCCTACATCCAATACAGGGGTCATGTCCAATATAAACAAGGATCTCAAGAAATGAGCTACCAGAGAACCAAATAACCTATTAAAATTGGGGTACAGATTTAAACAAAGAATTCTTAACCGAGGAATACGGAATGGCTGAGAATCACCTAAAGAAATGTCCAACATCTTTACTCATCAGGGAAATGCAAATCAAAACAACCCTGAGATTCCACCTCAGACTAGTCAGAATGACTAAGATCAAAAACACGGGCAACAGCAGACGCTGGTGAGAATGTGGAGAAAGAGGAACATTCTTCCATTGTTGGTGGGATTGCAAGCTGGTACTACCACTGTGGAAATCAGTCTGGAGGTTCCTCAGAAAATTGGATATAGTACTACCTGAGGACACAGCTATACTACTCTTGGTCACATACAGGAAAAATGCTCCAATATATAATAAGGACACATGCTCCACTATGTTCATAGGAGACTTATTTCTAATAGCCAGAAGCTGGAAATAACCTAGATGTCCTTCAATAGAAGAATGGATACAGAAAATGTGGTACATCTACACAATGGAATACTACTCAGCTATTAAAAACAATGATGGACACAAATGGAGAATTCTCATTTAAACACTAGGAAAATGAATATATACAGCATAGAAACTCACAAAGACCCATCCTGATCAAGCAGGGTTGATCTAATCACAGAGACCACTGAACTTAAAAGGAAGTCCTTAAACTTTCTTCTCCAGAAAAATCAGAGGCTGGAGCAGTGGCCCTGCCACACATGCAGAGAGCTCAGTTATGCCATTAGGACTTGTGTTAGGTAATTCAAAATAGTCTCTAACTCAGGATCTGGGTGTCCAGTCCTCCGTGGACACCTGTAGTCATGTGCACCTCCTAACATAAGAACACAAGCTTATAGACAATTGAAGGAAATATTCATCCTTTAATAAAGAAAAAAAAAAGACAGAGAAGAATACTATAATATGGAGAGTGTATGCTCCTTTCAAAGACCCATACTACATTACCATTGTTGGATGCACATTGGTAACAACAAGAAAATAGATCTATTCAGTTATTTCTCCTTTGTTAATGTGGTTCAACTGAGTTCAGTTTATTGATTGGAATAAGCACAACCATAAATAATATCCCGTAGGAGACTAAGATTTAAAACACTCATTTCAAGTGAGTCAACTCACTGAGTAAATGCATAACAAAGGAACACAGAACACAAACCACCCCCACAGTTTCCCCATTCCCAATCACTAGGCTGTGCTATGGATTTCTATCTTACTATAACCTACTTAACATTTAAGTGTATAATTCTAATCACAAAAACCTTATAAATGATGATTCAGAAGCCCGAACTATCATATGAGCAGTATCAATTTTGGTTTTTAAGTTGAGTGAATAAGAAAATGAGAGGAAGTGCTGACACATACAATGCAAGGACAGTAACGTAACAACTGGACGGGAATTTGGGGACTTATATATTACAATTATTAAAGCATTTAACTATGGTAAGAAATCTACCCCTAACTCTGTATACAAACTTGGTACCATGGTTATTATAATTGCACTGGCCTCATTAGATAATTTTCAACAGATAAGAATATCAAACATGAGCCGACTCCCTGTGTGATGTGTCCTTATGTTCAGCTAATATGAGAAGTTAGATTTAACTTATAAATAAAAGTATCTTGAAGGGTGTTTATGATATCAGTCTGCTCATATCAGAGTAAGCCAGACACTGTAAATAAAGTCTTGTGTAGGCTCTATTTTTTATCAACAGAGTTATCACCTCAAGGCTTCAAGACAAATAACTCTAGTAAGATCATGAATGCCACCCTTATTTTCCTTGAGAATTTCAACACGACCTGAGTTGCTTTTGATATAGATTTATAAGAATTTCCGTACTTTCTGAAAGCAAGACAGTTGTTTTCAAGTAACTTAAACCCTTTCCTAAGTTACTGCATGTGTAATATAATGCTTTATTAATGGAAGAACACTTCAGTGTCAGTTTCTTGTCTTTTGTTTATTTCTCAGGAATATAAATTAAATTTTATAAAACTTTTTATTTACCTATTTTACTTATGTATGTTGTAGTTAGAGAGAGAGCGAAGAGTGAGAGAAAGAAAAAGAAGGCACATGTGTGTGAGTGTATACTTCCAGCTTTTATGATTATCATTTTATATATTTGACATGATGAAAGATATTGTATAACAGTAAAAACATAAAACCTACTTTTAAAATATTTGATCAGGTGTGATGGTACATCCAATCTCTTAGGAGGCAGAGATGGGTGAAACCTTTTGAGTTGCAGGGTATTCTGGGTTCTGAACTTAGCCCCTACAAATAATAACAACAACAAAAATCCATGTTTTTTAAAATACCTACTCAAGGCACAGAAACATGACAGCAAAGACATGTTCTATAGCACCAGCAGAGAAAGTTGAATTCTAATCTCTCAGCCATGTAAACAATGGTAGTGAATACCTGTTATATTAGCATTTAGAATCCCCCCAAATAGGGAGAACACTGAAATTAATTATCTTAATATGTTTAGCTAAATCAATGAGGTTCAGTGAAAGATCCAATTTTCTTGTCCTCCTCCTCCTCCTCCTCCTCCTTTTCCTCCTCCTCCTCCTTCTTTTCTCCTCATCTCCTCTTCTTTCTCCTCCTCCTTTTCCTTTTATTCAAGACAGAAACCAAGTTAGGAAGGACTTCAGAGACTAGAATTTAGCCTCTGGTCTCAACAGGTACACATGAGCACGTGAATGTATCCATTAACAAATTAAATATAATCTTAGAAAACATGGAAATACGTCTGCTTGTATTAAGAAATCTTCATTTCACCAACTTCTCTTGGGGTATTTTAAGTAAGGAAAAGCTGAAATTTTAATTGTCTACTTCCCTCCTCCCTGTGTCTCCTGTTTGTCTTACAAGCTGAGCATAGTCTAAGTGCTGTGTGGATCTAGACCTGCCCGAAAACTGTCTGTGTCTCATTGTGCCTATGTCTTCCTTGATGCTCTTAGGAAAGAAAATTGCTCTGCATTTATTGAGCAGCATAAAAGTCATGACATGGGAGGGATGAGAAAGTCTTCACTAAAACCTTTAATAGAGTTTATGAAGGAAGAGTTTGTATCAGTGCTCCCAACTAATGCAGAACAGTAAACAGAACAGTCAACCATTAGCCTGTATTCAGAGATCAACTAATGCAGAATAGTAAACAAAACAGTCAACCTTTAGCCTGTATTCAGAGATCAACTAATGCAGAACAGTAAACAGAACAGTCAACCATTAGCCTGTATTCAGAGATCAACTAATGCAGAACAGTAAACAGAACAGTCAACCTTTAGCCTGTATTCAGAGATCAACTAATGCAGAACAGTAAACAAAACAGTCAACCTTTAGCCTGTATTCCCAGGTCAGACTGATTGCAGCATTTATGGGGGATATTTATTGTATAAATTTGCTTTCAACCTCTTGACTATTTTCAGCATGTGTTGACTACAACACAGAGATATAACATTGGGGCAGGGAAATGGAAAAGAGCATAATTTAGGATTAAGTCTATGCATTAGTTTAGGCTCCAGGAGCTGAATGCCTAGAAAATGCTAGGCAGGTAAGATCAATTGTTCTATTCCTCTTTTAATGGAGGTTTAAACTTAGAGTGAGTACATGATGGATAAGTAGATAAAGTATATATTCTAACATGTTCTAAAGTGTATTATGAACCTAACTGTGAGGTCCAGCAAAAGTTTTGTCACTTCAGTAAGGGTCAATGAAGATTTTTATAAAACTGTGTGACTACAGGACTAATTGAAATAAATGCGAGGACTTGATACATGCATGTACTTTAAAAACTTCACATTTACATTGTAATTTGAAATCAGGATGGGAGAAGAGATAAGGGTGAACTGGGAGAGGAAATGGAAGGGAAACTATAATGAGGTTATATTGTATAAGGAAAGAATCCATTTTTTATAAAAGAGAAAATGAAATAAAAAGTAAAGGTTAAAAAATAAAATTCTGATAACATTTTTATTCAAATTTGTTTATTTTCTGTTCAGCTTATATATATTTCTTATAGTTAATTACTTTGCATGAATGTCTGTATAGATAAAAGACATTTCATATTCTTGGCAGATAATTCCAAAAGTGGATCGAATCTGACTTTAGTATATGTTCCTTTTTCCTTGCCCTTGTCTTTTTCAGTGTGCATGTGTGTATGCATGTAGATGTATTGTGTCTATGTCTGGTTTTGTGTGTGTGTGTGTGTGTGTGTGTGTGTGTGTGTGTGTGTGTGTGTGTATGATGGCTAGAGGTTAATTTTGGGTATCTTGAAACTGTGTTTCTGTGAGACTTGAGATTCTCTCCACAGAGTCTGGCTGGTGAGTAAATTCTAACCACCTGTTTCTGCCTCCTGGTAAAAGCACCCATTACCACAGCCAACTTTTTAATGTCTGACCTGGTGATTAAATCAAGTGTTCAGGCTTCTCGGACAATAATTTTACAGACAGCTAACTCCCCAGCCTCTGCACTTTTCCCATTTTATTTTTTTGGCTACATAGTTTGCGTATAATTAGTGATTTTATTTAAACGATAGATGATATTTTAGAATGCCTACAATGTAGTCGCATCAGTGATAGACGCTGTGCCCTCCCCCTTGAAATGCAGGGAGTTGGCGCTGATTTTATGAACCCAAGTAGCAACTGTGGTCAATCTGTATGGTTTGAAATTTTTGGAAAACTGCCTGCATATGATTTTCTCATAACCACTTAGATTTTAAGCTTTGAGTAGAGCCTCTCAGTCCACTGGTCTCTGATTCTCAATTATTCTAGGGAAAAAAAAGAGTGCTCTGCTGATTTTGTACTCTGCCCCGTGATACCTCAGATGGTGCACAGCCTATGTATACTTGGGGTCAGGTTTCCCTCACAACTCCTTGACCTCTGAGAACACAAAATCTGTTCACACTACCAATCACCACAGGGACACATTATGGAACTGCAAATAGATATCATACCTACCTTAGCCCTGAGCTCTCCATTTCTGGCGTTTCATTCACTCTTGTTTTTGTCACTACTTTAGATTGTAAAATCACCAAAGACAGCACTTCTTGGTTTATTCTCTTGTGACCGTTTGAAAGTGTGACTCCAATAGGCTGATGTGTCTAAACATTGTTCCTCATGTTGGAGGTACCATTTTGTGAGGTAGCAGAACTTTTAAGTGATGGAAGCTTGCTGGAGGAAAAGGTTCACTGGAACAGGCTTTGAAGCAGGCTTTGAAGGGCCACAGTCTCACCCCACTTCCAATCTCTACCTTTTCTGCTTATGTTTAAAGATTGCTACACCATCTTCCCTCTGTCAGACCACATCATGATAAATCTGTAATTTATTTATGCGTATGTCTTTAATATGCACAGATACCAATGTCTTTGGCTAAATGCAATTGCATTTCAGGCTATTGTTTGATCTTCGGATGATGTATAGTAGAACATCTTTGAATTCTTCTTTTTACAAGTTTAAAGTAGTCTGTCATCAGAATTTTATAGTTTTGTATGATAAAACATACTTCTGTTTCAGATGCATCCTAATGGACTTCTTTAGTAGAATTGTAGGTAATTTCCTCGATCACGTCCTTTCATAAGGTTATTGGGCAATTGCTATCTATAGAAAAAAATATAAGTTTGGATGTTAAAAAACCCAATTATTTATCTTACTTAGAAAAAATATAAAATAATAAAATAAACTCAAGGTGCAAATCCTAAAGAATGATACACAATTTAGAAGTAGAACAGAGTAAGAGACTATTAAATACTTCGTGATGTTTTCCCTGTACTCTGTAAAGAGTGAAAGTTTGATGTGATAAACAGGGAAATAAGAAAGGACTGAAAGCAAACAGAACCAGTGAATTAGCTGTCTTCTTCAAATAATTTTTATTTTGTGTTATTAATATTTATGAGGTCATAAGAACTGATATTCAGATTGATCCTTCACTGGCAATAAACATCTTTTTTTTAACTTTGAATCAAATGTTTAACTTTATCTTGACTCAGATATTTTTGCTTTTGTTGCTTCTTCTGGTATAATTGCCTTCTTAATCCAGGGACTGTGCAGTATTTTTCCTTAATGGCTGATCCATAAACGATCCACGTATTGGGTAGTGTAAGATAAGTTAACAACATTTATGTTTCTTTGTCTTGTTAATTGCATTCTTTACAATCTCAGGCATGGTGTTATAAATTTCTTCACTGTCAACTTTTACTTTTGTAAGTTACCCAAATAGAATACTGCTTATAAAGTCAGTGTGTGCATGAGGCTGAAAAACTAGGTAAAATGGATTATTTTCCATCCAGATTTAATTCTTTAGGCCAGTGACAAAGCACATTTTGTTTGCTCTGCTTCCCCTCGGTGCTTTCACTTTTCATAGAGTAACATCACTGAAAACACAGAACATCATTGACTTAAAGTAATTTCTGCCTGGCATTCTTTGTTCTTTTAAGATTTTTTTTTACTCATGTTTGTGTGTGTCTGTGTGTGCGTCTACCCTTTGTGTGTGAATACCTAAATGGATGCTGGGAAATATACTTAGGTCCTTCGAAAGGGCAAAAGCAGTCCTAACCATTCAGCCATCTCTCCAACCTCTGCTTTGCTTGTATTTGTATAGCGAACCTACATACTAAGATCCTTCATATACAACTATAAATGCAATGTATTTCAGCACCAAAAAAAATATAAAACATTGTCAGAGATGCGGGTACTTGTTGTCTATGATCCCATTGTTAGGGAGACTGAGGAACAAAATTTAAGGGTGCACAACCATGATCTTCCTCACAGTGATGCACTGTATGAAAAAATTACACATGAAATAAGCGTCTGTTTGCCTTAATATTAGTGTACTGAAAATATTTTGTATGGTGAAAATGGAATCAATATTTTGATCTTGACTTTAAAATATTAGGCAGTTTATTTAATACTTCATCATTCCCTATACCTAAGTAGGCTTAGACATAGTGTGACATTAGCAACAAGTAGTTCTGTAAACCCCGAATCTTTCCTCACATAATTCCCAAACTAATTGGAAGCCTGTGCACTCAAGCCAAATGTAGAAACAGAATCATGGCAGGCTACAGAGAGATGTGGAACACTCTATACTCTGCACCATGCCTGACACACAGCTTCAGATAATCAAAAAGACACCACTCTACTCCCAAATTCTCTTGGGGGATGGGGGTGGGGAATAGTGGGTCTATGAATGCAATGACACCATGTATCTGGTCGTTTTAGTCTGCAAAAATACAAGTTTCTGAATCACAATTCCTGACTCCCCAGAGAGAGAGAGAGAGAGAGAGAGAGAGAGAGAGAGAGAGAGAGAGAGAGAGAGTAGCTGCCTGGGGAAGCTATTGGATCACCACACTCAACAATATGTGTTGAAGAAAGCTCTGACTGTTGATCTATGGATTAAAATACACCCAAACACCTGGCAGGACTCCCTAAAAGGACTGACATATATAATGTAAGGAAGCTGAGCGATGGGTTCAGAAATGAGGTGTGGCATTGTGAGTGGAGATTAGACAACGAGTTGCCTCAGTCAGTTGTCTCTAGGTTTAATAGTAAGAGAAAGCACAAAACATTAAAACAAAACAAAACAAATTATCCTCTTATTGCCTCTCTCTAGGCAGAGATGAGGGTTGATTTTCTTTTGATCTAATCTTTTGAGTCTTCCTTGTACTGTGAATGAGACTGAATCTGTCCTAGAACTCTAGGGCCTGAAAAGAAAAAGGAAAAAAAGCTTAGAGGAAAAAAATAAAAAAGGTTTGTGAGCTCTTCCTAATGTCTATTTCTGTTCATGAATGTGAATATTTTCTTTTACTAATGATGTTCACAAAGACTGGAGTGAATTTTATTAATGATTTTTTGAGATTATACACTTCATAGTATCCCTCATTACTCTAAGAAAATAAAATTTTCAAAAATAATTTTAATGTTATGTTTATGACATACACGCATGTATAATGATGTTCAGTCAAAACAAAAGCTGCTTCTGAATTTTATTGTATATTCAAGGAAGTATTTCCTAAGAGTTTGAATTTTGACAGAAATATGAGCTCTTGTAAAGTAATTTTTCATTTTTAGTTATATGATCTATTTTAGTAGTTTTTCATGTGCAGACACACAAGTTTCATTCACATTGTAAAAATTATATTTATTTTTAAGGTTGTTATTATAGGTCATTAGACTAAATAAAGAATATACTTAATGATAATAATAATACAGTGGGAATAAGAGTTAACCCACATAAATCACATTCAAATCACGTTTAAAATACAAATTTCCCTCAGAACTAAGTAAAACTTTCAGAAATATTGAAAACTGGTTTTATGTTTTTATGATATCTGCAAAAGGATAATATGTTTAACTTGTGATTCGACCCTTGATTGGCTTGCAAAGCTGCTTTTCTGGGGAGATGTCATAAGTAGATAACCCTAACATTTCTATAGGCAACTCCTTCTCCACTTGGTCTTTGACTACCATATCCTGATTTCCATAAACACATACTCACAGATGTCCACATAAATTATTGTTTTTCTAACTCATACCCTAGGAAATATTATTTAATAGTCTAAGAGTAACTCATACTATATTTGGCATAGGTACTAAAGCAAGAGACAGGTATCTTTTGTATGTTTGTGTGCATATATAGTTATGTGTATATATATATGTATATATGTGTGTGTGTATATATACACAGCTCTGTGTGTGTGTGTGTGTGTGTGTGTGTGTGTGTGTCTGTGTTTTAAGGCCAAATGTAGTTGCTAAGTATCATCCTCACTTGAAGCCCCTGTACCACTCAAGACAGGTTCTCTGACTAAACCTATGACACTCTAAAAAGGTTAAACTGAATAGCAAGCCAATTCCTAGGATTCCTGCATGTACCTTGACAGGGCTAGAATTATGGGCACGTGATGCTCTGCTTTTATGTAGGACCTAGGGATCAAATTGGTAATTCATGTTTTTGCAGAAAACAACTTATATCTACTAAACCATATATTTCCATTCAGTTCTATACGTGAGAAAAAGCAGAGGAGAGGCACAGAGATATAGTTTCCCTGAAGGAGATAACACAACTCCAAAATATCCAAAGGTTGGCAATGATATCAAATTGGAATTCCAGGGTGTTACAAATCAGTAAGGATCCAGGATTAGCATGTAAGATGAATTTGCATGCTGAAGAAAACATAATCTGGAATAGGTAGTAAAGTTAACCAGGCCACCCAAGCTTTGAATCATAGGCTGGATGTATTATGACAGTGAACGAATGCATGACAGAGAGATGAGAAATACATAACAATGGACCTGTGTGTACACTGTGAAGAGAGGCTGCACATACTCCGTGCTGCAGCCTGAAGACATGTTGATGGCCAAAGGTTATACTGCCACCAGGCCATATCGATAGGAGTGACTCTATGGTGATGGTTGGTGTCTGCGCTGCCTTTGAAGGTCTTGCCAGCATTGGTGGGCCAACTGCAGCTAGGGCCAGGTTTGTCATCTGTGCTGTAGTGGGAAGCTACATGGCAGCCCATGATCTGTACTCCTGTGACTGTAAAAAACAAACAAGGTACTGTGGTAATGATTGTAGGAGGAACAGCAGTGGCCAACACTAGGTAAAAGTGTGTGGGGGGCGTACAGCCAGCCCCAAAGGCATCTCCTATAGGAGAACCTAATTGAGGACTGCTTGAGAGACCAAGGATGGCTGAGACAGACAATGCCAGCCAATCGGGAACTGTTTAAAAGCGATGCTCTTGGGACCAATGGGGCATGGGTGAAGGGTATTTAAGGAACCTGTAGCAGTATTCAGATCAGCTTGCTATGCCATTCCTCACCTACTCCCAGAGTCTGTCCCTTTGGATCTGAATGACCTCACCTCCAACCCCTGAGGCCTGGTAGAGCCCTGCAATGAGTAGCGAGTAGTCCTAGGGATAGGCAGCAGATGATGTCAATGATTACCAACCACAGTTAAGAAAGACGGACATGGAAAGCCTCTGTGACAACCACTACCCCTACACCAGCCTCTATGCCTCCATGAAAATAAGAGCCTCAACAGAAAGCCATAGAAGAGAACTCTTAAAGAGTGTAATGCAGATGCTGAGCTGTAGATCCCCATAATGGATGGCTTCTGACAGAAGTGCAAAAGTGGAACTACTCACTTCTGTTTGAGGGACCAGCCACTGAGAGTTTGACCGTGCTCAGGTAAGTACATAGATAATACAAATTGCACTTTTTTATTGTTGTTGTTGGTGGGTATTTTTTGTTGTTTTTATTGTTAGTTTTGTAGTTGTTGTTTTCTTTTTCCTTTTTCTTTTGAGAGGAGGTCACAAGCCTAGGAAGACACGGAAGAACTAAACAATGAGCGAGATCAGGGCATGTGATGTGAAATTCCCAAAAATTTGATAGAAATATCATGTTGGACAAAAGAAAGGGAAAGCACAGGCAGACCCATGGAGCCATAACATGTAGAGATGAATCAGAAAATGGATTAGTGTTCTTTAGGCAGGAAAAAGACTGAGGGTTAAAGAAACAAGAGTAGATAAAATGAGTGCTTCTTAGAGCTATCAATGGTAGTAATGGCCTTAATGGCTCCTTGACTTCAGGTTTTAGCATCCAGACCAGGGGAAAAGAATAAGTCCTTGTTATTTGAAAGTTTCCAGTTTGCAGTGGTTTGTTATGGCATCACATAAAAGTAATGACTCAGAGTTTTCTTTCCGACATAACCTCACCCAAGATGCAGTATATTGATGTTTTATGATGTTTTCTATAGAACTTGGCTCAGGTGAATTATAATAGAAAAAGAGGTTGTAGTGAAAATGAGAATTTATAGCCTACCAATAGATGTCACTAAAGTTCTGTCCTCTCTAGTAAGCAAATCTAACACAGAAGTAGAAATCCAACCCTTTGCTGACAGTGGTCTTTGACTCTTCAATGTCTCAACAACCAAAAGGTTTGATGAACATCTCTTCCCGGTCTGTCATTGTATATCCCAAATAACCGGACATCTGTCTAATTGTTTCTAGATCCTTCTGCAGCTTGGTCTCCAATTTGTAATCTAAGCATTCCTCTCAAAATAGAGATTGGATTGTGTTTTCTGCTGCTTCAAAATGTTACAAGTATCTGTATTGCCTTCAAATAGATTTCACAACTAAAGTCTCTACAGTAATTGTTTTCACTGCTCTTAGTCTCCAATTTTCAATACACTAGAATTGACAATATCCCTATAATATGTAAAAGAAGCTCTTCTCAAATCCTTGGACTCCATGTTTCCCTTTGATGATCTACATCTATGCAAAACTTGAAGTAAGGACTGTCTTTGCTTCATATGCCCTTCTAGACCGCAGATAGAAACTATGAAGATCTCCTCTACTTTGTAAATTTTAGTCTTCCAGGCCCCTTTACCCCTTTGTGCTGGTAGTCTCTTTATTCCCTTATAAAAGATGTACAATGAACTCATTTTAGTGTCTATTATTTATATTCTTATCCCTTTAATTAAAATCTCAGCTCTATGAGAACAGACTTATTTTGGCTGATGTGCTTGCAGAATTTCTGTTTCAGTGATGATTTTCATTAAGTAGCCTGTGTGTTTCTGGAATTGATAGTGTATATTTTTGCCACCAAGTGCTTCTCCCTTTCTCTAGTGAGGGAATTTATAAAGAGAACCAATCATATGAAAAAAAATAAGTGAGTCAGTTTTCCTAAATTAACAATAATGGCATTTGTTACTTTTTCTTTCATTTTGCTTTGGACATTCATTTGATCAAGACTTATAAAGACATAGATTGATGGTTAAAGGGAATGTCTCATGTCAGCCTATAAAAAGAGGCAGCAGAATAAATGGAGAAAAAAACACAGAAGAAAGTAAAGAAATAAATAACAGAATATACAGAATCACAAGAAAATATTATTGATAGCTAAGTATAAATTTGCTATCTTCTAATCCAAGTACTTTCAGGCAAATAATTAATTATTGTGCATAATAGATTAATTCATATTTCATATAATATTCCAAATTACTGGACAGTCACTGTTGAGTCCTGGAAAGTTTTATTGTATCATTTTTGTGATTTTGCTGTAATACCTTTGACTATGAATCTTAATGCATTTCGGAAATTTATTTTGCTGTGGTTATAAGTATATAATAAGTGTAATAAGATTATAATAAGTATATTCTATTCTACATTACTAAAAGTTCTAAAACGTATATAACTTATCAATTTTAAGTGCTGTCTACATATTTCAAATCAAAACAAAATTTCTTTATGACTTGCAATTTTTGAGCAGTTATTTTCTTATTATGTTTGTTTGTTTGGTTGGTTGGTTTTTTTTTTATCTTTGCAATATAGAAATATATTTATATATTGAGTTTGTTTTTAGACATATATATATATATAATGAATATACATATACATAGTACGGATGGTAACTGTTTTGCTCTTTTTTATCTAAATCACATGCATTTTCCTTTTGTTTAGTTTTTTTTTTTTTTTTTATTAACTTGAGTATTTCTTATATACATTTCAAGTGTTATTCCCTTTCCCGGTTTCCGGGCAAAATCCCCCTCCCCCCTCCCCTTCCTTATGGGTGTTCCCCTCCCAACCCTCCCCCCATTGCCGCCCTCCCCCCATAGTCTAGTTCACTGGGGGTTCAGTCTTAGCAGGAACCAGGGCTTCCCCTTGCACTGGTGCTCTTACTAGGATATTCATTGCTACCTATGAGGTCAGAGTCCAGGGTCAGTCCATATATAGTCTTTAGGTAGTGGCTTAGTCCCTGGAAGCTCTGGTTGCTTGACATTGTTGTACTTTTGGGGTCTCGAGCCCCTTCAAGCTCTTCCAGTTCTTTCTCTGATTCCTTCAACGGGGGACCTATTCTCAGCTCAGTGGTTTGCTGCTGGCATTCGCCTCTGGTTTTTTGAGACAGGGTTTCTTTGTGCGTCTCTGACAAACCTGGAACTTCTTCTGTCGACCAGGCTGCCCACAAAATTAAAGGTATGCCACCTCTTCCTCTTTAGTGCTGGATTTAATGACATTTGCCACAGTTTCCAAGCAAAACTCACATTTTTATATTCATTCATATTTTATTGGTAGTCCATCAACTGTTTTCTAAAACTTGACTTATGAAAGCCAGGTAATCATCACCGCCAACTTTAAGTGTGTAAGCCTGCCAGCCACTCCCATGCTCTGTACTCTGAAATGGATATTTTTCTCATCACTTGGATACATTTTACATTCACAGTATTGTTTGTTCTGGTGTCACATGGTCCAACGTGGACTTCCCAGTTTCTAACGTGCACAACTGTTTATGTTCACATTTCTCTGCCTCTCACACTCAATGTCTTTTTAACTTTGGATGCCTTTCAATTTCCAAATCCATTTCATGATCTAGCTCAAAGTTCCAATCTTCCTGAAATTTAGAAATCTTCAATCTCATTTCCCTCCCTGTGCTACTTATTCATCTGCCCCTGTGTACCATGCGCCAAGAAATATTTGTGATGACATCCACAGACATCTCCAATGACTGTTTTGTGTCTTCTGTTTAATCACGAATCCCTGTCCTTTCAAACAGTCTAAAGCAGTTTACTGCTGTGTTCCTCAAACTCTCTACTCTGTACACTTAATTAATAGTTCATTCCATAAATGAAAGATCCTCGTGATATAAGTCACACAGTTTAAAATTTTTCCACTTTCACACTTTACTTATATTTAAACTGAAAATTTCTGTTTAGCACTCTCATGGGATCATGGAATGTGAACCTAATTTACCCCATGAGGACACACAAAGCATATCCTGTTCTTACAGTCCATGACTATTATTCATGTGATTTTTTCCTTAGTATTCTTGGTAAATTTTATTGCATTTACTCACCATGCATGAATCAAAGTTGTGTTGCTTATAATTATACCTTTAAAATACATTGAACACTCTGAAATTGCTTCAATAAATATCTTCAGAATTACAAGTGCCCTAAAGTACTTAAAAGATAAAATAAAGCAGCATGATTACCAAATCACTACATTAAAGTACATTCTTATTAAGCACATACAAATATTATATATTCTATCAAGTGTAAACAGACTACAATTGGCACAGCTATCAAGCAATACTCTTCTGATGAATGTTAAATATAAGATAAGCAAGGTCAACTTTTTGTATAGCTCTGGTTTGTCCTTAATTCCTAATCTCTCCTTTACACATCAGCCTCTCTCACTTGACATTCATTGTATCACCCTGAAATGTCTGCTTTATCTTCCTCCAGAGAGCTGAGGTTAAACTTCCTTGAAGTTAAAAGATATTAAGTATCTCATTTCTACTACAATAGTCCTTCATGATGAACCGTATTTAGAGTTGTTCAAATTGTTGTTAATGCAATGAGCTCACAGTTTTAAGATTCAATGTTTTTGAGCTTTTATTGTTTGTATAGTTGAAAAGGAAACACTACAAACTTCTTTTGTTCGTGGATCATAATTTTTATTGGATAGTTTATGCATTTACATTTCAAATGTTATCCCCTATCCCCATTCCTCCCTCCCCCACTCCCCCTCTTCCTGATTCTATGATGATGCTTCCCTTTCCATCCTTCCACTCCCAATTTAACACCTTGGCATCCCCCTACATTGGGGAAATGAGCCTTCAGAGGACCAAGGACTTCTCTTCCTAGTGATGCTGGACAGTGCCATCCTCTGCTACATATGTAACTGGATTCATGGGTTCCTCCAGTGTGTACTCATTGGTTGGTGGTTTAGTCCCTGAAAGCTCTGAGGGAGTCTGGTTGATTGATATTGTTCTCCCTGTGGGGATGCAAACCTGTTCAGCTCCTTCAATAGACACACATTCACATACATAAATGCACACAATTAAAAATAGAATAAAATTTCAAAACACCCTCACTCTTCTCTACAATAACTTCTAACACTGCTATTTTTTTTTGTGGAAAACTGTTCAGGATATCATACATAAAGTTTCTTCTATGGATTTTGACATCTCTCAAAGTAATCTCTGGCTAATTTTTTATTATGACTGAATAAATCTACATCAGTTTCCTAAGGTATCATTTCTATTTACTATATTCTCATTCAAGTACATCTTTCAATCCTAGTGGAATTATACCTTTTACAAATATCCCCTTATTACTCATATGCACAGTTTGTGAGAGAAAATTTAAGTGCTCTCATGGGACCTAGATATGTTCCTATTCCTGTAGAAATACATTTTTGTGTGACTATTTTCTCAACCAAATAGAGTTTCCCAAAGTCTAAGAAACTGTGTTCTTTTTCTTTATCCTTTTCGCCTTAGTTTTACTTTTCAGATGAAAAATTATAGTTCGTTTGTACATTGTTCTTTCAAGGCTCTCCTAATCACCAATGTTTTTATTTTTTAAAAGTGTTTATTTCTAATATAATATATGCCCTGTAATGCTAAAATACTAATGCCAACCATCAATGTCCTTTTTCTCTGTTTAAAACCGAAATTTTTTGAAGTGAAAATATTTCTAGATCTCAGATTAATTGATGCCCTCTACGTCCAGCCTTAAGCCTATTCCATCAATTATTTCATCATTTCCTTATCTTATGTCTCAGTTCATACAGATGAACAAAGATGAAAACCAGGACTCTGGTAAATTCTTCCCCACTCAAAGAAAGCACATCACCAAAAAATCAAATCAAACCAAACCAAAACAAACAAAACAAAAGAAAACAAATCAAAAAAGATCAGTTCTTATTACAGACAAAACACTGAACCTGAAATGGATTATACTTTATAACTCTCAATAGTAAAAGATAATTATCAGAGAAATACATTGTTTTTAATATTATATATTTGACTTCATGATTGTCTAAGTTCAATTTTCAGTAGAAGAGCCATTCCCTCTTCTGGTAACATTAAATAGTCTCATATGACCTCAGCCATCACATAAAGAAGGTCAGAAATATATTAAGGAATCGTACCAGAGAGTGCAGGAGAAAATATTGACATGTTTTCCTTGACTCTTTGAGACACACAATAAAATATGGCATTATAGAAGTGCCTTCTTAGAACCCCTTCAATTTAAAAATCTATAAGTCGCACTTATCAGTTGTACTTAACGTTCCCTGTATCTGGCACCGAGGTCCCAGCCTGGTTTCTCACTACACTGCACTAAGAATCTCACCCATCCTCTGATAACCTGAGTGTGCACTACATACATTCATCTCCATAGTTGCATATTTTTAGTTTGTTAGAAGACTTGACAGTTAATACGTTTAAAGGTAGTTTTTTCTAGCCCTCAAACCTATTGATTCAGGTGGTTCCTTGCAGGTAAAGGTCTCACTTCCAAGTATAAGAGGAGTGTTTCCATTATAACCAGGAGTATTTAAATAAAACTGGCACTTCTCAAACGTTGAATACAGAATTAGTAGACCTTGGATGGCACCTGAAACTCTGCATTTCTAACCTCCCCTGTGACATGGGGGCTGGCTTCAGAAACCAGATGAGCCTGGTGGGCTTGTTGGACAGAAAAGAGGTTGAGATAGAAGAACAGAGGTTTTGCTGATGGTGAGGATGATCCTTCTAATGCTTCCAAGATTCGAATCCTTGCATAGCAGCCCGAGGGAAATACAACACTGCAAGACATGGAATCCCTCTTACAATGTATTTAAGCACACTGAAATTTCAGTTTTATTTTTAATGAAATTACCTACCAGTAATCTGTTTTAGTAACATAAAACATTTTTGATAGTTCACATGCCTTTCTAAATTGCCTCTATCATAGCTCTGAATTCACAGAGAAGGAAAGTAGGCAAAAAATGAGTGCCAAATTTGAATTTGAACTTACTAAATTTGATTACTAACCTGACAGTTGTGCTGAAGTTCTAGAGATTATGTAACTTGGAGCACAAAGTTATATAGGGCATGAGAGAATGAGCATTAACCAAATCATAAAATGGAGTAGCTGTTGAATATTTAACTGTTTGTAGCCAGCAGTTGTTAATTTTAGGTTTGTATTTTTTTTTCTTGGATTTTTTTTGATGGTCTGAGAAATTTTTTAAAAGGAAGTTCAAGCTGTTTATTGCAAATATGCCAACCATATGGCATTAAATCAGAAGTCTTATGAATTATTTGGAAGCTTCTTTTGATCTCGGATGTGGAAACAGCATGATTCGTTTTTTGTCAATCTTGTGGATTTATTTTGGTATCTAACCTATTTAAAATAACTTCCATTTTTGTTGTTGTTGTTGTTGTTCCTAAAGACAGTTTTAGAAGGACTTTGAATCCTTGGTATGAGGCATTTGCCAAGACACTGTCCTTTAATTTTGGCAACAATTATCCAATTTAAAAATTGAAAATATGAATTCCATTGTTGTGAACTAATTTCTTCGGACAGAGCAAAATATTTTATTGTGTGTAGATGAAAATGCAGAGGTGCTGAGGAAGAAGTAGTACCCCATAGCATCCCCATGTGTTGAGGCAGCACCTAACGCAGCAAGTTCTAGTGAGAGGCCAAGCTTTAGAAGGGTCATTTGATAACTGAAAAGTTTTAAATAAAAGTCAATAATGACAAGAAAATTAGAAACCTGTCACATTAAATGTGTCTGCAAGCATACACAACCTATAAAGTGTAAATGAGACAAGATAGCTCTGCTCAAATATTTGAAGTATAACCTGCCATGTGAAAGACCTTATATTCTCTGTTTTGACAATAACAAGAATCAAAATGAATGCATAAAAACTGACTGATCTATGAACACTGAAGACCATGATTTCCCTCAAGCGTAAAATGTCCAGAATAAATTTAATAACTGATTTACTGATTATTTTATGCATAGTTCACCATCTAGTGATGCCTTTGTTTGCAGTATTATCCTAAATGGGCACAAGTATCTACCTTTATTAGAATATTAATCCAATATAAAGGTACTAAATGAAGTAAACGCATCAAAAATAATTTGATGAATAAAAATCTAGTGAAGGATAAGAATTGTGCGGAGAACTCTCATGATACATGAGAATCAAGTGTGAGATAGTAATACCTGTTTGCAATTGACTACATTGTATCCTCCCATAAAAGCCTTTATAGTTTTAGAACCCCAAAATATAAATGTCGGTGGTTTAGAGATGGGAATCTTGGAAGTTAGTTGGGTGTGGATGATTTAATAAGTGGGGAGACTTCATAACAGGAAGAAACAGACAGGGACTTACTTTCACTTTCTTTCCACTCTGTAGAAATACAGAAAGGAGGTGATCGTCTACGAGGTAGGATAGCAGCTCTCACCATAATCTTTTGTGCTACATTTGGCTTGACAATTCTCATTTCTTGAGCTAAGAGAAGGAGAATTGTGTTTTTTAAACTGTCGAGTTTACTGCACTTTTAAAAAATGTTTTCTTTATTCTTAAGCTATCACCTACAACTGTGATTGAATATGATTCTAATTAGTCCCAAATACCATTCTAATTTCCAATGTTCACAAGGGTATTTTCCCACCAATTTCATGCCTTTTACTTTTTAATGGAAAGGGAGTGTAAGGTATCACATGACAATCCGTGAGACAAGTAAGCCAATATGAACAAATACAGTACCTTGGTCACAAACTTAGAGTCTTATAACAGAAAGATCAGTCTTACAATAGCTGAATTCAAAGATACAGCAAGAGTAATAAAAGACAGAAGTTAGATCCTGCAGCTGAACCTCAGTGAACCAGATTAACTCCATGAAAAAATTTTCTAATTCACATCCTAGAACTATTGAGAAATTCAAACATGTTATTTTAGCTGAAGTAAACTGGAAGCTTTGCATTATACAAATCAAGATAAATATTTTATCTTTCACAGAAAAGAAATTTAAGATGGAGATGCTAGATTCTTTCCTAAGTGTGTATTAAACAAAACTTCTCTGGCTTTTGCAAGGAGAATTTTTCTACTTTCATAAGCAAGGGTAACAGTTCTTCATTCCTGGTGGGAGTGCAAACTTTTACAATAATTTTGGATGTCAATATGGCACTTTCTCAGAAAACAGGGAATAGTTCTACTGCAAGACCCAACTATACCACTCCTGGCTACATACTCAACAGATGATCCAACATCCCACAAAAACTCAACTATGCTCAACTATGTTCACAGCAGCTTTATTCATAAAAGCCAAAAACTGGAAAGAAGCCAGATGTCCCTCAACTGAAGAGATGATAAAGGATATATAATTCCGACATCATGAATTTTGCAGGCAAATGAATGGAACTTGAGTATGTCATCATGAGTTAGGAAACCTAGTCCCAAAAGATCATGATTAGTATGTATGTACTCACTTATAAAAGTGGATATTAGTCATAAAATACAGGTAACGTAGTATATTTCACAGACTCAGAGAAGCTAAAGAAGAAGGAAGGCCTAAGGGAGGAAGCTTAAATCTCACTTAGAAGGGGAAATAAAATAGTCATAAGATGCAGATAAAGGAAGAGAATTTGGAAAGAAGGGGAATGGGAAGGGAAATGGAGGCTTTGGGGTCAGGTATGGGGAAGGACAAGAGAGATCCTACAGGGCCTGAAAATGAATGAGAATCTGCAACTGATGGGGATGAGTAGGTCTGGGGCATCTCCAGTACAAGACAGAGCCTGGGATAAGGAACGTGACTGTCTTAGTCAGGGTTCTCTAGAGTCACAGAACTAAATGGGTAGTTTCTATATAGTAGGAGAATTGGTTGATGACTTCAGTCTCTAGTCCAACTCTACAACAAAGATCAGCAGCAGCTGTGAATGGAAGTCCAAGGATCTAACAGTGGCTCAGTCCCAAGAGGCAGGCAAAAAGAGAGACTCTTCCTTCTTCCAATGTCCTTATGTAAATCTCCAGCAGAAGGTGTGTCTCAGATTAAAGGTGTGTATCACCAAGCCTGGGTCTGGGACTTGCTTTGTCCCAGATGACCTTGAACTCAGAGATCTCCTTGCCTTAAGTTCCTGGGATTCATGGCCACTTTGCCTCAAGATCTCCATAACAAGATTCAGGTCAAAAACTCCCAGCCTCAAGACCAGGGTCAAAGGTAAGCCTTCCAATTCTGGACTGTAGTCTATTCCAGATATAGTCACGTTGACAACGAGGAATAGCCACTACAGTGCCCAAGAATCAATGAGGGTGAATTTTGGCATGACTCACAACATTGGGGATATAGAGCCTAAGATGTCACCTCCTGTAGGCAGGCAGGAACCCCAGTAGAGCTAAAGAGACACCAACTTACTCACAAAATTTTCAACCCCAAATTTATCCTGTGTACAAGAAATGTAAGCGAAGAAGATAGAACAGAGACTGACAGAATGGCCAACCAATAATTGGCCCAACTTGAGACCTATTCCATGGGCAAGAATCAATCCCTAACACTTTTAATGATAGTTAATTTTGCTTGCAGAGAGGAGCATATTGTTTTCTGGGAAGCTCCACCCAATACCTGACTAGGACAGGTACAGACACTATAGTCAAACAGTGGATGGAGCTTAGGGATTCTTGTGGAAGAATAGGAGGAAGGATTTCAGACCCAGAATGGCATAGGAACTCCACAGGAAGACCAATGAAGTCAACTAACATTGACCCTTGAGGTTCTTAGAATCTGAACCATCAACCGAAGGCCATACGTGGGCTGGACCTAGGCTACCCTGCATATATTTAGCAGAAGTACAACTTGGTCTTCATGTGGGTCCTGAACACCTGGAATAGAGGCCATCCCAAAAGCTGTTGCCTGTATGTGGGATATGCTCTTCAAGCTGAACTATCTTGTGTGGCCTCAGGGAGAGAGGAAATGTCTAGCCTTGCAGAGACTTGAAGTACCAAGGTGGTTGCAATACCAAGCAGGACCCCATATGCTCAGAGGATAAAGTAATGGGAAAATGGGGCAAGGATTGTGGGAGGGCTGGATTGAGAGTGGGGTCTTGAGTAGTATGCAAAGTGAATAAGTAAGCAAATAAATAAATAAATAAATAAATAAACAAATAAATTTTAAAAGTAAATATTCATTTGATGTCTTTTTCTGTTGGACTTCTGGACAAAATGTGCATGATACTTTTCACAGTCTAAAGCTAGGCCTTAACTAGTGCCATAGTTGGCATTATCTACACAGACCACTCAAATCCCAGAGTTCAATTGCCGTCCTTCAAGATCTAGTCTGATGATCCTTCTTTCCACTCATCACTAAGGAAACGTCTCTGAGCTGCAGACCAAGACCACTTCAGGAAAACACAAGTGATGAATATGCATAGCTATGGAAAACAGTCTGAACGAATACATCTACGTACCCCTCACACACCTTGGACTCAAGAGTCATTGCTGAGAAAGGGGAAAAGAAGATTCTGAGAACCAAAGAATCATGAAGTTCTCTGTGAGGTAATGACTCCTAATAATATCAGATGCTATGTTAACAATCTAATCAACATGGGTTAAACAAGGAAACAGTAACAAAAATCTCAAATTGCATATGGTAAAGTTTACAAGATCTCACTCAAACCCACACAGAGAATTTTAGGCAACTGAGTAAAGTTGGGGGCAGGAAAGGTATCTTTCAACAAGGAGGCTGATGTCAAATGGCAAAAGGTCAGCCCTGAAAACAGGCATTCAGGTAAAATAGGGACTCAACAACTTTTATTTGGCAAAACATGTACGTATACATATATGAATATGCACATGCAATAACAGTTGATAAGGTGAGGCAACACATTTAAAGGAGAGCACAAAGGAAGGGTTATATGGCAGTTTTTGGAAGGAAAAAATGGAAACGATAAATTTTGTAATTAAAATGCAATCTCGAAAACCACAACAAAACAAAGAGCTCCACACCTACTGTCAGTCTTCAAAGGATTGTTTTTACTCCCTCTCAACCATCTTGCAATGAATATGACCCAATGAGATTTGTGAATATGAAAGATATTGAAATAATTCTACCACCAGCCACAAACTGGCTTATGACAAAAAATAAAATCATGAGTGGAAACCACTAAAATGAAATCAGCCACTTCCAGAAATGTACGAAAAGAGGCAAAATAGTCACTATAGCTGCAAGACACTAATTTGTAGTAGTGCACTAATAAAGAACTGGAACAAGTAACATTCATTATGAAATAAAAATATTACCAAGGAAGTAATCTATAATTTGACTTTGTGAATATGTTTTTTAAAGCCACTTCTTTAACAACATAAGAGCAAGTACACTTTTAAAAGTTATGCTTAATTGTTTCAGGTACTTTTAGAATTATTCTAGTCATTTGTCTATCATTTTTTACGTTTTCTATTGATCTGTAGAATTTCATCTAGACCCTGCATAAATCCAAATTGTGGTGAGTATTTGCAATTTCTCTTTCAATATCATCAAACAACACAATCATGTTTTCCTGTAACCAACTGCAAATATCTGGTATAAAGAACTGCTATTGATTACTTTAGCTTACTTTATAAACTATGCTTGCCTTTTGTATTGATTCTTGCCTTTTAATTGCTTATGTGCTTTGACATGTTTTAAGATTATCTTTTATTTTATACTGCAAATTGCTATGCTATATTGTTATGCAATGATTTAATGTCATGAGATAGGGGAAAGTGAAAATAGCAATAGAAACATTGTAACTGATTTAATAAAGGTTATTTATATTCAAAGTTTAGTGCCCTTATTTCAAAAGCAATATTTATTTTTTCTTTTCTTTTCTTTTATTGGATATTTTCTTTATTTACATTTCAAATTTATGCCCTTTCCCAGATTCCCCTCTGGAACCCCTCATCCCATCCTGCCTGCCCCTTCTATGCGGTGCTCCCCACCCACCCATCAAGTAGTATTTGCCATTCTCTGTTAACAGAGAATTTCCTGAAGGATGACAAGTGCAAGTTCAAGGTCCTGAGTTCAGGTTCACATAACAATAACAACAATATCACTTGAAATAGTGCAGCAAAAATTGCACAAAGAGATCTATAATATACTTTACCTATATATTAATCCTGAATATAATGGAATATCAAATATTGAAAAAGCAAGAATAAAGCCTCATATATATGTTCAAGATTCACTATTGTTTATATCTCTGGAAAGCAAATCCCCACAGTAATTGAAGAATGCGCTAAGTCTCAAATATAAAATATTTGCTCGTAGTTTGAAACATTATGAACATTGCCCAAATCCTCAAATATGAGGCCAACTTCCAAGAGGTACAAATAAGTAATTTTCTTTTAGTTGAGAAAAAAAGTGCTATAACTTAAGTGTATTGTCAATTTAGAAAACTTTATTTGTTCGTGGCTAAGGGAACAAAGTAAAATATTTGCAAACAATGTTGTACAATACAGATGAGCATTAATTACTTTTGTCATGGATGTCAACGGAAAGATGTCTAGCTTTTGACAGCAATTTTAACACATTTGTGTTTTCTAACAGACAGTGAGGCTTCTTACATGATACCCTTTGGTAAGATGCAGCTTCTTCTACCAAGGACAATGCTTCAGCCATAAATATCTTACCATAGCCCTGACAGAGGAAAAAAGTCACCATCTAAAACCTAGGCAGCTTCTCTCTTGGAAGTTTATCTGTTATTTGTGAAATGCAATTGTCATTTTCGAAGCTTACTGCTGAATGAGCGCACTCTTTCTAGTTCTTTCTGAACTCTGGCTGGTGGTTTAATTCAGATGTTCTGTCTTGAACTCTTCTCAAAGCTGACTGATTCAAACCATCTGCTCTTAGCTTCCAACTGAATTGTTCTGCATGTTCTCACACTAACTCTGGCAATGTGCTCTAATCTTCTGTCTCCATGTTATTCTCTGACTTCAACTGATTCTCCTGACCTTCATTGTATGACCTATAAAGACCGAATGGAACTCATGAATAAACTCACAAGCACTCAGGAACTCTATTGACTGAATTGATTCAACAGAACTCCAGTGGATTAACAGAACTGTACTAACTGAACTGCCTTCCACCATTCCTGACTCACTTCGAATGTTCTATATTTTTTGTATAGAATAGTTTAATTGGGGCGTTGGGAAGGGGGGTTGAGTTGGGAGTAGAGGCAGTGAAAGAGAGAAGACAGAGGACAGAGAGACAAGAGAAGAAAAGGGAAGAGGCCAGCCAGGAACAGGTAGAGATAGAATGAGGAGAGGGAAGGCAAGGGAGGGAAAAGGGGGGTCAGAGAGGGAGAAGAGAGTCGGAGAGAGGAAAAGGTCAGAGAGAACCACATTGCAAGATTTCACATGGACTCTCTTTCCTGTTTGTTCTCTTGAGAGTATCCTTTGACTCATTCTATCAAATATTTTTCTGATTCATCAGTTTGTGTACCCTTCAATTACAAAAACATGGCTGCTTCTACTACAAATTAGCTTTGCCTTCATTGTCTGGCATTCAAGTTGGTACTAAGGTGATGTCTGTATTGTAGCCAGATAACAAAAAGGTATGTCATTCCATCTGGATCAAAGAGACCCAGAAGGCCTTTGGATGTTACCCCTTAATCAAGCAGCCACATTGCCAGATTAAAATTTCTCTACACTCTACAGAGTGTAATGAACTATGTAGGAGCAGGAAGCTCTCTGTAGGTCTCATAATACTGTCTCGGAGATCAAGCAGCTCATGAAGTTGATGCACAGCAGGGAAGAGGACAGGTTTGAGGTCAGGAAGAGGTGAGGAGTGAGAGTGATCCTGCAAAGCCATGCTGGTTGTGGCTCAGAGCAGCAGAGGCCTGAGAACTACACGTTCTGAGCATTCATGCTGTTGAGGGGCATTGGACTGCTTATTACCATTGTAGTCTTCACGTCCATCCTTCTTAATTTATAAATTGTGTGAAAACCTAAGGGGGCTTCCAACCCCTCACTGGGCAGTGTCAGTGGCACAATAATAGTGCTTGACCTCTTTCAAGATTGAAAAAATGACAAAATAAACATGCCAGAAGTGATCTTGCCCAAAAAATTATTACAAAATAAAAGTTGGAAAATTCATTAATACTTAGAGAAATTAAAACATCTAATACATAGATATGCCTTGTACCTATGAATCTCTCCAGTGCAGTCCAATTTTTAAATGAAACAAGTCAATAACTTACATTAATATTAATCAGAAAAATTGTGCAAATTTAAGTTGTAACAGAATAAATGCATATGTATCACATAAATTTGCATAATTATTATATCAAGTTTAAAAACTAATAAGTAAATTATCTGTATATACTGTAGTCAACTAGAAAAGGAACTTAAGAAAGAACAAATTAATATCACAACAATATACTAACACTTTATATATAAGGCTAATTAACCTAATGTTTACAGAAAAATACTGAAACAAAAATTCTAAAATCATCACATGAAAGGATAATCATAACACCCTGATTTTGAAAAATAACCTTCTCTGGGAAGACTAAATACCTAGATTGAGATATTTTTGAGACCTGTGATATGTGAATATGTCTCATGTGTTTATTTTAATGCAAGCTCATTACAATAAATACAACCAAATATATAAATGAGTCTCACATTTTCCCATATGAATGTATATTATTACTTTTGAACAGAGAAAAGTTTCCACATTTTGAAGAAAATTAATATCGAATAATTCTATGTGAACCCACAATGTTGACTGTAATAAATAAGAAAACAATAAGTTGTTTAATTCTCTTTCTTTTAAAGTCAAAAACAAGCAAAACTTTAAAACCAAGGGAATCTCACTGGAAAATATTTGAAGCAGAGGCTTGCAGGCTGTGGTAACTGTGGTAAAGAGATCACAAGGGGCTGGGGATTTAGCTCAGTGGTAGAGCGCTTACCTAGGAAGCGCAAGGCCCTGGGTTCGGTCCCCAGCTCCAAAAAAAAAAAAAAAAAAACCAAAAAAAAAAAAAAAGAGATCACAAAACTCTAGACATAGCAATGTATACTGACCTGTGGTAATCACATAGGTGCTACACATACATGCTTTGCTCACAGTTTCATGTCATGGAAGGTACAATGACTGACAAACCTAAAACTATGACAATAAATACAATTAACACATAACACAATTGACACATCTCCAGGACCATGCTGAAAATTATATTCACATGGGCCAGACAGGTCTTGGGATTGTGGTAGTGCAGTACACACCATTCTTACGTGCATCAAGAGATAATAATAGAAAACACCTTTGAATACATTTATAGTTAAAAAGCTAGTATTTGAAATTTTTCAGTCACATTATTTATTTACAAAAAATTAATGATTTGAAAGCTACCACAGTCACCATCACCACCACCACCAACAGCAAAAACATAAACCAAACAACCAACCAAACACACAGAAAACAACAAAACAAAACAAACAAACAAACAAAAAAACTCCAAAAACATTAGTATATAATTTCTGAAGTAGAAGTCTGAAGAGGAGGAGAGCCAGAAGTGGTATCTGGAAACTTTATCCAAATGATAAATTTTCTTTTTTTTTTTTCTGGTGGATTTTTTTTTTATTAACTTGAGTGTTTCTTATATACATTTCGAGAGTTATTCCCTTTCCCGGTTTCCAGGCAAACTTCCCCGCCCTCCTCCCCTTCTTTATGGGTGTTCCCCTCCCCATCCTCCCCCCATTGCCGCCCTCCCCCCAACAATCTAGTTCACTGGGGGTTCAGTCTTAGCAGGACCCAGAGCTTCCCCTTCCACTGGTGCTCTTACTAGGATATTCATTGCTACCTATGAGGTCAGAGTCCAGGGTCAGTCCATGTATAGTCTTTAGGTAGTGGCTTAGTCCCTGGAAGCTCTGGTTGCTTGGCATTGTTGTACATATGGGGTCTCGAGCCCCTTCAAGCTCTTCCAGTTCTTTCTCTGATTCCTTCAACGGGGGTCCTATTCTCAATTCAGTGGTTTGCTGCTGGCATATGCCTCTGTGTTTGCTGTATTCTGACTGTGTCTCTCAGGAGAGATCTACATCCGGCTCCTGTCGGCCTGCACTTCTTTGCTTCATCCATCTTGTCTAATTGGATGGCTGTATATGCATGGGCCACATGTGGGGCAGGCTCTGAATGGGTGTTCCTTCTGTGTCTGTTTTAATCTTTGCCTCTCTATTCCCTGCCAAGGGTATTCTTGTTGCTCTTTTAAGGAAGGAGTGAAGCATTCACATTTTGATCATCCGTCTTGAGTTTCATTTGTTCTAGGCATCTAGGGTAATTCAAGCATTTGGGCTAATAGCCACTTATCAATGAGTGCATACCATGTGTGTTTTTCTGTGATTGGGTTACCTCACTCAGGATGATATTTTCCAGTTCTGACCATTGGCCTACGAATTTCATAAAGTCATTGTTTTTGATAGCTGTTTTGATTCCATTGTGTAGATGTACCACATTTTCTGTATCCATTCCTCTGTTGAAGGGCATCTGGGTTCTTTCCAGCTTCTGGCTATTATAAATAAGGCTGCGATGAACATAGTGGAGCACGTGTCTTTTTTATATGTTGGGGCATCTTTTGGGTATATGCCCAAGAGAGGTGTAGCTGGATCCTCAGGCAATTCAATGTCCAATTTTCTGAGGAACCTCCAGACTGATTTCCAGAATGGTTGTACCAGTCTGCAATCCCACCAACAATGGAGGAGTGTTCCTCTTTCTCCTCATCCTCACCAGCATCTGCTGTTACCTGAGTTTTTGATCTTAGCCATTCTCACTGGTGTGAGGTGAAATCTCAGGGTAGTTTTGATTTGCATTTCCCTTATGACTAAAGATGTTGAACATTTCTTTAGGTGTTTCTCAGCCATTCGGCATTCCTCAACTGTGAATTCTTTGTTTAGCTCTGAACCCCAAACCTAAGGATAATAGGTATAGAAGAGAGTGAAGACTCCCAGCTCAAAGGACAAGTAAATATCTTCAACAATATCATAGAAGAAAACTTCCCTAACCTAAAAAGAGAGATACCCATAGGCATACAAGAAGCCTACAGAACTTCAAATAGATTGGACCAGAAAAGAAACACCTCCTGTCACATAATAGTCAAAACACCAAACACACAAAATAAAGAAAGAATATTAAAAGCAGTAAGGGAAAAAGGTCAAGTAACATATAAAGGCAGACCTATCAGAATCACACCAGACTTTTCGCCAGAAACTATGAAAGCCAGAAGATCCTGGACAGATGTCATACAGACACTAAGAGAACACAATTGCCAGCCCAGGTTACTGTATCCTGCAAAACTCTCAATTAACATAGATGGAGAAACCAAGATATTCCATGACAAAACCAAATTTACACAATATCTTTCTACAAATCCAGCACTACAAAGGATAATAAATGGTAAAGCCCAACATAAGGAGGCAAGCTATACCCTAGAAGAAGCAAGAAACTAATCGTCTTGGCAACAAAACAAAGAGAAGAAAAGCACACAAACATAATCTCACATCCAAATATGAATATAACAGGAAGCAATAATCACTATTCCTTAATATCTCTCAACATCAAAGGCCTGAACTCCCCAATAAAAAGACATAGATTAACAAACTGGATATGCAACGAGGACCCTGCATTCTGCTGCCTACAGGAAACACACCTCAGAGACAAAGACAGACACTACCTCAGAGTGACAGGCTGGAAAACAACTTTCCAAGCAAATGGTCAGAAGAAGTAAGCTGGAGTAGCCATTCTAATATCAAATAAAATCAATTTTCAACTAAGATTCATCAAAAAAGATAAGGAAGGACACTTCATATTCATCAAAGGAAAAATCCACCAAGATGAACTCTCAATCCTAAATATCTATGCCCCAAATACAAGGGCACCTACATACGTAAAAGAAACCTTACTAAAGCTCAAAACACACATTGCACCTCACACAATAATAGTGGGAGATTTCAACACCCCACTCTCATCAATGGACAGATCATGGAAACAGAAATTAAACAGAGACATAGACAGACTAAGAGAAGTCATGAGCCAAATGGACTTGACAGATATTTATAGAACATTCTATCCTAAAGCAAAAGGATATACCTTCTTCTCAGCTCCTCATGGTACTTTCTCCAAAATTGACCATATAATTGGTCAAAAAACGGGCCTCAACAGGTACAGAAAGATAGAAATAATCCCATGTGTGTTATCGGACCACCACGGCCTAAAACTGGTCTTCAATAACAATAAGGGAAGAATGCCCACATATACGTGGAAAATGATAAATTTTCTTAACAAATATGTTTTCACCTTACCTGGATATGGTTTTTGTCTTCTATGCAGAAAATTGTAAACTCAGTTAAGTCCTCACAGTTTAAATTCCAGTGCATTTAGAAACAGATTCAATGTAAAGAACAGAAATTGTAAAATGTCACCGGGGAAGAGAAAGTCCTTTACAATCATAGAAAATTTTGTTGGCAGGGATTCAATATTTATTTCTGATTGAGTGGTTAAAACAGAAGAAAGACAGAAAAGAAAAAAAATGGATTCCAGGATTTAGCAAATTGTCAAACCAAACCCAAGAAAACAGCAATGATAACAAAAGACCTAGTTAAGCTCCTGTGATGAGGTTGGCTAAGAAATAAGAAAACCTGAGTTCCATCCCTACACACTCGTTAGCAGTTGCTGCCCATATTGTAAACACTAGGTAAGTACACATTTAGAGGTACCCTGGTACATGAAAATATTGGAAACCTTTAAATCTCACATCTTTGAAAAAGCAGGACAGGATCTAAATAAAGTACAAGATGAAGTTGATTACAAGAAACACATCTAAGCAAATTAAATCAAAACCAAACTACATATAAACAAAATCTGTTCATTATATAAAGCAAAATTAATATGGACTTTTGGAAACCAGAGCTTCAAAGGCGAAGATCAAAGTCAAAGATTATTTAACCATTAAAGAAGCACGAGCCTATTGTTGCTACTTTAGTAAATGTTAGTGATTCTGAACAACATTTTAATATTTGTCCTTTTACATGAAGAGAAATGAGGTACTTGCATGCATATCCCCATCAAGGAAACCTCTCTGCAACAGACCAAGACCATTATAGAAAAACAGGATCAACTGCTTACAGAGTTGCAGGGCTTTGCCCCAACTGGTTCTTCTGCAACACAATTCATACACCAAAGACTCAGGGATTGTTGAGCAAGAGCTCGCAGAATGATTGTGAGAACTCGAGGAAAACATTTGCTATGAGATTACATTTTTTAGGGATGTCATAAACTACACCCATAATGTCTCAAAAGCAGAACTGACTGAACATGCCCTCAACAAGGACAACAGGGGACATACTAATGTGGAGAAAGAGGCAGTTTCAGGAGGTGTGAGTCCTACACAAAGAACTCTAGGCAACTAAGGAATGCTAAGAATGGAAGAAATAGTGTTTTCTGGCAAAGAACACACGGATGGATTATCCAATCCCAAATGTTCAGCTCTGAGAACATACATATACTTAGTACTATGTAGACTGATCAGGTTGTATTTATGTACTTAGGATATAAACTTAAAAATTATGGAGAAAGAAGCCTGATCATTTAAAAAATACAAAATGTATTTTTCAATAGCAGTACTAAGCAGATAAAAAAAAAAAACAAAATACAAGTTATTTTTGTGCCAGAAAATATAAAAGAAAAAAAAAAGAAATAATACTGCAGACTTTGGTATAATGTTGCCATCACATTAGGAAAGGAAAGGAATTTTAGTACAAGCTCCAAGCTCACACCTAATGCAGCCTTTAAGCCTTAGCCCTCTGCATATGTAAAGCTATAGACCAGATTAACCCAGGGAGACCCTTTACTTAAATGACCACTAAGTTATTGAGGACTAAGTCTTCCTTGAAAACACCAGAAACAATCTGCACCATACTAATATCTTACAAGGCTGTCCAAAAACTAAAAAGAGAAAAGTAGGCAAAACCACCTTTGTTTTTCTCATTCACATTCTATGTTTACTCTCCGGGATTTTTATTGACATCTTTTTTTATTTCTGCTCCGTGCTTTTCTATTAGTATAACATTAAGGGAAATTCAATTGCCTTGATCGTCTTGACTTTCCAACTGAAACCTTGTCTTTTATACTTCTTTATTCTCCAAGACAATAAGTTCCTTACAGTGCATGGAAATTTTTTATCTTCTTTATTTTGATGCCTCAGTCCTAATTATCTTTTCAGATAGCAATGTCTCATTATACACCAAAACTGATCAGGCTTTCTTCTACCTAAACAATCCATGCTGCACAGAAAGGAGAAGAGGCTTCCCATGTAAGTTGTTCATTTAACATTTACATCTGTGTTCCCCACTATGTGATAAATGTAATTGTGACTATTGTGACAGTTATTTGAATGATCATTTACAGCACTCGTGACAAGATACCAAGAAATTGTAACCAGAATTGCTGGCTAATTTCCTTATAATGTCACTTACAATATACTGAAAACAAACAAACAACAAACAAACCCAGGTATCTAAACAAATATCACAGGAAGAAACAATATTCATGATGTATTTCTTATTCATAAACCATTGAAAATAAGTAGGAAAGAGACCAACTATTTTATAAACACAGCCCGATGTTATTTCTGCTTCTTCTGTTATGGACTGTGTTCCTTGATTTCACCAACACAGCTGTGACATCCAAAGAGGAAGATGCAGAGAGAAGTTCTGATTGTGTGTGAGAGGTGAACAAGGGGAAACACCTACCTCATTTACACCCACAGGAAAGGATTTCACAACTCAATCTCATCTGACACTGTCTGTGCTAAATGAACCATCACATTTCAGAGTTTCTAACAAATGCTTGGAAAACGCATGCACAACCCTTGTCTTTATACTAGTACACAAGCCAACATAAAATTAGCTAAGGTCGGGGCTGGGGATTTAGCTCAGTGGTAGAGCGCTTACCTAGGAAGCACAAGGCCCTGGGTTCGGTCCCCAGCTCCGAAAAAAAAAAAGAACCAAAATTAGCTAAGGTCTCTGTTTCCTTTGTCTTTACTGTCCATTCCTGTCTCACAGTGCACAGGTTTGGGACTCTTCACTTTATCATGTCTGCTAACTGTGTTTTAGACGTGTTGAAGTTAATTTTCATCCCTCACAAAAAGTTAACCAGTTTTCTCTAATAAATGTTCATATTTTTAAAGTGACTACTATTGCTCTATTCCTTAAGTTCCTCTACATGGTGAAGACTTCAACCTTGCATCCATTTTTGACAGTAAGACTATTGGGAAACACAATGAATTATATCACTCTTCCAGACTTACCTAATATTTGTAATACCTTGATTGTGTCAGCCTCCTAATTGTTCCATACAGGGAATCAGGCAATGCTTACACATTCCCATTGCCATATGAAATATATAACTCAGGACATGCAAAAGTCAATACTGCTCATAACGATGTATAGTGAGAAGTACACAAGGTGAATGTCATAACTGCAATGTGCTTAATAGTGTCTGGACCTCTTACATCATGATTTATACTTTTCAAAAAAACGGAACTTTAATAGTGAGTAGAATCAACATCAAATATTGCAATCCCAATTTTACATTAAGGATTTGGTCAAGTTAAAAGTAATGTTATTTAATTCCATAATTACCTAATGGGAATAATATAAAAAATACATCATTTATTATGCTGATTTGCTTTCCATCCATCGCAACATTTATTCGTTGAACAAAATATATTCCCAGATTCTATTATAGGAAGACACACCTCTGAATTCCTAGATAATATTTTGTAAGAGATCTTGTTAGGTTCATTTGTAGTAGGGCACTCCCTTCAGTTTCTTTTATTGCTCCTGCAACTGCTGGACACAGGACTTATGGGAACAAGAAAAAAACAGCAATGTGCACACGGCAAATCTTCATAGATTCTACATAAATTTTTTCTATTAAATGGATGTTAAGAGGATACTGGAAGCTTATTTTAAAATTCTATGGTTACATTACGTAGAATATATTATACAAAATGTAAAATTTATGTTACTTTATAGTTCAAATAGATTTATTTTTTGTAAAAGCAGATACTGACATTTTAATGATAAATATTGTATAGAAATTTGGCTCAATTATTTTATTCATAAACAAATAATCTATTTTTGAGGTACAGCAGTAATACAGTTTTTGCAAGAAAGGAAGCTAAAATTGAATAAGGAATATGTAAGACTCAATGAAAGATCTATGATAGTATTTATTATTTTTGATCCAAAGTCTCAAAAATAAGAAAACATATATTAAAGCATTGAGAGTAAAATGATATTAAGGTATATATTTCATAAGCGATTATTTTTTAATTTATATGAATATATAACATCTCTTGAATGATTTCTTTATGTAAAGGATTAATACAAAATATTTCCCATATGTCTTTCTATTCAGAATATAAAGTGTCTATAGTCCTGTGGAATATATGAACGCTGGGAATTTTGTACATTTTTCGCTAATATCTACTTATTAATGAGTACATACCATGCGTGTCATTTTGGGTCTGAGTTTCTTCCTTAAGGATGATATGTTCTAGTTCCATTTATTTGCCTGCAAAACTCCGGATGTCCTCATTCTTAATAACTGAGTAGTATTACATTGCATAAATGAACCACATTATCTATGTCCATTCTTCTGTTGTGACATGTTTAGGTTGTTTCCAGCTTCCGGTTATCACAAACAAGGCTATTAGGATCATAGCAGACCACATGCCCCTGTGGCATGGTGAGATAAATTTAGGTATATGCACAAGAGTGGTGTAGCTGGATCTTCAGTTAGATCTACTTCTAAATTTCTGAGGAATCTCCAGATTGATTTCCAGAGTGATGTTGCTAGTTTGCAATCCTACCAGCATCGGAGGAGTGATCCTCTTTCTCCATTCCTAGCCTGTGCTCTCACCCGAGGTTTTGATCTTGGCCATTTTGATTAGTGTAAAGTGGAATCTCAGGGTCGTTTTGGTTTGAATTTGCCTGATGGCTAAGGACTTTGAACATTTCTTTAAGTGTTTCTCAGCACTTCGAGATTCCTCTGTGAATTCTCTGCTTAGTTCTACACCCTAGTTTTTGATTGGGCTGTTAGGGGATTTTTGTTTGTTTGTTTGTTTGTTTGTTTGTTTGGTGGTCAGCTTCTGAGTTCTTTATATATCTTGGATATCAGCCCTCTATTAAATGTGGGGTTAGTGAAGATTTTTTCCTAATCTGTTGGTTGCCGATTTGTCCTATTGACTATGTCCTTTGCCTTACAGTTAGGCAGAAGGGTCCAAGTGAGGATGCCTAAATTCCATTTGGGAGCAAGAAGAAGGCAGTTGCCGAAGGCGGGAGGAAGGGAGCGTCTTGGGTGGGAATGAAGACAGAAAAGGGAGGAGAGGAACCTGATCAGGTATTGGATGGAGGAAAAGGACTGAATCCCTGACGGCCCGCAGAAAGAATGGAAACAGGCAACCTTGAGGATCCTCCATGATGTACCAGACACTGGGGAGGACAGAGACTCTCAGGATTCAAAGGGAGGGACCTTAGATAAAATGCCCTACAGTGGGGAGAGAGAATTTGTAGAACCCACCTCCAGGAGAAGGATGGGGCATCAGATGAGGGATGGTTTGCCATCTCACAGCCAAAATCTCTAACCCGTAATTGGTCCAGTCTGCAAGAACTACAGGGATGAAAATGGAGAGAAGCCTAAGGAAAAGAGGGCCCAGCAACAGCCCCAAAGTGGGATGCAGCTCAAGGGGAGACCCCAAGGCTTGACACCATTACTGAGTCTATGGAGAGCTCCCAAAAAGAGACTTATCATGACTGCCCTCCAAAAGACCCAACAAGCAGCTGAAAGAGTTAGATGCAGATATTTTCACCCAACCAATGAACAGGAGATGCTGACACATGTGGTTGAATTAGAGAAAAGCTGGAAGAAGCCGAGGAGGAGGGCAACCCTGTAGGAAGACCAGCAGTCTCAATTAACCTAGGTCTCTGAGATCTCTCAGACACTGGACCACCAACCAGGCAGCATACACCAGCTGATATGAGGCTCCTAACACATATACAGCAGAGGGCATCTTCAGTCAGATAAGAAGGACCTAACCCTGAAGAGATTGGAGGCCTCAGGGACTGAGGAGGTCTGGTGGGGTTGGGGTGGTGATGGTATAGGAAGGATTGGGGTCATCCTCATGGAAACAGGGATATACATTGTGGAACAGTCAGAGGGTGAACTGAAAGGGGGGAAAAGTCTGGAGTATTAAAAAGTAGTTGAAATAAAATTAAAAATGAAGTCTCCATAGTTACGTTACATTCTATGTCAAAGCATACTCATTCCCTCAACCCAAATACACTGCCAACCCACATTCAGAGAGTTCTTTGAAGTCTGGATGATTCATTTCTACAGTAAACTCTACTTTGCCATAAGTAGTTTGAAAGGCAGACCTGAAGTGGCAAGGGAGTTAGATATACAGGACGCAGCTGTCAAGATTAGCTGTACACTTTCTGGCACTCAGAGAAAAGACCTTCATGGTTCTCAAAGTAAGTATCCGGCAGTCATGTACAGAAATGCAATGGGAGCATATGCATTAAAAACAGACAGGAATTTAAGCAAAGGCAGTTACCTCCAAATCTGAAGGGAGATGAAATATCATAACAATGGGAAAAATACTCATTCATGAATATGACACGTTAATGCCTGCTTACATAAGATGATTCATCTTCCTCAGTGGAAATATTAGGTAGTTGCCCTATTAAAGTAAATAACCCCCATGCACATTTACAAAAGGACTGGATGTTCCCTGCTGTAAACAAATGAAACATGACTTGAAAACTAGGAAATTATATCTATGTAATAGATGTGCAATTGAGTTATGGAAATGTGAAGAAAAAACTGAATATAATATATTTATATTATAAATAGTTACAATTTTTACTAGAATTTTACCTTTGCAAAAATGAGCTCAAGATAACTCATAAGTGTTAGTTAACTATTGCCAAAACAGTAATCCTCCATTCATAGCATTGAGTACCCTGATAAATGAGGTAAACAATATTTTTCATATCTCAAACACTTTATATCTGATCCAAAGAGAATCAACACAAATATCAAGATGTTTCAATGTATAACAAGGACACATGCTCCTCTATGTTCATAGCAGCCTTATTTATAATATCCAGAAGCTGGAAAGAACCCAGATGCCCTTCAACATAGGAATGAATATAGAAAATGTGGTACAGTTACACAATGAAATACTACTCTACTATTAAATCAATAATTATATGAAATTCTTAGGCAAATAGATGGAACTGGAATATTATCCTGAGTACTGTAACCCAGGCACAAAGAACACACATGGTATTCACTCATTGATAAGTGAATATTAGCCCAAAGCCAATTGAAGATACCCAAGATACAATTCACAGACCCTGTGAAGCTCAAGAAGAAGGAAGACCAAAATGTGGATGCATCAGTCCTTCTTAGAAGGGAGAAAAAATACTCCTGGGAGAAAATACAGGGACAAAGAGTGGAGCAGAGCCTGAAGGAAAGGCCACCCAGAGACTGCCCCACCTGGGGATCCATCCCATATGTAGCAACCAAACCCAGTCACTATTGCGGATGCCAAGAAGTGTTTGCTGACAGGAGCCAGATATGGATGTCTCCTGAGAGGCTGTGCCAGAGCCCTACTGATACAGATGATGATGCTTGTGGCTTACTACTGGACTGAATAAGTGGACCCCAATGCACCTCCCAGAGCTCCCAGAGACTAAACCACCAACCAAAGAGTACACAGAGAGGGACCCATGGCTCCACCTGCATAGGTAGCAGTTGATGGCATTGCCTGGCATTAATAGGAGAAGCCCTTGGTCCTGTGAAGGCTCATCATCCCCAGTATAGGGGAATGTCAGGGTGTTGAGTTGGGAATGGGTGGGTGGGAGGAGGAGCATCCTCATAGAAGAAATGGGTCAGAGTATGGGAGACGGGGAAACCCTGAAAGAGGATAATATTTGAAATGTAAATACATAAACTATCCAATAAAAAATAAAAATAAATAAATGAATACACATTGTAGCATAGAGAACAGAGATGGTCACAAAGTCATATCAAGGGTGAATTTTCATTGAGAAATGATTAAATTTAGAGGGAGGAAAGTTACTTTTTTCCAGAAATGCAAGATCTAAGGGCTCCCGCTTTTGCTTTATATTTGGATAATTTGCAAAGAATTTTAGGTCAGGAAGACAGATAGCTTTCTAATCCTAGTTTGTCCCCATGTCAACTTCTAAATTATATGACCTTGACCATTTTATGTATCTTCCAAGTGTGGTTTTCTTATACAGTGGAAATTCTCATGGAGCTTGTTAATTATATACCACTTGAGAGTGAAGGGAAGGAAAATTTGATGCCCTGTCCTTCTGCTGGAGTTGGCATCTACAGGTTCTCTCTCCCCACTG
The DNA here is from genome assembly GCF_021556685.1 of Rattus norvegicus. NCBI lineage: Eukaryota > Metazoa > Chordata > Mammalia > Rodentia > Muridae > Rattus > Rattus norvegicus. The sequence goes on from NC_141548.1 coordinate 94,439,760, forward strand.
TAGGGCATTTCATCTAAGGTCCCTCCCTCTCAGTCCTGAGAGTCTCTCTCCTCCCCAGTGTCTGGTACATTCTGGAGGGTCTCCCCCACCTCCTACCATAGTATTTACCATACAAGTTTGCAAAGGCCGAAAATAACGCCTGGAGTTATAAAATAGCTATAGTGCGCTTCATGTCACATGCTTTCACTTGCTAGAGACCACTCAATGCAATACAAGGAAAGTCCCCCAAGTACCAAATGTCCTACAACTAGTCAAGGCTCCGAGGAAACCTCCAAGACTTGAGAATAGTTCACCAAAAGTGTTTAGGACTTAAAATGTTTTAATATTTCCATTTTCATTTCATTTGATCTTCAGATATGTATTGAAGAATTAGATACATAAAAATGAAGCTTCATCAACACTTCCTGATTCCACTTGAATATTTAACCCCTTAGTCCTTACTACAAAACAAAGGTAGGCACTGGATCTGCATATCAGAATGAAACTGGTCTTCATGTTGATATGGGTAACATGTTCTGTCAAATTTAAAAATAATCTTTTTTTTTCTGTTTTAGCAATTTAAACTTCACAGCAAAATGAAAAGTATTTTTACATTTCACATAGTCTGCAAACGAGATAGGATTTTTGCATGGCTTCAACTGCAGAATGCATTTTAATTAGTAAACTTTCCTTAAATGTCACAGGAAAAAAGAAGTAGTTGCTGTCGTAATGTATGCGTGGTATCCAGCTTTTTGGGAGAGGAGAAAGAATTGAATTTGAGGGCTGCCTAGGTTATGTAGAACGTGTCTCAGAAAAGGGAAAAAGGAGAGAGAGAAGGGGTAGGAGTAGGGAGAGAGAGAGAGAGTGTGTGTGTGTGAGAGAGAGAGAGAGAGAGAGAGAGAGAGAGAGAGAGAGAGAGAGAAATAAGCAGAGACAGGGAGACAGATGGAAACAGAGAGAAATTTAAACAAATAACGTGTGTTCAGTTAGTTTTATAATATATCCTAATATTCTTATTTTGCATACATGTGGCTGATATGCATTTGTAAATTAAAACCAAAGTTTATATGAGAAGGAATTAACTAAAAACAAACAAACAAGCAAAAATCTACTTTATGTGTGTAAAGTGAAGTAATTTAATAAGTCTACATCTAACACTTAGTTCCAAGAAATAGCTACATGAATCAAAATGTGAAACAGATACGCAGCAGATGAGTGTATGTACAACTGTATACATAAGCACATACATAGGCTGCACACAACATACAGTCATTGTTTTATTAGAGAACCAATTCTAAAGCAAAAGTTTGGATGCTGAGCCCATAGAGTATTCATTACTTTCCAATACATTTACATTCCTATTATTAGAGAAAACTGTGGTGTGCAGGAGAAAGCCTGTATTAGGATATGAGGTAATTTACAGGGATATGACAAATTATTCTTACACATTATCCAGTTATAGATGAGTTTTAAATTTCAACATGGAAGATTATTTGGTAAAATGTACACATTAGGATTGTAATTGTGCTAATTACATTTATAAGAGAAATACTTCCAAACAGCACACATCACAGGAGTATAACTTGTCTTATGATAATATTTCAAGGTAATGGTTTCCACTCAGGAAGAACAGAAGCAGTGAAGTCTGACCAAACAGGAAGAGTGTGAAACAATGTTAATGGCAACTTCCATGCAAAACCTTTGGAATGAAAGAGTTGAGGTGGGTTCTCTCTTCTCTCTTCTCTCTTCTCTCTTCTCTCTTCTCTCTTCTCTCTTCTCTCTTCTCTCCTCTCTCCTCTCTCTCTCTCTCTCTCTCTCTCTCTCTCTCTCTCTCTCTCTCTCTCTCTCTCTCTCTCTCTCATTGTTGCTGTTATTGATATTCTTCTTTCTATTTAGAGTTCAAGTAGAATCCCAAAGTTTTACTTGCTAGGAGAGAAGTACTTGGGTTAATTGCTTTCGATGTATTTTCTTTCTTTTTCCATTGAGTATTTTATGTATTTACATTTCTAATGTTATCCCTTCTCTCCTTCTTTAATGCCCCCTCCCACCTTCCCCTGCTTCTATGAAGGTGCTCCAACTCCCACTCACCTACTCCCAGCTCAACACCCTGACATTTCACTACACTGAGGAAATAAGCCTTCACAGGAACAAGGGCCTCTCCTCCTATTGATGCCAGACAATGCCATTCTTTGCTACATATGCAGTGGGAGTCATGGGTCTCTCCATGTGTATTCTGTGGTTGGTGGTTTGGTCCCCAGAAGCTCTGGGGTGTCTGGTTGGTTGATATGGTTGCTCTTCCTATGTGGTTGCAAACCCCTTCAGCTCCTTGAGACCTTTCTCTAAGTCCTCCATTGGGTCCCCCATGCATAGTTTGAAGGTTAGTTGCAAACATCTCCATCTGTATCAGTAAGACTCTGACAGAATCTCCTGATAGACATCCATATCAAGCTCCTGTCAGGAAGCACTTCTTGTCATCAGCAATAGTGACTGGATTTAGTGGCTGCATATGGGATGGATCCCCAGGTGAGGCAGACTGTGGATGGCCTTTTCTTCAGTCCCTGTTCCACTCTTTGTCCCTGTATTTCCTTTTGTGAGTATTTTGTTTCCCCTTCTAAGAAGGACTAAAGTACCCACATTTTGGTCTTCCTTCTTCTTGAGCTTCATATAATCTGTGAATTATTTCTTAGGTCTTCTGAGCTTTTGGGATATATACACTTACCAAGGAATGCATACCATGTGTATTCTTTTGTGACTGGGCTATCTCACTCAGGATGATATTTTTTAGTTCCAACCATTTGCCTATGAATTTCATGAAGTCATTGTTTTTGATAGCTGAGTAGTACTCCATTGTGTAGATATACCACATTTTCTTCATCTATTCCTCTGTTGAAGGGCATCTGGGTTTTTTCAGGTTTCTGGCTATTATGAATAAGGCTGCTATGAGCACAGTGGAGTATGTGTCCTTGTTGTATATTGGAGCATGTTTTGGGTGTATGTCCAGGAGTGGTATAGCTGGTTCCTCAGGTAGTACTATATCCAATTTTCTGAGGAACCACCAGACTGATTTCCAGAGTGGTTCTACCACCTTTCAATCCCACCAACAATGGGGGAGTGTTCCTCTTTCACCACATCCTCACTAGCGTCTGCTATCAACTGAAGTTTTCATCTTAGCCATTCTGACTCATATGCAGTGGCAATTCAGAGTTGTTTTGATTTGCATTTCCCTGATGACTAAGGATATTGAACATTTCTTTAGGTACTTCTCAACCATGCGAAATTCCTCAACTGAGAATTCTTTTTAGCTTTGTACCTCAATATTTGATAGAATTATTTTATTCTCTGGAGTCTAAGTGTATACTATTGCTTCATTTCAGAAAAGAAATATTTGGTTTTGCCATTCTAGGCACATTTTTATTATATTGACTTTAGGATGAAGAAGGTGTGTGTGTGTGTGTGTGTGCGTGCGTGCGTGCGTGTGTGCGTGCGTCTGTGTGTGTGTGTGTGTGTGTGTGTGAGAGAGAGAGAGAGAGAGAGAGAGAGAAACACAAGCACAGACACAGAGACAGAGACAGAGAAACAAAGATTCTGAATCACCATGAAATTTAAAATTTAAATTTTAAATGGGCATTTTGAAAATTATGAAAACACTTGAAGTAATCAAACTAAGATCTGATACTTACAAAAAATTATCTTCTAAAATAAGTAAAATCCTACAGGGTGAGATTATTGTGTTTCATTTTGTATCTTTGGAACACTGAAATATACTTGACTCAGGAAATGTTATACTGTGATTGATCCTATCAACATTTTATCATGGAAGGTGAAAGAATTCATGAGGTCTTACTGCTTCCAGAGAGACTACTGTCAGTTAATGATGGCTGGGTGAACAGATGTCGACTCTTTTCTAGTGTAGTCACTGGTAATTTGTCCATGGTAACTTCCAGTTGTCTCAAGAAGCAAAAAAATACTCCCTTTAAATTTTGAGAAACATACACCAGAAAGAAAGGGATAGAGAGAGAGAAGGCATGGGAAGCAAAAGGGGAGGAGAAAAGGGGAGGGAAAACACATACAAACACACACACACACACACACACACACACACACACACACACGCAGAGAGTGAACTTGTCTAAAGTCAATTATATAAGTTAACGTAACTGTCGAAATGTAAAATAAAATTTAAACAAACGAACAAAAAAAGCAACATACTTATTGTGTTGTCTAGGCAACAAATGAAAGCAATTCAAAGGATTAAATTGATTTACCTTTAAATTATATACATAATTTATATTTTATATATATTTTACTCCTTTTGATTTTGTTTTGCTTTGATTTCTGTCACTAAATTTTAATAAATTCCTTAAGTGTAAAATGTTGATAAGCTAGGACCTAAAAATATATGCCCCAAGAAAAGATGACATCAATTACCAAAAAATTACTATCCCATACTGACGCAGTGAATTTTCTCTCTACTATTATCTTCTAGGTAAAAAAAGAAAAGGACAAAACAGGGAAAAGTTCCTTAAACTTAAAGTTGTAGGGGAAAAATTTCACACTTAAAATGTCTACCTGATTCCAGTATCACCCTCACCATATTCGTTAGATGTATAAAAATCCTTTAGCTAAATACTATATTTCTAATTTATTGACATAAATCCAAAGAGGATTTAACAAGAAATTATAGCAAATTATTACTTATAAGGTTAAAAATATCATCAAGGATTTCAGGAAATTTTACTGTTGATCCACAGTACATTTTCAACTTTGTACACATTACTTGCAACAGAAACTTCTGTGGAGCAAAGCAAACCTAATGAACCCTTAGACACATACAGAATGACTCAATTTCTTCTTTATTTTGATTTGAAACTCTAACCAGGCTGGAAGTGATGGCTCAGTGCTTAAGAGTGATTACTGCTCTTTTTTCTCCATTTATTGAAAATGAAAATTTTCTCACATAATATATCCTGATTACAGTTTCTCCTCCCTTTACTTCTCCACACTTTCCCTCCCCTCTGGATCCACAACCTTTCTAATTTTCTTTAGAAAGCAAACACACTTCTAAGTGATAATGAAATTTAAAGAAAATAAAAGAGAACTAAGACATCGGAAGAGGGCCAAACAAACAAAGAGAAGGAAAAGAGCCCAAGAGAAGGCAAAAGAATCAGAACCCCACTTGTTTGAATATTTGGAGATTCCAAAATTACAGAACTGGGAGCCCATAATATGTAATTAAAGGACTTGTCAGATAGAAGGGAGACAAATATAAATATAAATAAAATAAAATAACAATAATAATATAAAGCATTTACATGAAATTGTGAGTAAAGGATCCTCCAAGGATAACATTGAGTCTGTTTTCTGATGGTTATCTAATGTTGGACATTTAGTCTATCATTAAGAGTAATTTGGAGAAAAGGTCAAGTAACATATAAAGGCAGACCTATTAGAATCACACCAGATTTCTCAACAGAAACGATCAAACTTGAAGATCCTGGGTAGATGTCATACAGACCTTAAGAGAATACAAAGGCCAGCCCAGGCTACTATACCCAGCAATTAACATAGATGGAAAAAACAAGATATTCCATGACAAAAACAATATATTTCTACATATCAAGCTCTGCAAAGGATAATAGATGGAAAGCTCCAATACAACTAGTGAAACTGCACCCTAGAAAAAGCAAGAAAGTAATCTTTCAACTAACCCAAAAGAAGATAGGCTCACAAACATAATTCTACCTTTAACAACAAAAATAACAGGAAAGAACAGTCACTGATCCCTAACATCTCTCAACATCAATGCACTCAATTACCCAATAAAAAGACATAGACTAACAGACTGGATACGCAAACAGGACCCAATATTCTGCCGTATACAGGAAACGCAACTCAGTGACAAATGGAGAAACTTCCTCAGAGTTAAAGGCTAAGAAAAATTTTTCCAAGCAAACGGTCTCAAGATACAAGCTGGAGTAACCATTCTAATATCGAACAAAATAGACATTCAACCAAAAACTGTCAAAAAAAGATAAGGAAGAACACTTCATACTTGTCAAAGGACAAATCTACCAAGATGAACTCTTCATTTTGAGCATCTATGCTCCTAATGCAAGGGCACCCACATTCATAAGAGAAACTTTACTAAAACTCAAAGCACACATTGTACCTCATACAATAATAGTGGGAGACTTCAACACCCCACTCTCATCAATGGACAGATCATGGAAACAGAAACTAAACAGAGACACAGTGAACTAACGGAAGTTATGAACCAAATGGATTTAAAAGACATCTATAGAACATTTCACCCTAAAGCAAATAAAGAAAATACTTTCTTCTCAGTGCCTCATGGTACATTCTCCAATACTGACCATGTAATCAGTCACAAAACAAGCTTCAACTGATACAAGAAGATAGAAATAATTCCATGCATCTTATCAGATCATGACAAACTAAGGCCATTCTTCAATGAAAACAAAAATGACAGAAAGCCCATATACACTTCAAAACTGAATAGTCCTCTCCCCAATGATAACAAGGAAGAAATAAGGAAAAAATTAAAGACTTTTTAGAATTTAATGAAAATGAAGGCACAACATACACAAACTTATGGGACACAATTAAGGCAGTGCTAAGAGGAAAACTTATATTTCTTCGTTCCTTCAAAAAGAAAGTAGAGAGAGCATACACTAACACATATATGGTATACACTCACTGATAAGTGGATATTAGTCCAAAAGTTTGGATAACCCAAGATACAATTCAGACTACATGAAGCTCAAGAGGAAGGAACAACAGGATCCTTCAGTCCTTAGATGGGGGGAAAAATACTCACAGAGGGAAATACAGAGACAAAGTGTACAGCAGAGACTGAAGGAAAAGCCATTCAAAGACTGCCCCACCTGGGGATCCATCCCATATACAGTCACCAAACCCAGACACTATTGCAGATGCCAAGAAGTGCATGATGACAGGTGTCTGATATAGCTGTCTCCTGAGAGGCTCTGACAGAATCTGAATAATATAGAGGCAGATGCTAGCAGCCAACCATTGAACTGAGAAAGGGATCCCCAATGGAAGAGTTAGAGAAAGGACTGAAGGATCAGAAGAGGTTTGCAACTCTGTAAGAAGAACAACAATATCTAACAACCAGAACCCCCAGAGCTCCCAGGGACCACTGTCTCAAGAGTACACAAGGATGGACCTATGTTAACAATCATATGTAGCAGAGGATTGTCTTCTAGGGCATCAATGGGAGGAGAGGTCCTTGGCCCTTTCAAGGCTAGATGTCTCAGTGTAGAGGAATGTCAGTACAGGGAGAGAGGTGGGAGGGTGTTGGTGAGTGGGTAAGGGAATACCCTCGTAGAAGCAGGGGGAGATAGAGTATGTCTGGAGGGGAAACCAGGAAAGGGGATAACATTTGAAATGTAAATACCAAATGTCCAATAAGAACACCCTTGGAAGGGAATAGGGAGGCAAAGTTTAGAACAGAGTCAGAAGGAACACCCATTCAGAGCCTGCCCCACATGTGGCCCATACATATACAGCCATCCAATTATACAAGATGGATGAAGCAAAGAAGTGCAGGCCGACAGGAACTGGATGTACATCTCTCCTGAGAGACACAGCCAGAATACAGCAAATACATAGGCGAATGCCAGCAGCAAACCACCGAACTGGAAATGGGACCCCCGTTGAAGGAATTAGAGAAGGGACTGGAAGAGCTTGAAGGGGCTCGAGACTCCATATGAAAAACAATGCCAAGCAACCAGAGCTTCCAGGGACTAAGCCTAAAGACTATACATGGACTGACCCTGGACTGTGACCTCATAGGTAGCAATGAATATCCTAGTAAGAGCACCAGTGGAAGGGGAAGCCCTGGGTCCTGCCAAGTCTGAACCCCCAGTGAACTAGATTGTTGGGGGGAGGGCGGCAATGGGGGGAGGATGGGGAGAGGAAGTGCGTATAGAAGGGGAGGGGGAGGGGTTAGGGGGATGTTGGCCTGGAAACTGGGAAGGGGAATAACAATCAAAATGTAAATAAGAAATACTCAAGTTAATAAAGTTAAAAAAAAGAACAGAAAGAGTAATTTGTTTTTCCTTTAAAGTTGCTTTGAGGAAAACTTAAATTTTCATTTACAAGTGGTTATCAATTGGTGAACCTTCTGCTTTAGTAAACATAAAATGGGTGTCCTTCTCCTTTCAGGTCTAGGACCCTAACTAGCCTAGACCCTTGTAGGCCCTCGGCATGCTGCCTCAGTCTCTGACGACTTATGATCTTTGCTTAGTTGACTTAGAGGGACTTGTTTTTGTGGTGTCTTCCATTCTCTCTGTCTCCCACATTCTTTCTGCCTCCACATGCACAGTGTTCCCTGAGTCCCAGGAGGAGGGATTTAAAGGAGCCTTCTAGGGCTGAGTGCTCCAAGCTCTCCCATTTTTTGCATAATGTCTGGATTGGGTCTCTCTATTTGTTATTATGTACTGCATGACAAAACTTCTGTAATCATGGCCAAGCAAGAAATATTGAATGCAATCATTTTATTAAATTTTTCTTGCTTTTATTTTGTTTTAAAACAATAACACTTGGTTTTATCATGTTGTCTACTTAGTTTTGAGCTCTTGATCATCCAGGTAGTGTCAGGTATGGGTTCTATCTGAAAGAGTGGGCCTGAAGTCAAATCAGATATTGCTTGGTTACTCCCATAAACTTTGTGCCACCATTGAACTAGCGTACCTTGCAGACAGGATACTATGGATTGTCAAAGAATTTATTGATTGGTGGGTGGTTATGTTGGTCTTTTAGTAGCATACAGAGTATCTCCTGTGGAGCAACACTAGCCTAGAGGAATGATTGCTCTAGGTAGGAAGCAGATAAACTTCTCATGTCTTCAGCCAGCTGTTCAGTTGTTGCCTTTAGCAATGGCCCTTGCTATCAGTTTGTAAGGCATACTGTAGCCTTGACAGCAGTCTGGGTTATTTGTGATTTCCCCTGGGACTCCTTTAGTCAAACCTCAATTAGATATAACCCAACCCCAGGACTGGAAGCTTCTTTTGATGATAAGTAATACATAGTGTGGGTTCTGTCATGGCCATTATTTGCAGTTTTTGTTTAAATAGTTTGCTATTTGTGTATATTTCAGAAACTTCTATTGGATTTCTTATTACCTCTTATCTCTTATAGATAACCTCAGCAACACATGCATGCTGGAACAGAACTGTTTTTAAAACCATCAGTAACTACAGTTCCATGAGTATCTGGTACTTATGTTCTCTGAGGTCATTTTCACACATGTCAACATACTGCACATAGACATATGCACATACAAGTCATCAAAAATGAATAATTTTTTTAAAAAGCTTTGCAAAAAGTACATTACATTTTCATTTTGTTATAATGGACATCATTTAATCTTTATTTTATAATGAATGCTGCCAAATTATAATATCCATAGATGCTGAGAATTAGTGAGGATTAAAGACTCATACTTGCACAAAACACCACCCCATTTAAATCATACAGAGCATTTTAGGAGAGAGGAGGGAAGGTCTGAAAAAGATAGAATATATAATGAAAGACTTAAAAATCGTAATCTGGAGTGCTGATATAAATATTGTAGTCATGAACTCACAATACCTGTGCCTACCTTCACTATGCACCAGATTGCCAGATCAACCATCAGTCATAGCAGAGGGAGGGTTTAATAAAGTCCAATCTCTTAATACTCTATTTAACTGGAATGGAGAAGAACCATTGTCTTCAACTTTGTACCTACTGCTGAGCCTACTAGGTTCGAAAAGTGAGATGCAAATCTATAATTGCATAAGTGGCACTAGTTAATCAAGTTCACTAAATCACAAAACAAAATAATTAGACATGAGTATGAAACAGTTGGGATGTAAAGAGGGGTAAATAGAATCAAAAGGAAACAGGGGTGAGTGTGGGAGAATGGTCAGTAGATGTGACATAAGTGTGTGAAGTTGTCAGAAAATGGTTCCCCTTTCTTTTTACCTTATGTATATATGTGCTTTGCTTGTGTGTGTGTTTCTGTGCACCATGTGCACACAGTCCATTCAGAGGCCAGAAGGCATCATCAGCTTCTGTGGAACAGGAGTTGTGACCACCATGGATTAAAGTTGGATAGCCATAACAACAGAAACACTAGAAAGGATATTCACTCATGGAAATTGAAGAACACTCTATGATTTTTGAGACAGGGACAAAATAAAGAAATTAAGAGACTTTATATAATTCAATGAGAATGAAGTCACAATGCACTGAAATTAATGGGACACAATGAAAGCCGTACTAGGAGGAAGTTCATAGCACTAAGTGCCTCCATAAAGAAATTAGAAAGGTCTTATAACATCAATTTAAAAGCACATTTAAAACCTCTATAAGAAAAAAAGAAAGGAAGAAGGAAAGGAAGAAAGAAAGAAAGAAGAAGAAGACGAGGAGGAGAGGTAGGAGAAGGAGGAGGGGAGGAGGAGGAGCAACGACAACAACAACAAGGTGTATAAGGCATGGTGGGTTGGTGGAGTACCCAAAAGGACCCCACCCACTCAGACAAGTAGGGAAGGGCAAAAGAATTGTGGGAGAGCATGACAGGGAGAGGGACAGCTAGTGGGATGTAAAATAAGTAAACAATAAAATTAAATAAGATTAAAAATTTTGATCAGCAAAATCATTTTATTTTCTGCACACAAAAGTAAATTATGTAAAGACTATCATGGGAGTTATTCTTAGTAAGTTAATTAAACTATGGCCCAAAGTTAGTACATACTTTACTTTTTTAGATATAGCACATGTATGATGATCATAAGTTCAGTCATGAGACTTGGTTCATTCCTTTTGCTACGTAGGTTCAAATTCAATCACCACATACATTGCAGGTGCCATTCACCACTGTGTATTCTTACTGACCCATAATCCAATTTACTGGCTTTTTTCTCAGGAAATTTTTAGGAAGTCTACATGTTCACAAATTTCTCTCGCTATTTTTTTTGTCCTTAATACATGACATTTCCCATGTGCTTACAAATATATTCCAAAAAATACTATCACTATTTCTTTTCTCTGGTAATATGAATAGGTATGGCTTTTATACAGTCAGGTATTTGAATGCTCTGACCATCCTGATTGGCTCTAATAGAAATCATGTCTTTGCTGGAGTAGTTGTGGCTTGTTGGAAGTAATTTGACACTGTGGGGTTGAGCTGTGAGGTTCCATATGCTTAATGAAAGCCCAGTGTGGCACAACAATCTCTTTCTACTACATCCTGGTAAAGATTTACAACTCTTGGCTTCACCAGCACCATGTCTGTCTACACACAGCCACATTTTCTGCCATGACAATAATTGATTACTCTGAAACAGCAAGCCAGCCATGATTAAATGTTGTCCGATAAGAAGTACTTAGTCTCTGTATCTCTTCATAGCAATAAAACCCTAACTATGACAACTTCTTAGCAGGATTGTAGCTCCTTATTACTGTTGTCATTTCTGTTGGGAAGAATTATGCTTTAAATACAAAATTGTAATTATATGATAATAGCATGAATGCGTTCTTCCAAATAAAAATATTACTTTTATCAAGATTTATCTCATACGTAATTATTTCCCAATGCAGTGAACCAAATCCAGAGCCAGGCCTGGGAATACCAGACAACGCTGTTCTAACTAAGCTCTAAACACGGCATGTAAAAGTATTCTTTTTTTTTTCCGGGCAAACATCCCCCTCCCCCCTCCCCTTCCTTATGGGTGTTCCCCTCCCAACCCTCCCCCCATTGCCGCCCTCCCCCCAACAGTCTAGTTCACTGGGGGTTCAGTCTTAGCAGGACCCAGGGCTTCCCCTTCCACTGGTGCTCTTACTAGGATATTCATTGCTACCTATGAGGTCAGAGTCCAGGGTCAGTCCATGTATAGTCTTTAGGTAGTGGCTTAGTCCCTGGAGGCTCTGGTTGCTTGCATTGTTGTACATATGGTGTCTCGAGCCCCTTCAAGCTCTTCCAGTTCTTTATCTGATTCCTTCAACGGGGGTCCTATTCTCAGTTCAGTGGTTTGCTGCTGGCATTCGCCTCTGTACTTATCGTGGCTATTACTAGCAAAGTTGGATTTCATTGAAGTCTAGTATAAAATACTAATGGTTAAGAATTTCTCTCAGACTTTTTGACACCCCAAAAATGGCTCATTGGAAAGAACCATTTTTCTTTGTATACCTTAGGCATGAGCGGCAGAAACCTTCTTTGTTTAATGATGGTGAAGTAGAGACACACACTCTCAAAATCCACATTCAATGGCTCCTACACACCTAACCAATATAGATACTCATAGGTAACCATAGGACTGAGCCCAGGAAGCCCAAGGGAAGAGCCATAGGAAGGACTGAAAGAGCTGAAGAGGACTGCAATCCCATTGGAAGAACAATATCAACTAACTGGACCACCCAGAGCTCCCAGAGACTAAACCACCAACCAAAGACAGTACATGGAGGGAGGCAAGACTCCAGGTACATATGTAGCAGAGGATGGCTAATCTGACATCAATGAGAGGGAGGGAAGCTTGATGTCCCAGCGTACGTGGCTGTTAGAGGGGTAAGGCAAGAGTAGGTGAGTGGGTAGAGGAGCACCCTCATAGAGGCAAAGGGGAGGGGGCAGAGGATCGATGGATTGGGAGGGTTAGTGGAGGAGTAACTGAGAAGGCATATATCATTTGTAATATAAATTAATAAAATGATTAACAAAAATAAATAAAATGAATAAATTCAACTAAGAAACAGTGACAGTGTTTTGGATTTAGAAGTCTATATTTGATTCCCATTTGCAAATTGTCCCTTAGAAATATAATGCATTCATAATAAATACATTATTTTTTAATGCTTTTTCAGTCTTTATTGGTAAAATATTCTTAATATAAATATGCTCTAATATTCTTTATAATGTGATTGTTTTTGAATATTCTATATCAACACATCATCTTTGAGCAAATCAAATTTTATTATTTATTATTTTTTAGTAATTCCGTAAAATATGCTTGATGATATTCATACCCCATATCTTCCAGAAACACTTTCTCCTCCCTTCTTACCCAAAATATTGTTTTCTTTCCCCCCAGTCTTAGCTTTGGGGACCTGCCTTAGACTGTGAACAATCTGCCAGAAAATATATGCTTAGTAAGCAGTGGGACTTACGATTGAAATGTTATATGCATTATGAAAATGTCACAATAAAACACATTACCGTGTATAAGATATACATGGTAATAATCATAAACTTTAAATTTGATTTGTATTTAACAAGTAAATAAATTTGTACCAAGAGCAATATTATACAAAAGAATGTGAATATTTTAAAAGTCAGTAATTGAAGTTACAAAAGTTCTTTCTAGAAAATATAGACACAATTATAAGCATCATAAGCTAATATAAGCATGATGCTACATAATATTAAACAATATTACATGCCTGATTTTCTTGTCCCATAAATAGCTTCATTAAATAGTTATTTTGTTAATTTGTTTATGAAAATGAGGCTTAAATGATTCTCCTGTATGTCTTATCATGTAATAAAGCATACTATATAAATCATTGTTTTGTTCTTTTTATCAAAATAAGTATTATTCTTCACAAGAACACACATTTCTAACAATAATTCTTTAAATTAATTCAAAGTGTATAACATGTTATTTCATTGCTGCAAAAGCCAATAATTTTATAGGCTACTTAGCACTGTTTACTTTCATGGATATTTTGTATCCTAAACATCTCCCTATTTGGATATGTTTGTTATGGACTCATGTTCTTTATATAACTAATATTACTAATCACCTGTTTAACTAAGCCTATTTCTTTTTTTTAGCATAAAATAAATAAAAATCGTTTAATATAATATAGGGAAAGTAACATGATTAGTTATTTTACAGCATATTGATAAATCACAACATATCTCTGTCCTCCAAAGTGAAAAATTACAGTCTGCTTGTTTACATTTCAAAGACTGCATAATGACAGAGGACATCTAATATCATTTGCTTCCATAAAGTACAGAAAATGGTTTCCTCTCAAATAGAATATGCAATATTAAAATGATAAAATATCCCTATTTAAAACTTAAACATTAAATATATTGTAAATATACTTATGCATATTACATACACACATCATATATTTATATATATAAACTATATATTGTATATATACATGCTAGACCTATTTCTATTAGAGATTAAAAATTAAATATACAACTGATTTTTCATTAAAGTAATAGTATAGTATTTTACTATGGTTTTACCCTGAAAAATAGCAAGATTGCTTTGATAATATTTGTAAGACTTTATAAAATTAAGGGCCTTTCATTCTATTACTAAATATTTATTTAAATAGAAATAATAAGAAAATTAAATATATATGGTTCATGTAAAAATGAAATGGGCAGAAAGATTACTTATTATGTACAAATACAAATCAGTTTAAATTTCATGAAGTTTAACCATAAAATATTTTATAAGTGATTAATGGATCGGTTAGTGTACATTTTTAGTATTTATTTCAAAGTAGTTTCAGAAATATATTTAAGTTGTTCTATCTGACTATTTTTTTTCAGGTTTCATTTCCGTGACACAAGTAGATAAATCCTTAATGTACAGCAATAAACTTTTTTTTTCAGAAAATTTGGCTTAAAGCAGACTAACCCAAAGAAATATTGTTCGTATTTTAATGTAACTGATGGTGAAAATACATATTTACCCAACATAGACTCATATGTTTCCAGGTGACATGGAATATATAAGACAAAAATATCATGCAGATAGATGAAGTCCCATTATTTGAAAATAGTAGAGATTCAGCCAAGCAGTTAGAAATGTAAGATATTTTACATCTTAGTCTGGAAAGCTGCATCCCATTAGACTAGCTATTCATTGGAATCGTAAATTCTTAAGGGGAGTTTGAGGGAAGGAGAACCAAGATAGATATTATTCTCTGCTGTAACATTTTTTCATATTGTGAAAAACTGAACTTCTGGCTTTCTTTTGGTTGGTTTTATGGCACTTTAGGTAAGTTTCAGTGAGTTCTGTTCTTCATACACTTGATTTATAGAGAGAGCATAGAGTTCACTTTAAGAGAGAAATGCATAAGTACTAAGCAAGTCAGAAACATGTTTTAAAATGGCAAAAAACAATATCCCTAACAGACCTGAACACTTTGCTTTCATAATAATATGTGTGTATTTCCTTTTATTTGTGAGAAAGATTTAAAAATTTCCCCCCAAATAAAGCTTTAACAGAACGTTGATTGGCATCATCGATTGCTTTCCAACAATGATGATGATTTTTAACTCACTTAAGTCAGTGAAACTGTTTTATTTAATTTCACTTAGTAGATTAAAATGCAATGGTTTGAATCAATATATACATAGATGAAAACATAAAAGACATAGAATGACAAAAATAATTCAAGGAATCGATTACCCTGTATCAATCTGTTATTTGGCTGTGGTGGCACAGAGTTCTATGGTGTAACTCAAATGAACCTGTAGGCATGAATTAGCTCTCTGAGATGTCCAATACTTTGACCTTGAACATCCATCTTTCTCTCCTACCCATATCTAAATTACTGCAACTGGGTTTCCCTATCTCTAATTTACCAGAGCACTTTATTTTTGTCTAAGTCAGTACAACTGAAAACTTGAAGTTAAAGGAAAGACACTCTTTTTAAAATGGTATCATCATTCACCAGAGAAACAAATTTATGTCCAACATATCTGGAATCCAGATTTCCACTATTTTACCTCATAGTCATTGGACCCACATGTCATTTGTTATATATTAAAAATTTGTTAACAAATCTAGAAATTGTCAAGGGAATCCTTGATTTTATGTTTATTACAACCCTAATAATATTATCTCCAGCAATAGATTTATACTTTGTTTCTACATAGACTATCAGAATAATCAGTCCTGGATTTTTGAGAGTCATGTAATAAGAGCTAAGATTGTCAAAGGATACCAACAAATAATGCATGAATTTTTATAAATATCTGTGCTGTGGTTCAACTCCCAATGGATTTGTGAGTGTGGTTAATCTATATAAAGCTTCAAGAACTCCATGTCTAAAACATTGGCAAGCTTACATTCTCTAAGAGCTGCACTAATTGGACTCTTGGAACCCTTCCCATTGTCCTTTGCATCTACTCTAACTCTAATGTTGAAGTCATAACAAAGACAGCTGGCTCTACAGAAAAACTCAAAAAGACGACAGGAAAAATCAATATTCTAATAGCACATAAGAATCTCAGACTGTCTCAAATGCCTTCAACTCCTTGTGGCAGGGTACAGTTCTTCTCCTCCATATACATGCAAAGATGTGCCTACAGAGAGAAGTACACAAGCGGGTACTCTCAAATACATACCCAATGACAACTAATCAAAATTCACAGTCCACTCTAATTTTACACTAATTAAAATTATTTCTACTCTAGGATGGCATAATGTGGGTAAGAGGACTTTTGACATTAAATACTCAAATTTCAAGAATTGTAGTAAAATTATAGAATATGTAGATTTTGTAAGGCAAGAAGGACATTTTTCTCTGAGAAGGTTAAGAGATTTGATATTCTCCGAGGGACATGCTTTTAAGCAGCACAAAGCAGGAAATCTGGAAGCAAAATAGGAACAATTTAGTCCAGACAATTTTACTATCCTGGCGTTACTGATGCTAATGAGAATAACTAAATGCATAGGAAAAGAAATGAGGAGGGATGCAAGTCCATCATTCTTCTTGATGTCTTTAAGGTTCTATGGTTTTTGCAGCCTGCCCCTCACTGAGTATGGCTTCCTGCAGTCTTCAGACCTACGACCTCATGCCTCTTCCCACCTCCTTCTTCAGAGATTTTCTGACTTTCCAACAATCCTAAGGCAAGCTTACTATAAAGAACCATTACTATAAGCTTGCCTTAGGACTGTTAGAAAGTCAGAATATATATATGAATTCAGAATATGAAGACATTTTATACTACTGGTTTCACATTAAAACTTCTGAGGAGTTAGTATCAATTTTGTCAAGCTTCAAATTTGCTGCTTCTACTCGATAGAAAACTAATGCTTGCTAATGTGAAAATTCTAGATTTTATTTCTATCATACACGAAAATATATTCTTAGTAAAAATACCGTTATATTCTTAGCTACTCAATCAAAAACTCTGTTTATATACCCTAAACGAAGATTGTTTCCAACCATCTGTTTCTGCTTTTACCATTTTTCCCTTCCATTATTCATATAGTATAAAATTTTGAAATTTTAAAGGTAACAAAAATTAGATTATGTCACTTGCTGCTGAGATAGCTCGTTTTCTAATAACATCTATTTCTACTCTCACTGACAATACAACCAATGCAGTTAACAAAGGGCATGTTTATCTATCTATCCTTGCATATCTGTATGTCATACAAATGTTACCCAATCGAAGGGTAACTGAAGATGTATGTGTCAGTTAGATGGACTGTGGAATACACCTAGTCCTTGGCTTTCAGTCACATGCAGCACTCTAATGCCTTCTGAAATAGCAGAGTCAAAAGCTACCAGTTGAGAATTTGTCTTTTCCATATGAGACAGGTCACATAACTAAATACTGATAACTAATATACTGATAACTAAAATACACAAAGACACCAATACACACCTTAATTCTTAGTTGATTTAAACGGAGAGTCTAATACTGTGCCCTGTTCAATACACTCCTCTACATTATCACAGTTTTAACATAGAGGAGTAGTGTTCTGACACTGGTTCTTTGTTTCTTTAGACTGCTATCTGTAAAACAAATAATACTCTGGATCGCTAACACCTAGCAACCAAAGGTCATAGGCTTATATTTGTTCTACTCAGCCTTGGAATCAACCTACTACATTTCAAACAACAAAAGCTAAATTAATCCAAATAGAAAGATCACATTTTATAGTTCCATCTATCTGCCTAAGAATTTCACGTACTCATAGTTTTTAAAAGCTGAGTAGTACTCCATTGTGTAAACGTACCACATTTTCTATATCCATTCCTCTGTTGAAGGACATCTGGGTTCTTTCCAGCTTCTGGCTATTATAAATAAGGCTGCTATGAACATAGTGGAGCATGTGTCCTTGTTATATGTTGGAACATTTTTTGGGTATATGCACAGGAGTGACATATAGTTTCCAAATACAGAGACAGATACTCACATCCAACCATTGAACTGAACACAGGGACCCCAATGGAAGAATTAGAGAAAGGACTGATGGGGTTTGCAACCCTATAGGAAGAACAACCATATCAACCAACCAGAAAACCCAGTGCTCCCAGGAACTAAACCAGCAAGCAAATGTGCACCATATGTAGCAGAGGATGGCCTTGTTGGGCATCAGTGGGAGAAGAGCCTCCCCTCCTTAGCCCTGGGGAGGCTCAATGCCCCAGTGTAGGAAAATGCCTGGGCAGGAAGCAGGAGTGACTGGGTGGGTGGGGGAGCACTCTCATGGAAGCAGGGGAAGGAGGATGGGATAGGGAATTCTGTAGGGGAAACTGAAAAATGAGATAACATCTGAAATGCAAATAAATACAATATCCAATTTTTTTTAAAAAAGGGAAAAAAGATCACATTTTTGAGCCCTCAGTGTAATGGTAGAGACATAGCAGGCTGCAACCCAGAGAATTGACAAGCTTCAAGCGCATTTCTATTCCCACATACACTAAACTCAAACTAAAGTAGCTAAAACTTCTACTTAGTAGACCCTGAAGGATGTCAAGTTATGGGAAAGCCTATCCTTTCTATCTATTGGAGCAATTCTTTCCACAAAATGGCCATAAATTGTCACATAGCCAATATGCTAGCTATAATTTTCTTGCAGGATTTAAAACTATTTTGGACTCATAATGGCTTTGTGATTTGAAGTTATCTACATCTTCAGTAGTGATTACCTGTCTGATCAACCAATAAATGCTGGGTGGATTGGGGACAATAACTTGCCTCCTTTCACCCTTAGGCACTATTTCAGGAACTGTACTTAAGCAAACATAACTAAGAAACAACACCTATGAGGCATCATCCATATATTTGTGTAATCAAGAAAATGAGTTATTGGTCATTTACCCTGTTCATGATAGCATGATGATATAAAATTTGTGAGAATTTGGAGTGTAGGTAATTGTAGATTGCAAAGCGAATAACCCAGTCCTCTTTACTTGACCTCCGAGGACAGAAGGAAAAATTATGTACCCAAATTATTTAATGTTTTATATTCTTCAATTTGAGAATGTAGTTAAGTTCTAAAGTCAACAGAATGAGATAGACGTGATCCACCAGTGTCTACAATGTATCTAAAGGCACCTTGTCATTCCACATTTTGTTTCTGGGATGCTTACTTTATATCTAACTACCAAACAGTGAAATGAATATGCAGGCCAGTGAAGCTATGTTTCAGTAAATTAACATGTATGAGAATAGAGGTGCCAGTCAGTTGCTGATTAATATCCAGCCCCTTACGGTACGTATTAATCAGGGCTCTCTTGAGTCACAGAACTTGTGGAATGTCTCTTTATATTGAGGGACTTGATTGTGATGATTTACAGTCCATAGTCCAACTAACCCAACAATGGTCAGCTATGAATGGGAAGTCCAAGGATCTAGTAGGTTCTCAGTCCCATGGGGCTAGTTGTTTGAACTGGTCTTCTATTGAGGTAGGATCCAATAGAGGTTCAGGCAAAAAAAAAAAAAAAAAAAAAAAAGGCAAGCAGACTTCCTTCTTTCAATTTCCTTATGTATGTCTCCAGTAGAAGGTGTGGCCCAGATTAAAGGTGAGTACCACCACACCTGGATCTGGGAATTGCTTTGTCCCAGGTTGACCTTGAACTCAGATATATCCTTGCCTCAGTCTTCTGGATTAAATTCTCTTACTACCTTGCCTAGGCCTAAGCTTTTCATGGGCACTATGCTTCAAAATCTCCATGTCGAGATCCAGGTCAAAAATCTGTGTTTTCCAGTCTCAAGATCTGGATCACAGGTGATCCCTCCAATTCTGGATTGTAGTTCATTCTAGATATAGTCAAGTCAACAACTAGGAATAATCATTGCCCAGTATTTCTTTTTTTTATATGATGTTTTTATTATATACTATATGGTATATATGATATTTGTACTATGGATCTTCCCATACTCAGGTCCGAGGGCTTATATAGCAAAGACAGAGCTTGTTTATCCTAGATTAGAGACAGAAACTCTAAGGCAACCACTGCTATTTCACAGCATAAATTTTGGAGTGCTCTTGCATATAGCTAAAACTCTAAATACAGATTATTTCCTTTCTTATAGCCATCCAAAGATTTCTCAATGACTTCTAAAACAAACACAGAGCCACATTTATGAACAGTATTGAGTCTCTCTTGACTCGAGTTTTCATTATGCTTCCAAATTCATTGCCATTCTCAATTATCATTTCAAATTGATTTACGGGTTCATGAGATTCTTCTTTCTTTCAAATTGTTCCAATTTTCTAAGAAGCAGAACAAGTCTGACCTTGAGATCTAGAATTCAGTAAGCATCCTATTCAACTGTTTCCCTTGCTGTCATACCTTACCTCACAGTGCTCAGTTCCATTCTTTCACAATGCTACTATCACTGCAGTGAACTACATTTATTTGTAGTTTTCATTTAAAAATTCCTATTAGATTCCAGTGTCAGAAATATTGTTTTCATGTGTATGTAAGGCCAGGTATAATACGAATTAAGTATTAAGCATATAAGGGAAATGAATTGTGGTTGAATTGTAGTCATAACTTTTTCTTTTATATTGGTTGCTTTATTTATTTATATTTCATGTTACTCCCCTTTATTTACATTACAGTACATTTTATTCCCTTCCCTGTTTCCCCTCCATAAACCCCCTATCCACTCTCTCTTCCCCCTGCCTCTCTGAGGGTACTCCCCCACCTGCCCACTCACTCTTGCTTCAGCACCCCACCATTCCCCCTGTAGGGCACCAAGGGGCTCTCTTCCCTATTTAATATCTGTTCTAATCACCTGGTGACTTTGATTTTTACTAAAAGTGAAAAGGAAAATTGAAAAATTGCAAATTTTGCATTTTAATTACGTGGTTCAATATGATATGAAGATAAAAATTCAATCATTTTAAATGTGTATAAATTAAATTAAATTAATTTAATTTAATGGAGCATTGAGGGTATATTTATTTAGCTTTCAATAGATATGCTGACTCAAGAGTGTTAGACTTATTAGACAAGTGTTAGATTTATTGACAGATAATTACTTTTGTGAAAATTGTATAAAAATAAACCCTGCCCCAGGCAGGTTCATCCTCTTCTTCTCCATTGCTGTCTTTCATCTGTTGATTCCATCAGATGATCCTGGAACTTGGTCTTCCTGTCAGGCAGCTCAACTTATGATAATTTTTCTATCTCCTCCTTACAAGCTGTTGTACAACTCTTAAGGCCATATGGCTCTAGAACAATTTATTTAGAACAAAATTTCACCCCAGATGATACGTAAGTAGAGACATCACATTTTACTGTTTATTTCAGCTAACATCCATTGACAACTTACAGTCTGAGTAGTGTAAATACTTTAAAGAATATTAATACAATTACCTTGTTCTGAAAGAAATAGCATAGCATTAACCAATGTAACTTTAACAGGATAAAATTCAAATGTGACTGAATCAGAGTGACTAAGTCTTATCTTTAAACATCTAAAATATGTTTCAATCTTACACATCATCTTTTCCTTAAGTGTTATTTTTACAGGACACCTCCATTTCATACACTATCAAACACAAACACACACACACACACACACCATATATATATATATATATATATATATATATATATATATATATATATATACATATATGCATATATATGGTTGTATATTTGTATATGTATATATATTGTTTTGTATATTAAAATATACAAAAATAAATTAATTACTTGAAACACAGGTAAATCTGACCATTTCCCTACCTTTCATAAAAAATAACTTAAATTTTATTAACAGCAATGTGGTAGTTCCTCTTCATGAGACTTATATTCAAGACTACAGATATTTTTAAAACCTTATTCTAATTCAATTCTAAAAATTTCCACATCTCACTTGGTGAAGGCCCCTGTCATTATCTACAGGAATTATTTTAACTCGCTGTGAAATCATTTCATTCTGTATTTCCTTGGTGTCTGATCTATTTCTAATACTGTTATAATAGTGTCTGTAATAACCAAAGCTGATACGATTAAGACTACATGCAATTTTTCATTACTCTTTAAAGCACACAGAGTTTAAAATTATTTTTTACTGCACATATGAACTTTCTGCAGGTAGACATTAAGGGTTCCTTTAATGAAAGTCGTTTCTGCTCTCATAAAATACATCTCCATCGCTATTTCCTCCCCCTCCCCAACACCCCACTAGGTCTAGGTTGTCTGTACTTCACCCCGCTGGTCCACTCCGCTTCTCTTTCCTCTCTAGAAGAGAATAGCCCTCCAAGAGACTACAGACAAACAGGACAAAACACGACAAAATAAGATAAAGGAAATCCCCTTATATGAAGGCTGAACAAGGCAACCCAAAGGGAGGAAAGGGTTCTAAGAGCAGGCAAGAGTCAGAGATGCGCCTGCTCCCACTGTTCGGCGTCCCACAACATCACCTACCTTACAGCCACAACATGTATGCAGAGAGCCTGGTGCAGACCCATGCAGGCACCATGCCTTTCACTTTATTTCAACCTTTTATGCAAGTAAAGAATTTCAAAAAAATTCAAGGTATACATAAAGCTCTTTATGTAAACACTTTAGAAATTGAAATAACAAACCTAGTTGATGCTTTTTGTATATTTGCAATTGTTCTCAGAGAAGGAAGCTGCAAATTATGAGGAGCTCAGAACAACAAAATATATATCTTTATAGGGTAGGCAACGTAAGAATGGGGATGTAACTCATGTGACCAAGTGTTTGTGTACAAGTACAAGGCCCTATGCCTATTCCCAGGATTAAATAAACTATAAGTGGAATGTTTTTATGATCGTAGCCTTCGGAAGATTGAAGCCGGAAGATGAGAAGTTAATGGCTGTTTTTGACTAAATAATGAGACGAAACTTGATCTGCCTCTAAAATATCTAATTTCTTCAAATACTATTTTTTTTATTTTATACTACCTTCTTATTTAATCATTTTGTGAGAATGTGCATGGATGTCCTCATTCCATAACACACTTGTGGGAATCGAAAGGCGTCTAAGGCCTCTTAGCTGAATCAATTCTCTCCTTCCACCCTGTGAGTCCTCAGATTCAACTCAGGACACCCAGCTCTGCAGCTGGCATCGTTATACGCAGGTTTTTTCATCAACCACTGATTACTGATTTTTTTTAAAAATAATCTGAGAGTATGTCAAAGCTCAGTTGCTGGAAAGAGAAATGTAGGAGTTAGTCAAATTTTAACATCAAACTACAGGCAACATTTATTAAACATTATTATAATTATCCTTAATTAAAATAGTTTCAAGGTTATGAGTTTTTAAAAATATAAAATAATATAAATCCAAATATATAACAAGGTCCATTCAGATATATACGAAGGATTTATATATGATTGTAATGAAAGAGTCCTTTGAACGTCTGCCCATCATCATCCAATCTCTGAAGTATTGAAGTTGTACTGTGATATATCACTTAAATGTAGTAAAGATTAATATGAGTATTTTACTAAATGAAATAAGTCAGACATATTAAGTTGTGAGAAAAAGCTCTTTTCCACAGCTCTAAAATGAATATTGACACTACCCCTTTCATCCACTGATCACAATGATAGGGATGGTGCTACCTTATGTCACTACTAAAATTTTATTTTCTTTTGGTTTTGCTTCTGTCTTTAGTTACTCTTCCCTTCCAAAAACAAAAACCACTCTATCCAAACATTTCATCACGATATAACTGGTAGCTTCTATATAATAAGGAAAGATTTATAATTGTAAATAAAAAAATAAAATATGTAATTTAACCTTGAAGTGTTTCATATTTTCAGTTAATACACATAGTATAACTTAAAAATAAATTCCACAAGTTTAGGAAATATAAAAAGTGGATTATTGAATATTGAGTATGTTATATATTTAGTATAAAAATTGCTTCATAAATTGATTTCTATTAGCCATTTGAGTATAGAATGTATTATTTATCATTTATAATATATCAGTTAACTCACAAAAATATGTATAACATGATAAGAAAATCAGCAAGACTACATCAAATAACTTATTATTTAAAAGTAGTGTGTAAAATGATAAGCAAAGTATATAAAATGGATTGATCAACTCAGTAATAAAACATAGATTAAACATTTAAATCAAAATTTCATAAGCCAAAGAGTATACAATTTTATCTCATTTTAAAAATTTTAAATGTCATGAACATGATTATTTTCTAGTTCTTCATTTTTAATTTCAGTGATATTCAAACAGAAAAAGATACTTTTAAGATATAAAAGGAATAGTTAGAACTCCTTACGTTTAATTTTCCTCTTTTTATTTAAGAGGTTAACATCATTTTAGGTTTTTTTATGGACCTTTACAATTCATCTTCCTTTTCTAAAATAGAAGATCGAAAGGGAGAATATTTGGAAATATGAAGTCTTTATTGCGATGTGCTTTAGTGGTTACAGAATCTGGTCTGCCAAAGAAATGTTGGCACTCTTTTCTGAGGCTGTACCTCCTACTGAAATTATATAAGTAGACAATGTAAGCAGGTAGAGCAAGTGTGCAAACTCCAAACTGTCCAGGCTCTTCTTATGCTAAGGCAGAGACAGTGAAGAATTTTCAAAACACTGGTGAAGAAAAAGAAAAGCGTGAAGTAGATAGGAAGAAGGGATTATCACCAGTCACCAGCAGAAGTGAGAAGGCAATTCTGTCCTAAACAAGCTTACACAAAGGAGATTGAACTGCTCTAGGGTGCATGCATATTTAAAAATTAGGGGAGGGGATGGGGGCTTAAGGACAGGAAACCAGGAAGGGGAATAACACTTGAAACGTAAGTAAAGAAATATATCTAATTAAAAAAAATAAAAAATTATTGCAAATAATTACACACATCACACTACACATATTAAGTTTTAGAAAACAGTTTAAACTTTATCCATTGGGGCGTTCGTAGGAATAGGAAATTCTTCCTTCAAATTTGGATGATCAAAATTCTAGTTTAGAAGAAAACATCATTAAGAGAGAATGTATTCGATACATGATTTGAGGAAAGTTTTAGAGGAGAATAAATCACATAAAAGTTGACTGTAATTCTCCGGATGAAAGATCAAGGGACCCTCGAGACTGTTTTGTGGCAGTGGTAATAGAAAGGAAAGGACAGATCTGAACC
This sequence comes from Rattus norvegicus, assembly GCF_021556685.1. Classification (NCBI taxonomy): domain Eukaryota; kingdom Metazoa; phylum Chordata; class Mammalia; order Rodentia; family Muridae; genus Rattus; species Rattus norvegicus. The sequence goes on from NC_141548.1 coordinate 94,465,129, forward strand.
ATTGTGTGAAACACCTTGAGTGAGCTTCCTGAACAATTGGAAATAGAAACAGAAAGAAGGGGCTGGGGATTTAGCTCAGTGGTAGAGCGCTTACCTAGGAAGCGCAAGGCCCTGGGTTCGGTCCCCAGCTCCAAAAAAAAGAACCAAAAAAAAAAAAAAAAAAAAGAAAAAAAGAAACAGAAAGAATACTAGATCTATCCATGACAAACTTCCGGGGTGCGCTGGGGTGAGGTTGGCAGCGAATGTGAGCTCTTCGTGTTATCTGTCATCTACGAGCTTCCTAAATACTAACAGCAATGTGTTTTCTGCTAATGCTAATACACTGCTGCCTCTCAGTTCTCAGATTACATAAAGTATGAGAAAAATGCTTGTGATCCTGCATTATCATTTTTGATTTATAAATAATGTGTTAGCGGTAGCTATGGAAAACAAGAAAATGTTTGCCTTTGTGTGTGTGTGTGTGTTTTTTTTTTTTCCTCTGATGACATTCAGACCTCACTGCAACTTCCTGTGTATCGACTCTACATTGAGTAATTGAGAGAATGATTTAATAAGAAGAAGAAAATTATAGTTCAAGAGACTTAGCGTTGAGATGGCAAGATTAGAAATATCACCATATAGTTAGGATGGCAGCCACAAGATTGGGTACAATATGAGATTAGTGAAAGGAACAGACTTTGAAGGCATTGAAAATCTGTTGGAAGTGATTAAAGGATAAATTAAAGCAACGTGGAGAGATATCAATCGGAGAACTCTAAAGAAATAGAAAACAAGTATACGATATTAGCTGTCACAGGTCCCTAGAGGACGTGTTCAAAATGGGAAGATGCCAAGTAAAGGGGAAAGCTGCATCGTGTCGAAAATGATGGGTGTATACAGTACCTTTATTCAACAGAATCCACTTGTATTCACATGTAATTGGTGAGGGTTGAAAATGCCTTGAGAGAAAAAGCCTTCAGCAAAGCTTATAAGTCAAGTTCAGTGTTGGGATTTTAGACAAAATGGTAGAACAAAATGAGTTGCTTGAGATTCTGTGGTAGCATCCAATACGGAGTTTAGCGATTGCTTAGAAATTAAGGAAAAACAATAGTTATTACGGAAAAGAAAAACAATGTAATATAGTTTTTAAACCATAAATATAAAACCTGGTAAATTGCAACTTTGTGCTGTTATTTTAGCAAATGCTTGACCATATTAGACTAGTTACAATGAGATTATAAATTCATTTCGGGTATTTCATAAGAAAAATCTTCACAGGAAACTCCACACTTTGAAGGAATATTAGTGTCGATATCAGACTTTAGCTCCCGAAACTTGAAAGGTGTGACCTAATTCTGTATATGGAGCACTTTGCTGAACACTACCATAACTTAAATGAAGAAATATGTTCAATCTGGAGAAGGTCTTCAGTTAGGTAATATTGACAAAGAAAAATGGAGTAAAGATAACAGTTATCTAAATGATGAAGAGCATGTTAGTCAGAGGGTGGAGGATACTCAGGGTTCCCCCACCTTCTCAGAGGAGGATTAGACGGAGCGCGTGTGTGAGGGGAGGCCAGCAGAGGGCAGTGACTGGGATGTTAGATTTATAAATTAATTAATAAACGAAAAAAAAAAGAATTTCTATAGAGGCACATTGAAGGCACAGAAGAAAAAACGTGGTATATATATTCTTATGTCTATGGCTCTGAGATGTTGTCATACATATTGTAGTCAACTAAATAGGGATGCAATTAAGTATGAGATCAAATTTAGAAGAAAGTATTGATCTAGAAAATACATCTAAATGAGAAATGCAGGGTAGGGAAAAGCATAGTATGCTCCTCGCATTCTTTGTTGTGTCACATTTATGATATCAAAGTCATATTAAATCACTAGTAAAATGGAAAGGCCATGAACGAATGGGCCTTTTAATATAGAATATACTAAGCTAATGACAAACTTCATCTCAATCCAGCCAGCTCATTCTAAAATGTTGATATATATATATATATATATATATATATATATATATATATATATATATATATATCACATATATATGTGTTAAAATGCTGGATGTAATTATGCATTCATATTTTTGAATAAATTCTAAACATAAACAGATTCCAGAACAACTTAGCTGTACTTAGAATCATTCATTACCTTGAAGTTTATTTATAATCAATAGATAAATATATTTATGCATGTAAATCTATCAGTATTCATGTGTCTGAGGTTATAATGCCAATGTTTATTTCAAGTATTTTTGAAGATTGTTAAATATTAAACATATTCTAAATATAAATACTGAATGATATTTTTATTTACATTAATAAGAAAATGTGAGTTCTGGTGAAATTTTGTGAAAAAGTTATGTTTAAGTGAAAAACGGTATGGAAAAAATTTCTTTCAGCTCCAAAATGGCAATACTTTTATTTTTAAATTAAAAAAAGTAGAAAATGATTTTCCGTTCAGATATCTGCTTCTGTACTAAGAGACACATGGAGAAAAAAATGAGTTAAGAAAAGGCAAGACTTTCTCTCAAATTGTCTTGGGTTCCGATTCAATTTTGTAATGGTGATTTTCTTGTTTTATGGCTGCTGTTGTCACTTCTAATCTCTTTTAAACCTATTATATAAAAGGACTGAAAATCTGCATAACGGGTTTGCGTAAATGTAAATCCCTTTCCATTCCAATGTCAAGAAGAGAGGAGGGAAATAATCTGTAATTCACAAGAACAGATATGGAGTTTTGCATGTTCAAACTTGAAAACCTTAGTGCACACTAGGGCTCCATCAATAGAGTAGAGATAGAACACATAGAACACGTGGCAATCTAAAGGAAAGATTTAAATATTGTCAAATTTTCTAACTTGTGATCCTATTCACCCGAATAACTGTGTATATTTGAATTGCATAATTAGAAGATAAATATTTTGAACAGGCATTTTTTTCTTGCAAAATTTCTCATTTAATATGCACTAAAAATGAAGTATAAAAGGAGATTTCAATGATATAATTTATCACAGAATTGCTAAACATGCCAAATGCTCAGTTACTATATATTTAATTAAAGTAACAATTGAAGCAGTTTATTACATGTTGATTAAAAAGCAATTATATGATTGCTTACTGTACAACAATATAAGTAGATTTATGTTCTGTCTTTTTCTGGTTAAAAAATGAATATACATATAATTTTTAAATATAGTTTTTTCTCAAAATGGTTTCAGCAATTCTCAGTGTTTTGACTCCATACATATATATGTATATGTATATGAGAAATTTTATCATCTATCTTCCTACCCATCACATATTTATATTTGAGAATTAATGTCCACTATAAAATACATAAAATACATGAAGAAAAATGTCATGTGGTTTTACTCAAAGTAGCTTATACTTTGTAATAATTAGCCAAATATGAAATTCTTTCCTTTGTTTAAGGTTCCTTCTCTATGAATCACAACTCTTCTTGTCTTTCATTATAACATTATCATCCATTTTTCCTTTGAGACTCAGAAGCTTGTTTAAATCTGTTGGCTCGATACACTTACTTTGTTGCCCTTTGTTCAGAGAGGCTTCATCTATAATGCAACTAGGATTTAAAGTAACTATACAAAATAGGTTGACCTCAAATTTATTGTGACCTCACTGCCTTAGCCTTCTGGTCATTAGAATTACAAGCGTAAACTATCATGTCTGGCTTTGAGTCACTTTTTTTTGAAGCAATGATAGCAACAATATCATTATAATGCAACACTGAATACGGAATGGTTAATTAGGTGATGTCAAAAATAGAGTAGTAATTCATACCCAGCAAGCATTCAATAAAATGGTATGATATTGTTTTAACAATGATCTTCTTGCTAGAGTTTAGAGCATGGGCTTATGGTAAATACTGTAGTGCTGACTTGTATATGTTTAGTTTCCTCAGACTGGTCAGAGTACCTACATACATATATTCACATACATACATACATAAAATAAGCAATACATATATAACTGTATAATTCTATGTATTATACAAATCATAAACAATTGTGATATAAACACATATATATATATATGTATGCACACACACATATATACAGCCCATAATTATACAATATGTATAAAGACTTATGTTGCCATTTTTTATTTTTCAATAGACTAATTCTCAAATATTTTAACTATTACAATGATGATGTCCATATTAATATCATCAGATACACATTCTCATAAAGCTCTGTACTCTGTTATGTACTCTATGATGCTAAAACTGTACTATTATGCTGCAATTATATTGTTTTGACAAGAAAATCAACTATGACATACTAAGTTAATGCAGTCACAATTTAAACTTCTTTTGAATGTTAGCATTTGATTCCTCACTAGCTATGTTGAAAATGTTAAGAAACTATAAGGGATTAAATATGTGAGTGAAATTAATTTTAATAATATTTTTGTTAAGATAGGGTTTCTCTGTGTAGCCCTGGTTCTCTTGAAACCAGCTCTGTAGACTAGGCTAGCCTTGAATTCCCAGAGATCCATTTGCCTCTGCCTCTGCCTCTGCCTCTACCTCCTAAGTGCTGGGATTAATTATTTTCCTCAATTTTATATATATTTTTAACACATATGGTCATCATAAAAGGTCAATGGTGGACACTTTTATAGTGTTTTATACACAGATTCTTCAAAATATGATAAGTAAGTCACATAGCTGGCGAGAAGTAATTACATCAGAAAATATTTCTAGGGCTCATGATTACCCATCCCTAACACCTACAGCATCCACCACCACTGACCATACAATGTTGTCCTCCTATATCTGGAGATGGTATGCTTAGGCTTTATGAGTATAAACTATGTGAACAATTAACTTAGGTAAAATTTAAATTGAATTGTAGTCTAACATCATTAAACACTGATGTATTTTTGAATTTTCTGCTTTGTGTCCTGTTCTCAACTTAGTCACATTGTAATGAAAATTATAAATCTCTAACAAGGCTATAATGTAATGAAAATTAATACAGCAAGGCATGCAATGTTCCTAAAACCATTCAAAGATAATTTCCACTTGTGAATTCCCATCTTTGATCATGTGCTAGAAACCAAGCCCAAGCTAATTACTCTGCCTTAGAAAAATAGTTTCCCTTCTTCTCCATCACTTAAAAAAAACACAACTTTGCCCCTTTCAGATTATACTTCATCCAAATGGGTTGCCAGGATCATATGTTATAAACTTTTAAAATTTAATTAGCCTAGATTATTACATAAGATTTTGCCAGATTTCAGGATATGCCATTGCATTATGGAACATCTTGCAAGCCTTGAATACCATTTTAGGTAATGCATAAGGTGGCTAGTAGACTCATTGACCTCACTTAGTCTTTGACACTGTAGAAGTACAGGGGTATGCCTTGTAAATGCTCACAGGGCTCTCTGATATAAAAAGAAATCATACAGACATTTGATGCTGACACAGAGTAACCCTTGCCTACAGAGTAATATTCTAAGATACTTTTTATGGATACTTGATATTTCAGAGATTACTGAAACCTTCATATACTTTTTTGTCATAAACACATATATAATGTTTATGAATTAGGTACAATAAGAGATTAAGTTAGAAAATTAGAATGATTTATCAATCCATTATAATGAGAGTACTATAATTCTGATCCTCTTTTCCAAAACTATTTTTTGTACTAACTTTGCCCTTTTCCTGTGATGACATTAGGTCGTAGGTTTTATAGAAATATGGTAAGAAAAATCACATCAGCATAGTAATACATGGTTAGGTTACCACACAAGACCCATTGAACACAAGCACAGAGATCAGAAACATTCAACCTGTTAACGAAGAATACAACTAAATGAACAGCGATTGGGTAACATGCAGCTTGAAATATCAGACGGAAAGGTAGTACATTTTCTCATCAGCTCAGAGCCAACATAGTGTGAGAATGTCATATAACCTATAGCAGGCTCATTAAATTACTGAAACCAGGGAAAGCAAATGGGACCTGGTGATGAATGGGAGGGGACTGGATGTCAAATGCCTATTAATGTAAATGGCATGTCAGGATATGCTAATAACTTTAGATAAACTAAATCATGAGCTTTTCCAGTCTCCTACGAATTTTAACTATATGGATAAACTAAAGCCTTTAAACGACATAAATTTAGCAAAGATTCTGTTGATGAGGAATAACAATACACATCAGGCAAGAGTGTAAACGCTCAGAGGATTTCCCTCTGAGTAGTGTGAGAAAGGAGCCTTCATGTGCAGAATACTGAAGAAAAGTGAAAAAATTATTCTATCCCTAGGGATTTGCCTTGGTTGCTCAATGACATTCCATAATTATATAATCAGTTGGCTGACAGATGGCTGTGACTGGTACATGCACAGTTCTATTTCCAAGTCAGTTTTGAGAATTGTCTCTAGGTAAATCCCCAGTTGCATTCACAAGAGATCTGAAAATGGAAAGATTTTCAGGTATATAGCCTCCTATTTATTTGCCTTAACATGACCAGAAAACACCTAGTCATATTACGTGTTTTAGAGAACACAGAGTAAATGTCTTCTGATGCCAGAACAGATTTCCTTTTTAAAATCTTCAATGGTCTGAAAAAGAACTTAGACCTAAAATCTAGTCATATCTTATCAGGACAATCCTTGTTATTTACAATATTCAAGACTTTGAACTCTGTAAATAATGAATAAATTACAAGTCAACTATTTCCATGTCAGCACAATCTCAGATCCACCTCTCCGAAACTCTGACTCTTGACAATCTTTCACTCCCTCTTCCACAATATTCCCTGAACCTTTGGTACAGAAATTATTATAAAAATTTATCCACTAGGACTGGACGCTTCCACTCTTGCATTTTGATTGGCTGTAGATTCCTCTAATGACCTCTGTTGCAAAAGAAGTTGGTTGATGAACAATCAGGACTACAGTGATGTAGAAGTATAACAACAAACACTTATATGGAGTTGTTATTGTAATGGTTTGGTAAAGTGGGGGATGTAGGTTCTTCTATGAAATTCATGATGTCACTAGCACCAAGAAATTTAATAGGTTTTAGGTACCAGGAACAGATTGCCTCTGCTGTGTGAATCTCAAGTCCAGTTAGAGAACGATAGCTAGTGGCAAGGTTTGCATAATACTGCTATACCTTGATAAGTATCTTGACATTCCAGTCTTTCTTGTGGTTCATAGCCTTCAAGTTAGTTAAAATTATTGGTTATTTCCATCCTTAGGAAGCCTCTCTTGTGTTCTTTGGTAACATCAAACCTGGACGTCAAAGATAAGACATTTAGATCAATTCAATCTAAGGGGCTGCTAGGTCTTGTTTCTTCAGTAATAAGTAATTACTTTCTACTGCAACCAAGAGCAACTGTGATAGTCTTTAATGTGTGAGTCTCCTGGAAAACTTTGATCAACAACTCAAAAGAGGACTTTCTTTGTCCATACAAGAGTTAAAAGGTTTATAATACTTAAGGATGAAACAGTCTTGTTCATAAGTAAATGTTTCCTTCAATAAGGCTTTCTATTAATACTTGAAGAAATGGAGATTTATAATTGCCTCAGGGTTTCCAAGGTCGACATGATTATAATAGTTGCATTTTGATAGAACTTTTATACTTTCACTTTTGATATAAATTGGTGATTCACAATAATTTGCCTCAGATGACCCTCCGTCTAGCTATGGTTTTCTGCCACAATACTTCCACTGTTTCCAGGTCAACATTATTTCTAAAATTATAGAGTGAGGTTTCACTTAATTGGTCACCTCAAATAACTGATGGTTAATATATTTCAGCACTAAAGTTATTATAAGGTCTGATGGAGGTAAAAAGTATGCAGTGCAATTTTCAACTTATAAGAACCTTATAAATAATAAAAGTCATCTGAGATAACTGTATTTAATAAATTTCATCTCATATCAAGATATATAAGTCAAACTTAAAAATATTTATACATTTTTCCAAGATAGTCTCAAATCTAAATTTAATTGAGCTATGTGGCCAATGAAATAAACAGCCATTCAGATATGATGTTATCACCCATTCTCTTTATTGAAGAAGACCAAATAATTTTCAGTTCACCACTGCATTAACCCTAATGGTATTTGTTAAAATTATATCTTAATTCCATCAATCATAACTTACTTTAGGAGCATTATTTAGTGGATTCCAAATACCTCAATTATTTGTGTTCTTCTTGAGGATTTACCCATCTTTGAATTACAAAACAAGATGTTATGAAATAATTAGTTCCCCTTCAAGGTAGTAGTCAGAAGATATAGCACCAAAATTGAGGCATAGCGTACCCAACCACATGGTTATTTTTACAAAGGAATTATTACATTACTTTCTTTTTATCTCCTACATTTTATATCCTCAATTTTATTCTTTCATTAGCTCATAGTTTACATCTACTCTTGTTTTGCTATATTGCAGTATATATTTTCAGAACACCTCTCATATCCTTTGGCCAATGCAGAAATTAAATGAAAATAAATACAAGCAGGAAGGGGAAGAAATTGAGTGAGAATGTAACATAAAATTGAATCATACAACTTTGTTGGAAGGCACAAAAGTGGCTTCATTTTATGTTGGGATAAACTGGTTATAATATGAATGTTTAGCAACTTTAACCAATACACAAAACAGCTTTCTCTCTTTTCTCAGTATAGGAAGTTGTTACTTTTTAACCTGGGAGTAACTTCTCGGCATACACACTATCTCTGAGTTCTCTCATCTTGCATTTCTTTGACTCCTAGAGCTGTGGGAAAACATTGCTCTTACCCCCAAGTCACTCTCAATGGACAATTTATCTATATGCTATTCTCTTGAGTGATCCACTTTCCAACTATAACTGACCATGAACAATCTCTCCAAGCACCACACACTCAATAAATTCAACTTACGCTAATGACTTTCTCCCAGATAACAAAAAATATTATAGTACCACTATTAAGGAATAGACAGTGTCCTCGAGCTCATTGACCAAGTACCTTAGAAAAATTGATGAGTTTCAGACTCAGTAGGAGTCCTTGTTTTAAAAAATAAAAGCAGAAAGGCATTAATGAAAGATATCCTCAACGACCTTGCTCATCCACATATGTGAGCACACAAGTATACACTCATTTGCAGACACACACACACACACACACACACACACACACACACACACTATTTCACATAAACATACCAAAGTCTCACAACAAAAAATAATAATGTAATGAAAATAAAATAACAATAAAGTCTATGCTTTAAAATAAGCTGAGAGGGAAATTTATACCTTTTTTACAGAAAGAAATCTAAACTATTATAATATAAAAATAAATGTAAGAAAACATGTACAATTTGAAGAGTAATGATTTTAAGACCTGAATAAAAATTTATTTGGGAAATGTAGGAGAAAGCTGTATAAAGTTATCTACTACTCTTAAAGGATCAAATTTACTATATTGACATTATGATTTTTGGCAAATAAGGTTTTTAAGAGTAAGAGTAAGAGTGCCTTTTACTTAAAAATTTATTTAGGTGACAAGGTTTATCTATAAAAAGGGGGATTTTTTTTCTTAAATTTGTTTATTTGCTGAATTAGAGATACATCATTTTCTAGAATTATTTCATAATGATTCAAGGCAATAGAAGAAAAAGTATTAGGCCTACCATGAGTACTTCTTTTATTTACTTTTAATTAATATCATAAATGTACTTTGCACTGTTATATTAATAGACTGTAAGTTATACTGTATAGGTAATTAAACATGTTATTAGGTATACAATTTTCCTGATGTTTTAAAACATTATTAGATGCTACTTCTCTCTAGAAAAATAGAATTCAAAGATTGTCATTTGAAAAACAGAAATGTTGAAAGTTGTATAGTATTTATCTGTATATTTAGACACAACAGTTAGACACATGCTAAAAGTTCGAAATATAGTGTGTCCAGAAAAGGCAAAATTAACTTGATATTCAATCCTATAGACTTTTGGACAAAATATTTGTTTCTATGGCCAATTAATAATTGACATTAAAATTTGATGCAGAGAAAAGAGGCAGTGCTCTATATGATAGCTGTTTAACTGGTTATACAAAGCTAGGTACTAAAGAGTGGAAAGGGGTTATAAAGAATTAGAGAAACAGATATATGATAGGTTTCCTACACTCAGAGGCCAGGAAATGTAGGAGAAACTAAAGTTAAAGAGTTAACTTTAGTAGTACATAATGCAACCAGTCACCTTTCATAAACCAAAGAAGAATCAGGCAACGTTGGAACAAAGTAACGTTCTGCTCTACAAAGCTGCACTGATGCCCAGTCACGAAGGCGGTGACTTGAGATTGGAGAAATGGCTAAGAGTCTGTTTCCAATTTGTCCATCAATAAGCAGTTACAGTGGCCCCACCATAAAAACAAACAAACAAAACACCAGCTCAGGCAGCTACGTGTCGAACAGAAGGATTATGACGTTTGGCTTAGAGTTTGTTAGACGGAAGTACCTTGAGAAAATACAAGCTTGAATATAAAAACGGGAACAATCTACTTTTGTAGATTATAGGAACTGAAAAACGAAAGCAAACCCCTCACCAGGCTTTAAGGAATAGACCTGTGAAGAGCTTGAAGGGGCTCGAGACCCCATATGTACAACAATGCCAAGCAACCAGAGCTTCCAGGGACTAAGCCACTACCTAAAGACTATACATGGACTGACCCTGGACTCTGACCTCATAGGTAGCAATGAATATCCTAGTAAGAGCAGCAGTGGAAGGGGAAGCCCTGGGTCCTGCTAAGACTGAACCCCAGTGAACTAGTCTATGGGGGGAGGGCGGCAATGGGGGGAGGGTTGGGAGGGGAACACCCATAAGGAAGGGGAGGGGGGAGGGGGATGTTTGCCCGGAAACCGGGAAAGGGAATAACACTCGAAATGTATATAAGAAATACTCAAGTTAATAAAAAAAAAAAATGATGACACCTGGCAGGTTGAGGCAGGAGAAGCAGGAGACCTGCCTAGGATATTCAGGAAGAGATTGGTAACAACAAAAATGAAACCACCTGTGAGATGTAAGAAAGCAGCTTAATAATAAAACACTCGCTTAACCTCATATACAACAGGGCCAAGAAATCATAGTTTGTAGGTAGCCTTCAGGAAATAAAAGTTTGTGTTTCCTGATGCTAGGGTCAAGGCCATATAAACTATACTTAGGACACATTGTAATGGAAATCAGTGTGTCCAAATGGTTGTTGAAATTAATATGTGTTTTATGGTAATATTCTAACAATTTCAAAATCAGAATCATTTGATAATCAGATTGTAATACTACATATTAATGTCTAAAGTACCTGACCCTAAGGAAATGATTTTTAGCTTGGAAGAAACCTTCAGATTATTTTATTATTTAATACTATTGTGACATTAGGTCTACTGACTATGTATATTCCTTAGAATAAATAAATACCTTAGATGGTGACAAGCTGTCTCCCAGTTTGTCCAAGACTTCTAGTGTTCTGAGGCTTGAGTTTATGGTTGACTTCATGAGTATTTTGGGGCATTCAGGTAGGAGACTGTTAGAATTATTCATAATAACTTGCCGATGAAGTCAGTTCTGGTTAGCTGGAGGGATCCTAGGAAGAAAAATGTGGGAATCAGACAAAGATGTGTAAAGTAGATACACTCATTAAGATCAGCCTTTGTATCTCCTTTCCTGAACGGGTGAGCAGCTGGTGTCCACTCTGGAGAGTTGAGCATGAAGAAGCCTGTACTGTCAGATTACAGTTACATAAGCAGCTCCAGTTCCAGCTCCAGCCTCAGTCACATCGAATGCCATGTTACATAGCATATCTCACGCAGCTTATAAAATTATTATGGGAGATGATAGCGGAGGAGAGGTAGGACACTTTTAACTAATGGTTTTCATTTGGAGGAAAAGGAAAGACCACGCAGCACTTTCTGCCTGCGTCCCTTCTTTTTGATAAGCCAGGCGATTGAGATTGTCAGGCAAATACTATGATTTAGATTTTAGTTAATCTAAACAAGGAAATTCAATAATATTAACCAGGTGACATAATACATAACAAAACATTACTCTATTGCATGTTCATTTATAAAAATAACAACAAAAGGACCTAAATTAAAGAGACCCTGATTCCCATGTTGCTTCTGAGTAACACTGGTTAAATTCCGTCTGGAGAAAACAGTCCAAAAAACCATTTTTATCTTTAACAGACAAAAAGCAATCGTTATTATTTATTTTTATATCTATGCCTTAAAGTGGAGGAAAAGCTACAATCATTATGATATAGAGGCTACGAGAACCAAAAAATGGCCTAGTGTCACGAGGAGAATGGCGGTAAGAAGAGATTTTCAAAGTGCCTCTAGTTGTCTTTCAGTTTCACTAGCAGTGTGGAAAACCACAGAAGGAAATAAGAAATCAGTTAAACCTGACAAGCTGCCCAGTCAGGGCAAACCAAGGACAGACATGGAGGCAACGGTCTTCATAGATTAGAAAGACAAAACTAAGGAGTGCTGGAGAGAGACCTATGGCAAGAACCAGGAAAAGACACTTCTTTAAAAACCTGTAAGTTTATCAGTGGATAGTGATATTATTTAGATACATCGATGGTTATAATACAATTGGCATTGTTAGAACTTTAGTTAATAGGTAATATTAAGGAATCACTGTTGAGATTTTAGAACAAGATGATATTTAAATGAATCTTTATCTCAAAGACTAGGCTGAAATACACGTCAATAAAACAATGTGTTACATTGAGTTCAAAGTAATCTGCCAGTTGAGTGTCTAGAAGATCAAAAAACAAGTGGCAAAAATTTGAAGCTTAAGAAAAGACATTAAGTATTGAGTGTTGACATTTTTGACGTAAAAATGTTTTAAAAATTTATGTCGTTTAAAGTAAATATGTATTGATAATGATGATCACATGCAATTTTTACTATAAAATATTTTATATATTTGATTAAAATATAAGTACACAAACTTTCTTCTATTTTCTCACTCCAAGTATTCCATGTCTTCTTTATTAGTTACTTGCACACACACATACATACACAGACACACACACACACACATACACACACAGAGTCATAAACACACACACATGCACACAGAGAGGGTAAGAGAGGGGCAACCATTGAATCTGTTTTGTTTTGTTTTGTTTTTGTAGTTTCTGTGCTTATGATTTCAGGGCAGACTACTTTGTATCAGATAAGAAATTTGCACTTGTACTTGGGAGACCATTTTCCCCTTCTTTCAGCATTATTGGGTGCCAATATTCTTTAAGAGTGGGGCTTCATCACTTCTTCTCCTTTTGGCTAAGATCAAGTGAAGAGTGGGACTTCAACCTCTGGGATTCATCTCTTACTCCTTAGCTAGCATGTCGACAGATGTTGTCATCGTCGAAGCCTTGTTTAAGCAGCCATTTATGAGAGACATAATGTCATACCAAACTCGCTGGTCCTAAGGCTTTTACAGTATTTCTGCCCCCTGTTCTAAGGTACTCCTTAGCCATTAGGCACATTAGTTGTGGTAAAGGTAACCTGTTGGGACTGGTTTTCCCCCATGATCCTTGATATCTACATCGAGTCCAGTTTGGGTTTTCTATAATGGTCTCCATTTGCCATCAAGAAAGAGCTACATTAACTTCTAGTATAAGATTTTTCAATTTAACATTTATCTCTAAATGCGTTATCTCCTTCAAATTCCTACCATCTGGGCTCAGGGCACCCTACTGAAGGAGAGGAGAAAGACTGTAATAGCCAGAGAGGAGGAAGGACACCAAGGAAGCAAAGTCCACAAAATAAACATGAGCAAAGTTCATATGAACTCCCAGAGACTGAGGCGGAATGCACAGGTCCTTCCTGGGTCTAGTGAAGTCCTCTACTTACAAAATACAGGTTCTAGTTCAGCATTTCCTATGGGATTCCTGGGTATGTGAATCAGTGGGTCTGAGTCTTATGACTTCTCTTGGCTTCCTTTGCTCCTGTTTCTTTTGTACAGTTCTGATGACGTGGTGTTTGTGTTATATTATATTTATTCATTTTGCTATTATCCCTTAGAAGCCTATTGACTAATGAGAGACAGAAAGGGAGCATGGTAAGGAACTGGGAAGAATAGAGCTAGAAAAAAGTGCAATAAGGATATACTATGTAAGAAAAATTTCTTTTCAATAAAAGGAAAACTTAAAAGTATACTTAAAAATCCAATAATTCATAGTGTGTTTTATCAACTAATATAAGTGTGCACAGATAATTAATATGGGTATGTCATATCAGTTATCCCAGATGTTAAAGTATACAGATAACAAGTTACAATTGTTGGAATTTACTATAACAAAGCTAAAAGAAAATTCAGGCTGGAAAAACTTCATGTTATATATGAGGAACTATTGACTCTCAATTTTTTATGATTTGCAAAAGCTTAATATCACATACACATACCTACATATATATATGTCTTAGGATGTAATTATAAATTATTCTAGTCAAATAAGTGATAAGCCAAGAGGATGCACATTAAACCTAATAATTTAGAATGTCAAATATTGTTTGTACATTCATATTCGGACATTTATCCTGTTGATTCAATAAAAACTTACTTGTACATCTAATTTCTAGGCTGCCAATTTGGCACCAATTGTTAAGGCTTTTGCACATCTTCCAATGCCAAGTTTACAGAGTTGTCAATAATACTTAGTGTAGGCTGGAGGCCTTGTCCGCTTTTTCCCACCTAGTCTGGCACGTTGTGTACTCACATTAGTGAGAATTAGTGTATATAGCTTCAGATGTTCCTAGGAGACACAATCACATGGCGAAGGCCTTGATCCTCTGCCTCCCATCTTTAGTCCCTCTACTACAATGTTCCCTGAGCCTCAGGTGAAGGATAAGCTTAAGGGAACTGGCTTCTACAACACTAATTTCAATGTTAATTACAATATAATTACATCATTTCCCTGCTTACCTCCTTTTAACCTGTCTCCTGTCTTATTTGCCCCTTCCATGCCTTTTCTCCCACTATCTCTCAAACTGTTAGACTCTTTCTCCGATTATTGTTACACATACATTCATACAAATATACACATGCAACCTTCTGGGTCTTTGTTGGTTGAGTGGTTATGGTTTCAGGGCTAACCGTTTTGTTCCAGATAACCAATTGGGAAAATGACCTCGTGGACAGGCTAAATCTACCTCTGTCAGCAATCAATCACAACTTTTTGAACATTATTCTAATTACACAGATTCAATGTCAATCATCCATCTTTACATGTCCTTCTTAATTTTGGATTGTTAGGCTGTTTACTTTTAATTTCAGCTTCTATTGACAAGCTAAAATGGTATTTTATGCCTTCAGAATATAGCTATAAAACTTTCACTCCATGATATCAATTGTAAGATCAGGTTAAACAGTTAATTATGAGAAAAAAAATCTGATTTGTTTTCAATCGCATTCATTAAATTGCAATCCAGGGGTCTAGCTATATTAGTGAGCATAAATGCAAACTTGTATTCCTTTATATTACTTAAATTCTAGCAGATCTTTTACAACATTTATTACGGGAATATGAAAAAAATGTTTTCCAATAAACATAAAACAAAACTCTTATTAAAACTATGCCTCAAATATTATTTTCTGCAATTGAATTATTTAATGGGTTTCCTTGAGAGGTGTTATTTTGATATTATTTCTTAGAATGTACCAAACAAACTGATGTGAGTCCATAAATGTATAACATAACAAGCAAAATTTGACACTGATATCTATCATTTATTCTGTAGCAAAATATCTTAAGTAATGAAAGTTAATTTTTAAAAGTCATGCTAGGATGGCAGCAATCTCATGGATTGTTAGTGTCTATCCTAAGGAATGAGTTGTTAAAAATTTATATAAAACATCAGGAAACCAAAATTATTCACCTATCCCCATTAGTGACCTTGTGTTCTTATGCAGTTGAAAGTTTTGAAAGTTTTCAAGGTATTGGTATTCATTTTAATCTTAAAAATATGCTGTTGCTGACATAGACTTTAATTTAAATTTTTTAGGAAGAACCAAAATTAAAACTGAAATACTTAATTCTTATATTTATATAAATATACAATTTCATATACACTTTAATCCCAGAGAATCTGGAATTGACCACAACAACTTATAGACATTTTTTTAACAAATACAGTCAGTTTGAATCATTTTTCAAATAACCAATATATTTTTGTTTTAAGAGAACAGATTCCTATCGTCTTTTAACAGTTGACTTTCAGGTTCAAAACTATTCTTTAATTTTGTGTTTATGATTTTAACATTATTTCTATCCACCATTTTTTTCTCAAAGCATCACCATTTACCCACCTTGCTCCCATTCACAATCAAGAACTCTTTTAATCAATTTTTATTACATTCATATCTGTACACACTCATATACACATGTATATATACATATAAAATGTATGTTTGTATATAATATACAAATATTACTTGCTCAATCTGTATGATGCTACTCATGTCTGTTCAGGAACTTTGGGAAGAATCCTCACATAATTGGATAAACTGATGCTACGAATTTATTCATCTAAAAACGTGCAATTACTGGGGCTGTTAACAATAATTATCAAAAATAATATCCTATATTTGCCAAAACACTAATTCTAAAGCGATGTTTTGTCTATCTCGACTTGCTCTTATGATAATTTTTAGTGTATGATTGTTACACTCTAATTACAAACAACACAAAGTGTGAATAATAAATATTGAACGATAGAGAAGGTTTGATAATCAGAATACATTAAAAAAAGTTTGAATCTTGGCACTATCAACAGAAAATTTCTTTAACTTTTCTAAATCTGATATTGTATTTTAAATAAGTAATGAATTCATATTATTTTATCATAAATACGTTGAATTTCCAGTCAAAAATATTAACTAAACTTTTGCATAACTTGCTTTAACCAGATTTAAACTGGATTTTCATTCTGGTGACATGATTCTTTTGCAGTTTTAAACCGCATACTTCTTATATCATAATAAGCGACAAGAACAGACAAAGTGTGAAGTATTTGTGTATTTTCAATCACAGAAGTATGCAAAGTTTCTCCTAAGCAAATGAAAAGCCAGTAAAAAATTCATGCATGTGTGAAAGTCTTTTCAGAGAAGTCTACCTCAATTTGAATTTTGAAAATTTTAAGCTGAATTTAAGGCTGTAGAAGGAGGTATGAAAGAGGAGACCTCATACCTTCAGAGTTTTCAGGGTTATTATCAAGTTTATTTTAATTTATAGACTGTATATTTTATGTATTTTAATATACATTTGCATGCCTTTAGATCTATCACTGGGGAAGTGGAGGCAGGGGGATCTCTGTGAGTTTGCGACCAGTCTAGTGTACAAAGCGAGTTACTAGTCAAAAAGTCAAAAGCCATAAATCAAATCAATCAAATCAATCAATCAATCTTTTTTTTTTCATTTTATTGAATTGTGTCTGCTAATCAGTCTATCCGGTTTCTACTCTTGTAGGAGCCAAGGCGGATGCATGATACACGTGAACAGTACCAGAAGAGATGGACATGGAGATGGTGGACATTGGAGACTGAGATGGCGGTGATAGAAATGGAGATGGTGGAGACGATCAAGATGAAAAGGCAGGCGACAAGAGAGAACAGTGGTGACTAAGGAGAGAACTCAGCTTTTTGCAGTGGAACTCTGAATGTTGAGAACTTTTTTCAGGAGATCATATACTCACAAATACGTACATACTCTCCGTGACTTATGTATCAGTACATTGTAAGATTTCCTGAACAATGTCATGTAAATTATTTACGGCATTCTAGTAAAACTTCAATAACATATTAAGTTTCACTACAAAACACAGCGGAGAATGCTTTCAAAGTGCAAGCTAAACTCTGTATCATTTACAATTGTGATTAGATGAACAACCACCCATTAGCCCTGTACCGTCCCACATGAGTCACAATCTAAACGATGCTAAGCCATTTAAAAACAGAGATTTGCCTTCCACACCCAGTTTAGAATTTAATTTTATATACAAGGGCATTTAAGAGCACTGAGAGACCTTAAAGTTAAGATTATTATTATTATTGTTGTGTGGTTATGCCCCCAGATAGAGTGGAGGATGTTGTCGCAGCTCCCGTGTGCAGGTCAGCAGAGTGGGTTCTTTCATTCCACCTTAATGCAAATTCTGGAGATTAAACTCTAGCAGTCATCCCCTCACAGAAAGTTTGTTTAATCATTGAGCCATCTTGTTGGGCCTATCATATATCTTTTAAAAAGATCATTTTTATTGTATGCATATATAAGTGTTTTGCCTGGACAAATGTGTGCTATGCCCACGGAGACCAGAACAGAGTACTGGATCCCATGGAATTGTAGTTATAGATCGCTGTGAGCAGCCATCTTGGAGCTGGGAACCAAACCTAAGTCCTCTGCAAGAGTGGCCCGTGCTTGAACTGCTGAGCTGTCTCTCCAGGTCCACCAGTATGCACTTAAAGTATTTCTGTAGCCGAGTGTTATCTGCATGCAGAGCCCAATGCTGTAAGCATTGGACCAACATAGGCTTTGTCTGTAA
Source organism: Rattus norvegicus (assembly GCF_021556685.1). Classification (NCBI taxonomy): domain Eukaryota; kingdom Metazoa; phylum Chordata; class Mammalia; order Rodentia; family Muridae; genus Rattus; species Rattus norvegicus. The sequence goes on from NC_141548.1 coordinate 94,483,699, forward strand.
AAGCCCCCAAAAGAAGTGGAACTCTGCCGGACTGATTTCCAGAGTGGCTGTACAGCCTGCGATCCCACCAGCAATGGAGGAGTGGTCCTCTTTCTCCACAACCTCACTAGAGTCTGCTGTCACCTGACATTTTGATCTTAGCAATTCTGACTGGCGTGAGGTGGATTTTCAAGTTGGTCTTGACTTGCATTTCTCTGAGGATGTTGAGCATTTCTTTAGGTGCTTCTCGGCAAAGCAGGTTTCCTCAGTTGAGAATTTTCTCTTTAGGTTTATACCCCATTTTTCAGCAGGATTATTTGATTCTTTGGAGTTTACCTTCTTGAGTTCTTCGTGTATTTTGTGTATTAGCCTTCTATTGGATGTAGTGTTGATAAAGGCCTTCTTCCCAATCTGTTAGTTGCTGATTTGTCCTAATGACAGTGTCTTTTGCCTTACAGAAGCTTTTCAATTTTATGAAGTCCCGTTTGTCAATTGTTGATCTTAGGGCATAAGCCACTGGCATTCTGTTCGGGAAATTTTCCCCAGTGCCCATGTGTTCTTCTTCCCCACTTTCTCTTCTATTAGATAAGAATCTGTCAATTGCATTCTTCTACATTCAGACCGACAGTTGAACCAGCAGTCTGGCAATTCCTCAGAGAATTAGAAATAGTTCTATCTGAAGATCCAGCTATACCACTCCTGGGCATATAACAAGGACACATGTTCCACCATGTTCATAGAAACCTTATTTATAATAGCCAGAAGCTGGAAACAACCCAGATGTCCTTCAACAAGGGAATGGATACAGAAAAATGTGGTACATCTACATAATGGAGTATTACTCAAGTAATAAAAACAATGACTCCGTGAAATTCAAGGTCAAGAACTAGAAAAGGCCATCCTGAGTGAGGTAACCCAGGAACAAAAGAACATACATGGTATGTACTGACTGATAAGTGGATATTATCCCAAAACTCGTAATGCCCATGATATAACCCAAAGACCGTATTATTGTCCTTTCCTTTATTTGATAGAGATAAAATATAAGCAGTTTGTTCTAACTTTAGGTTTACCTATTTATTTATTTATTTATTTATTTATTTATTTATTTATTTAATTGGTTTATTTATTTACTTATTTACGTACATACACATACACATAAAAATGTATACAGCATTGGTTATGAAGGTTAGACATCTTATAAAATTATATTTATTTTAGTTTATTTATATAATGCATAATGTTCAGTGTTAAGAAGTAAAATAGGCATGATATTGATTAAATTAAGTGACTGTAGGCGCAATAATGAAACGTTCTTACTTTGAGTGGTATGTAACTTTTCTTCCTTTAAGCTAAAGAGAATCTACTTCCTAATCCTTCAAAGCCTACTTGTCCTGGGGACATAGCTTAGTGACAGAGACCTCCACTCCCATGTGGTCTTAGTCACGGCTACTATTTTTATGTCAAAACATCAAGGCCAAATCAAAGCCAGGAGATAGAGTTTATTTGGCTGTTTCTGTTCATCATTGGAAGAAGTCAGAACCTGAGCTAAGCAGGGCAGGAACCATGGAGTCAGGAGCAGATGCAGAGGCCATTGAGGAGTGATCCTAACTGGACCTTTCCACCTGCTTTATTCACCCTGCTCTCTGGTTGAGAGCCCAGGAGCAGGAGTGTCAGACCAGAGACGGAAGCATCCAAAATGGGCTGGACCCTTCCACATCAGTTAAGATGAAGAAAACAACTTACATTCAGAGCTTATGAAGTCATTTTCACTTTCAGTTGAGATTTTCTCCTGTTTGATTGCTCTTTTTGATTGTATAGAGTTGACATGAAGCTAGCCAAGACATACATGTAGGAGCCAGAATTCTCTCTTAACCATGATCAATCACCAGAAGAAGGAAATATAAAGCTAGAGACCATTCTTCAGTACATGTCAATACAAGGACATCTCACTGCAATGTGCACACAGTAAAATGAAGTCCAATTCAAAGTGATCTATAGAGAAACAGAGATAAACTTAGCAGCTGGAAATTAAATGGAATTGGCCCAAAGAAGCAATATATCCACAATACAGAATCTTCTAAATTTGAGAATGTATAGATCTGAAGAGTATAAAAATACATGAAGAAAAAAAGAACAAAGCAGAAGAACCCAATACACACGCATCCTCACATAAGAAAACCGATTTAAAAGCAAATTCAGAAACCACAATGCGTAAGCAAAAGATCTGAAAATGATTTTAATGCAAAGAATTATTCTACAAAATTACAGAGAAATATTCCCAAAATCGCAATTTTCAAAGATCATAATTTGTGTACAATTGCAATCATCAAGTGGTTTAGCTACATGGACACCTTACTGTTAGGATGCATTTGCTATACTCAAAGGTGTCAAGGCCAGGAAAATCACATGCAGAGCTAAAACTGTATTTCCTGCATGTGTGACCCAAACTTCGTTGTTTTCAGAAAGGCATATGGAGTGATACACTTTTTTTTTCTGATCTTTGAACACTGGATTGGCATACCTGCTAAAGAGACTTATTTTTTTACATCTCTTTTCTCGTTTTCTGCTTGTGCTTATAAAATCTAAGCCAAGAGTATCCACAACCTTGAGCAAAAGCTCTCACATAGCACTCCTTTGCATGCAAAGAGTTCAACAGCAAATTCCTGTGGAATAGAGCTATATAATTAAGACCAATATCAAGGCTGAAAATATTATCTCTAAAAGCAACTTTATCTTTTTATATTTTACCATCGAGGTTGTATTCTTCCCTTTGAAGTTTTGCTTTGAACAAGGTATGTTTTTATTGGGATTAGGGCTTAACTTTTATGTATTTTGTACATGTAACAGAAAATAAGTTTGGAGTTACTATTATAAGTCCAAAATATTTGGTAGAATTCAAAATGGAATCCTCATGAAGAAATAACACAAAAGTGAAATTCAGGAAGCAAAGAGAAAGAGCATCGGGTGGAGGTGGTAGTAATCAGAATGAATCTTATGTATGCATTAACTTGTCAATGAATAAATTCAGTAGTCTTTTTTTTTATTAACTTGAGTATTTCTTATATACATTTCGAGTGTTATTCCCTTTCCCGGTATCCGGGCAAACATCCCCCTCCCCCCTCCCCTTTCTTATGGGTGTTCCCCTCCCAAACCTCCCCCCATTGCCGCCCTCCCCCCAACAGTCAAGTTCACTGGGTGTTCAGTCATAGCAGGACCCAGGGCTTCCCCTTCCACTGGTGCTCTTACTAGGATATTCTTGCTACCTATGAGGTCAGAGTCCAGGGTCAGTCCATGTATAGTCTTTAGGTAGTGGCTTAGTCCCTGGAAGCTCTGGTTGCTTGGCATTGTTGTACATATGGTGTCTCGAGCTCCTTCAAGCTCTTCCAGTTCTTTCTCTGATTCCTTCAACGGGGGTCCTATTCTCAGTTCAGTGGTTTGCTGCTGGCATTCGCCTCTGTATTTGCTGTATTCTGGCTGTGTCTCTCAGGAGCGATCTACATCCGGCTCCTGTCGGCCTGCACTTCTTTGCTTCATCCATCTTGTCTAATTGGGTGGCTGTATATGTATGGGCCACATGTGGGGCAGGCTCTGAATGGGTGTTCCTTCAGTCTCTGTTTTAATCTTTGCCTCTCTCTTCCCTGCCAAGGGTATTCTTATTCCCCTTTTAAAGAAGGAGTGAAGCATTCACATTTTGATCATCCGTCTTGAGTTTCATTTGTTCTAGGCATCTAGGGTAATTCAAGCATTTGGGCTAATAGCCACTTATCAATGAGTGCATACCATGCATGTCTTTCTGTGATTGGGTTAGCTCACTCAGGATGATGTTTTCCAGTTCCAACCATTTGCCTACGAATTTCATAAAGTCATTGTTTTTGATAGCTGAGTAATATTCCATTGTGTAGATGTACCACATTTTCTGTATCCATTCCTCTGTTGAAGGGCATCTGGGTTCTTTCCAGCTTCTGGCTATTATAAATAAGGCTGCAATGAACATAGTGGATCACGTGTCTTTTTTATATGTTGGGGCATCTTTTGGGTATATGCCCAAGAGAGGTATAGCTGGATCCTCAGGCAGTTCAATGTCCAATTTTCTGAGGATCCTCCAGACTGATTTCCAGAATGGTTGTACCAGTTTGCAATTCCACCAACAATGGAGGAGTGTTCCTCTTTCTCCACATCCTCGCCAGCATCTGTTGTCCCCTGAGTTTTTGATCTTAGCCTTTCTCACTGGTGTGAGGTGAAATCTCAGGGTTGTTTTGATTTGCATTTCCCTTATGACTAAAGATGTTGAACATTTCTTAAGGTGTTTCTCAGCCATTCGGCATTCCTCAGCTGTGAATTCTTTTTTAGCTCTGAACCCCATTTTTTAATAGGGTTATTTGTTTCCCTGCGGTCTAACTTCCTGAGTTCTTTGTGTATTTTGGATATAAGGCCTCTATCTGTTGTAGGATTGGTAAAGATCTTTTCCCAATCTGTTGGTTGCCGTTTTGTCCTAACCACAGTGTCCTTTGCCTTACAGAAGCTTTGCAGTTTTATGAGATCCCATTTGTCGATTCTTGATCTTAGACCGTAAGCCATTGGTGTTTTGTTCAGGAAATTTTTTCCAGTGCCCATGTGTTCCAGATGCTTCCCTAGTTTTTCTTCTATTAGTTTGAGTGTGTCTGGTTTGATGTGGAGATCCTTGATCCACTTGGACTTAAGCTTTGTACAGGGTTATAAGCATGGATCGATCTGCATTCTTCTACATGTTGCCCTCCAGTTGAACCAGCACCATGTGCTGAAAATGCTATCTTTTATCCATTGGATAGTTTTGGCTCCTTTGTCAAAAATCAAGTGACCATAGGTGTGTGGGTTCATTTCTGGGTCTTCAATTCTATTCCATTGGTCTATCTGTCTGTCTCTGTACCAATACCATGCAGTTTTTATCACTATTGCTCTGTAATACTGCTTGAGTTCAGGGATAGTGATTCCCCCTGAAGTCCTTTTATTGTTGAGGATAGCTTTAGCTATCCTGGGTTTTTTGTTATTCCAGATGAATTTGCAAATTGTTCTGTCTAACTCTTTGAAGAATTGGATTGGAATTTTGATGGGGATTGCATTGAATCTGTAGATTGCTTTTGGTAAAATGGCCATTTTTACTAATATTAATCCTGCCAATCCATGAGCATGGGAGATCTTTCCATCTTCTGAGGTCTTCTTCAATTTCCTTCTTCAGTGTCTTGAAGTTCTTATTGTACAGATCTTTTACTTGCTTTGTTAAAGTCATACCGAGGTACTTTATATTATTTGGGTCTATTATGAAGGGTGTAGTTTCCCTAATTTCTTTCTCGGCTTGTTTCTCTTTTGTATAGAGGAAGGCAACTGATTTATTTGAGTTAATTTTATACCCAGCCACTTTGCTGAAATTGTCTATCAGCTTTAGTAGTTCTCTGGTGGAACTTTTGGGATCACTTAAATATACTATCATATCATCTGCAACTAGTGATATTTTGACTTCTTCTTTTCCGATCTGTATCCCCTTGACCTCCTTTTGTTGTCTGATTTCTCTGGCTAGAACTTCAAGAACTATATTGAATAAGTAGGGAGAGAGTGGGCAGCCTTGTCTAGTCCCTGATTTTAGTGGGATTGCTTCAAGTTTCTCTCCATTTAGTTTAATGTTAGCAACTGGTTTGCTGTATATGGCTTTACTATGTTCAGGTATGGGCCTTGAATTCCTATTCTTTCCAGGACTTTTATCATGAAGGGGTGTTGAATTTTGTCAAAATCTTTCTCAGCGTCTAATGAAATGATCATGTGGTTCTGTTCTTTCAGTTTGTTTATATAATGGATCACGTTGATGGTTTTCCGTATACTAAACCATCCCTGCATGCCTGGCATGAAGCCTACTTGGTCATGGTGGATGATTGTTTTGATGTGCTCTTGGATTCGGTTTGCCAGAATTTTGTTGAGTATTTTTGCGTCGATATTCATAAGGAAAATTGGTCTGAAGTTCTCTTTCTTTGTTGTGTCTTTGTGTGGTTTAGGTATAAGAGTAATTGTGGCTTCGTAGAAGGTATTCGGTAGTGATCCATCTGTTTCAATTTTGTGGAATAGTTTGGATAATATTGGTATGAGGTCTTCTATGAAGGTTTGATAGAATTCTGCACTAAACCCGTCTGGACCTGGGCTCTTTTTGGTTGGGAGACCTTTAATGACTGCTTCTATTTCCTTAGGAGTTATGGGGTTGTTTAACTGGTTTATCTGTTCCTGATTTAACTTCGGTACCTGGTATCTGTCTAGGAAATTGTCCATTTCCTGAAGATTTTCAAGTTTTGTTGAATATAGGTTTTTATAGTAAGATCTGATGATTTTTTGAATTTCCTCTGAATCTGTTGTTATGTCTCCCTTTTCATTTCTGATTTTGTTAATTTGGACGCACTCTCTGTGTCCTCTCGTTAGTCTGGCTAAGGGTTTATCTATCTTGTTGATTTTCTCAAAGAACCAACTTTTGGTTCTGTTGATTCTTTCTATGGTCCTTTTTGTTTCTACTTGGTTGATTTCCGCTCTGAGTTTGATTATTTCCTGCCTTCTACTACTCCTGGGTGTATTTGCTTCTTTTTGTTCTAGAGCTTTTAGGTGTGCTGTCAAGCTGCTGACATATGCTCTTTCCTGTTTCTTTCTGCAGGCACTCAGCGCTATGAGTTTTCCTCTTAGCACAGCTTTCATTGTGTCCCATAAGTTTGGGTATGTTGTACCTTCATTTTCATTAAATTCTAAAAAGTTTTTAATTTCTTTCTTTATTTCTTCCTTGACCAGGTTATCATTGAGTAGAGCATTGTTCAATTTCCAAGTATATGTGGGCATTCTTCCTTGATTGTTATTGAAGACCAGTTTTAGGCCGTGGTGGTCCGATAGCACGCATGGGATTATTTCTATCTTTCTGTACCTGTTGAGGCCCGTTTTTTGACCAATTATATGGTCAATTTTGGAGAAAGTACCATGAGGAGCTGAGAAGAAGGTATATCCTTTTGCTTTAGGATAGAATGTTCTATAAATATCCGTGAAGCCCATTTGGCTCATGACTTCTCTTAGTCTGTCTACATCTCTGTTTAATTTCTGTTTCCATGATCTGTCCATTGATGAGAGTGGGGTGTTGAAATCTCCCACTATTATTGTGTGAGGTGCAATGTGTGTTTTGAGCTTTAGTAAGGTTTCTTTTACATATGTAGGTGCCCTTGTATTTGGGGCATAGATATTTAGGATTGAGAGTTCATCTTGGTGATGAATATGAAGTGTCCTTCCTTATCTTTTTTGATGACTTTTAGGTGAAAATTGATTTTATTTGATATTAGAATGGCTACTCCAGCTTGCTTCTCTGACCATTTGCTTGGAAAATTGTTTTCCAGCCTTTCACTCTGAGGTAATGTCTGTCTTTGTCTCTGAGGTGTGTTTCCTGTAGGCAGCAGAATGCAGGGTCCTCGTTGCGTATCCAGTTTGTTAATCTATGTCTTTTTATTGGGGAGTTGAGGCCATTGATATTGAGAGATATTAAGGAATAGTGATTATTGCTTCCTGTTATATTCATATTTGGATGTGAGGTTATGTTTGTGTGCTTTTCTTCTCTTTCTTTTGTTGCCAAGATGATTAGTTTCTTGCTTCTTCTAGGGTATAGCTTTCCTCCTTATGTTGGGCTTTACCATTTATTATCCTTTCTAGTGCTGGATTTGTAGAAAGATCTTGTGTAAATTTGGTTTTGTCATGGAATATCTTGGTTTCTCCATCTATGTTAATTGAGAGTTTTGCAGGATACAGTAACCTGGGCTGGCATTTGTGTTCTCTTAGGGTCTGTATGACATCAGTCCAGGATCTTCTGGCCCTCATAGTTTCTGGCGAGAAGTCTGGTGTGATTCTGATAGGTCTGACTTTATATGTTACTTGACCTTTTTCCCTTACTGCTTTTAATATTCTTTCTTTATTTTGTGCCTTTGGCGTTTTGACTATTATGTGACGGGAGGTGTTTCTTTTCTGGTCCAATCTATTTGGAGTTCTGTAGGCTTCTTGTATGTCTATGGGTATCTCTTTTTTTAGGTTAGGGAAGTTTTCTTCTATGATTTTGTTGAAGATATTTACTGGTCCTTTGAGCTGGGAGTCTTCACTCTCTTCTATACCTATTATCCTTAGGTTTGATATTCTCATTGAGTCCTGGATTTCCTGTATGTTTTGGACCAGTAGCTTTTTCTGCTTTACATTATCTTTGACAGTTGAGTCAATGATTTCTATGGAATCTTCTGCTCCTGAGATTCTCTCTTCCATCTCTTGTATTCTGTTGGTGAAGCTTGTATCTACAGCTCCTTGTCTCTTCTTTTGGTTTTCTATATCCAGGGTTGTTTCCATGTGTTCTTTCTTGATTGCTTCTATTTCCATTTTTAATTCCTTCAACTGTTTGATTGTGTTTTCCTGGAATTCTTTCAGGGATTTTTGCGATTCTTTTAGGGATTTTTGCGATTCCTCTCTGTAGGCTTCTACTTGTTTATTAATGTTTTCCTGTGTATCCCTAAGGGAGTTCTTCACGTCTTTCTTGAAGTCCTCCAGCATCATGATCAAGTATGATTTTGAAACTAGATCTTGCTTTTCTGGTGTGTTTGGATATTCCATGTTTGTTTTGTTGGGAGAATTGGGCTCCGATGATGCCATGTAGTCTTGGTTTCTGTTGCTTGGGTTCCTGCGCTTGCCTCTCGCCATCAGATTATCTCTAGTGTTACTTTGTTCTGCTATTTCTGACAGTGGCTAGACTGTCCTATAAGCCTGTGTGTCAGGAGTGCTGTAGACCTGTTTTCCTCTCTTTCAGTCAGTTATGGGGACAGAGTGTTCTGCTTTCGGGCGTGTAGTTTTTCCTCTCTACAGGTCTTCAGCTGTTCCTGTGGGCCTGTGTCTTGAGTTCACCTGGCAGCTTTCTTGCAGCAGAAAAGTTGGTCTTGCCTGTGGTCCCGAGGCTCAAGTTTGCTCGCGGGGTGCTGCCCACGGGCTCTCTGCGGCGGCATCAACCAGGAAGACCAATTCAGTAGTCTTTTAAACACTCAAAACTTATATGCTTAAAATATAAATTTCAATACTACATAAATCTTATAAAATGCAGAAACAATAATCGTAAGTATATTCATTTCCCTTTAAATAGAATTATATCTATACACAGTGCCAGTGTACACATATCCAGATATTAATAAAAATACATCTCAGCACCATTCAGAATAGAGACATCCATTTACACAGATTTACATTTCTGGTACATTAATAAGTTGTAACTTTGAATTCTTAAAAGCTGAAAGAGACTGTTCATTTTCTATAAATGTATCCATCATTTTCTTATCTAAATATTGACTTTGATGTTGCAGACACATTAATATAGTCAGACCACATACTTATCCCACAGACAGCTTAATAACTTCTTTACAATTTCTCTTTAGCATATCAAAATATGTTTTATGCTTAAACTTCACTTACTAACTCAAACAATTTCATGATTTTTGACATTATCAGCAGAAAATAGCACCGCGGAGTTTCCCATGTGTTACAGACAGTTTGAATAAGTTTCTTCCTGCATGCATCTATAGTGGATATCATGAGATGTGTTGTCTTTCAAAACTGCCAATTTTAAATTCGAGTAAACAAAAAGAGTTATTGAAACCTGGAAGCCAACACTCACTTAAGCTTTTGGTGGATTCTTGGGTGTAACAAATCCACAGTTAATTAACATCAACCAATAGCCGTTCTTTAAACAATGCCTATTCTGGGAAAAAACATTTCAGATATGCTGTTTTCTCCAATGTTTTCTTTATCACACAGACACAAACTAAACTAATGCCGGTAACAATTACCAATATTACAATAACACTATTTATAGCAACCACTAAGACTTGTTACCGTAACATTCTAGAGATGGTTTTAAACACTTTATGTAGATTGTCTCAAAATTTACTCTGAACAAATAATGTAAATTTGGTTAGAAAACAGGAGCAGTTATTTATCTAAATTAAACAACATTTTAAATATTTTAATACAAGATGAAGAACAACAGCATTAGAAACCCATACAATGTTCACAAAAATGTCTCCACTTAATTACTACATTACTTTTTCCTTAGTGTAAAAAAAAAATCCATAGAAAGGTTTGATAAAAAATAAATCATTATATATTAAATTAGATTTTTTAAATTTTTTATTGGTTATTTTATTTATTTATATTTCAAATGTTATTCCCCTTCCCTGTTTCCCCCCGCCCCTCAAATCCCCTATCCCATCCCTGATCTACCCTGTTTCTGTGAGGGTGCTCCCTCACACACCCACCCACTCCTGCCTGCCTCACTGCCCTATATTTAAATAAGTGTTTGCTTCTCTGCTGTCCCCTATTTATTGTGAAAGACCATTCAGAAAGAAAGTAGGAACAGGAAGCTAGGAAGCTGGGAATCTAGGAAGCTAGGTAAGTAGGAAACTAGGAATCTAGGAAGCTAGGAAGCTAGAAAGCTTGGGAGCTGAGAAGTGGGGAAGCTAGGAAGCTGAGCTTTGAAAAGTCTTCTCAGAGACAATGAACAAGCATTGGAATCAGGAAGCTAAGACACTGCAGAGGATCTGCATGTGTACACTAGTCAGTTATGAGTGCGGAATGGTGTAGGGTTCATAATTCTGCTTCTCACTGCTGATCTCTGGTCTACTGATAGCTTTAGGAACAGAGAGAATAATTGCCTTCTGTTGTATACCAACTGGTAACAATACCAGGATCCAGTACTGATTCTGTAGTCAAGCAGATGGCCTTGGCTAAACTAAATAGTTAACACATCATGAATCAGAAAAGCGATTGAGGTGTGGGATGGTTGATAGTCATGGTAAATAAAGAGGCAGGGAAAGAGAGAAATCGTGATTAGTATACACACTGTGAAACTACCAAGTAATAAAATTCATCAAAACAATAAGCATGAAATATGAAGTTTGATAACATAATCTAAAATATACTCCCTATTATAATACATTAATTGACATTAGACAAATACAGATTAATCAAATCATAGAAAGAAAACTAACATGCAAGAATTATTGTCTAAATTATAGAAATTGTAGGACCCGTTTATCACAGAGAAACTTGATGTACAGTAAACTTCTCTTGGCTAGACTTATTGTTTGTACTAGTGAGAACACAGTGTTTGTGACTGACTATATCTGTATAGTGTTCTTTATGAATTTATTGCTCATCTTATGTAAAGGAATTCTGCAGTTATCCCAGCTCAAATTATAAAGATAATATAATTATGTAGAATGTTGACCAAAAAGACCCATAGAACCTGTGAAATGTAATGTGTTGTTTCTGTATAGGGATTTTCAGAGTAAGTTACTAGTTTCACTTAACATTGTTTCAGACAAACATATACTGATATAGAAGTAAGAAAATTGGGGGTTTTGAACCATTTTCCAACAATCAGACACTGAGCATTATGTCATAATTATTCTGCCTGCTTCTTTACACAAGTGTGCATAAACTGAAGAGAGGCCCAGCTAATAAGAACACTGTCTACTCCTCCATAAGACCCAGAGTTATTTCCAGGTCAGACCTAGCAGCCAATAACCATCCGTACGTAGCTTTACTTACAAAATACTGACTGCCTTTTCTCGCCTCCACGAGAAAAAAACAATGTACACAGATATACAGGCAGGCAAAGCACTCATATACGTAACAGCAAATGAATAAACCTTTAAAATGAATAAAATAAATATGTAATTCTCTATCTTCTTCTTTAGACCTAACACTTCTGAAATTCATTTAAACTGACTGTAATTTTTGTTATCACTTCTCATGATAACGAAGTCTAAAAATAACATAGAGAATGTTCTAAAACGTTGTTATATTTGAAACCAGCTAGAAATAAATTCTCTAAAACAAAACTTGGTAATTCGCTGAATATAATAAACCAGATTTCTCCAGAGCGTATTGATCTTTGCAGCGAATCGACAACTAACCATCCATGCATTTCAAATGCATTGCTCTACTTAAACCAAGAAACAAACGAGCAATGACAACAAGAAAAACAACTACAGATGGACAGAATGGACAGAATTATGGTTTCATCTACTTACCTCCAGTTTGAAGTAAACCAGGCTAAACTTTTGCAGAAAGAGATTTTAAAATTCATGTAAGATATTTAGATATTAAAACAGCATGCAAACCTGTTTTACAAAACATAATTAAAAGTCTGGTATGACTTTAATCTCTTGATCTCTATGGGAACGTAGAATATACGAGTAAACATTTTCAGGAAATTAATCATTTCACCTGAAAAATCGGAAAATAAATTGCAGCGCATTATTGCAAACTGAAAAAATCTTACTTGCAAATGTAACTTCTTTTTATGTGACTTTCCTAAGCTATACAATGCCTTTCAGCAGATAATTTATTCTGCTCTTTATGTCAAGTGTAATAGAAGCACAAAATACCTGCACATGGGAGAGATTCCTCAGAATTTGACTCTCTCACCCTCACATCTATTACTTCCTTGCAGAGTCTAGTTTATGTTGTAATTTCTATGATCCTAAAACTTATCCAACCACTGTCAGCAGGTATTTGCAGGTGTTTGCCCAGAGAAAGTTATTGACAGTTTGTTGCAACACAAAATACTTTCTTTGGCAGAGGAAATTAGCTACAAAACCACAGCAGAAGTGATGCTCTAAGGCATTGATGGTTCACAAGCTGTGAAGGCTTAATTATTTATTACTGGTCAGGTCAAGACTAAGTCTTCTTCTGCAACACATTTCCCATAAGAGAAATAGTTCTCAGATTTTAGTTTCTCTGGATCTTAGATGTGTGCTGGAAGCGGTAAAACTATACTAGGTCTTGTGGGCATTTAACTTCTGACAGCTGGGAATGCTTCTTTGTGAATGCACTTGTTGCTCCTTAAGTGAGAGTTTCTGAAAAATCCCCAAGATGCAGCCTCTAGTCCTGCTATGTCAATGTCCATCTGCATTAGAAGGAGGTCAGAAAACCATAGACTCCCAAGGTGGAGGTGTCCATGTACTCTTTGCACAATGGGTTAGCAAGTATGTAAGTACAAAGAGAGGTAAGTGGTGGAAAGAAGAGTCAATAACAATTTTAATGCATATAATTTTCATTACTTGAAAATTGACAATATGTCCAATTTATCAATTCTCAGTACACTTATAGAGAAGAAATATCGACATAAATGCAGAGAAGTAAGTCCTGTGCTTTTCAGGGCAATAAGAAAAATTTCTGAGCTCATGAAAAAATGTTCTAAAATATTCATATAATAGAATTGTATTACATTCTAGATTTTCATATGCTATATATATGGAAGAGTAGATGTAATTCTTTTTTATTAATATTGATATTTTGGGGTATATATAATGCTTTGATGATTTCTACTTATTAAATGTAAATAAATATTAATGACTATTCAAATTCAAACACAGTGAAAATATCCTAATATAGACATTTCAGTAATTTCAGTAATGTTTTACATTGTGTGTGTGTGTGTGTGTGTGTGTAAGAGATGTCTCAGCACTTAGGCAGAGACTAGGAAAAAAGCAGCAAAATAAGGTTCTTTCTTTCTTTCTTTCTTTTTTTTTTTTTGGTTCTTTTTTTCGGAGCTGGGGACTGAACCCAGGGCCTTGCGCTTCCTAGGTAAGCACTCTACCACTGAGCTAAATCCCCAACCCCAGGTTCTTTATTTCTACCATGTTATCACATAAATTCCAGGGAGTAAAATCAGGGAACTATGTTGAATATAATCATCTTTGTGGCACAGTCTCTCTGGAAACCAGCTGGCCATGCCAACCAGGGAACCAAGTGTGTAATATTCACTTTTCCATTCCATCCTCCAAATCGACTCCCAGCGTCTTATCCTCACCCCAATAGCAGACTACCTGTAAGGACCAGTCTTCCGTTCTTTCTGTATTCCCTAGTGACTTGGAAGATCTTCATGATAGAACATCTCACTCTCACTTACCCAGCATTCTAGCCAAGCCCTATTCTTTTTTTTTTAATTAACTTGAGTATTTCTTATTTACATTTCGAATGTTATTCCCTTTCCCGATTTCCGAGCCCTATTCTTTTAGGTCAGCTCCTAATACCTATAAACAAGTTCCACATCCCAACTACCACAGCTTCATTCACAGAAGCATTCACTGCCTGGTAACTCACAGACACTACAAGCTCTGAAAATTCAGAGACAGAAACAGGAATCAAGGAATGGAAAACACACAAACACACACACACACACACACACACACACACACACACACACTACAAGTCCAATCACCTGAAACTCAAAGCCCAGGCACCGTCCTAAAATTATTATCAATAACATGTAGAGCATTTGCCTGTATTAGAGTTCAGCAACCCCACAGAAGAGTGTGAGACATGAAATATAGCTGAAACACATGACAAGGACTTCAAAATAGTAAAAATGAATGTGTACAGGGCCCTAAAGAGGATATGAATAAATCTGTATATGAAATCTATGAAAACACAAAGAGTGGAAGGAAATGGAGAAAAAAGGTTCAGGGCATTACATTTTTGGAAGCATCATCAATAAAAAAAAGCCCAAAGTTGTGTAAACTGGAAATGAAAGCCTTAGGAATTTGAAAGAAACCTCAGAGACAAACCTCTTCATCAGAATACAAAAGGTAGAAAAGAGAACCTGGCATGTTGAAGGCATGGTAGAATAAATGATTGTATTAGCTCAAAAAATATTAAATTTAAAAACGAAAAACTCCAGGCGCAAATTCTCCAGGAAACCTTGGAAACTATGAAAACAAACAAAAAAATCTCCAAATAATATGAATAAAGCAAGAAGAAATTCAGGTCGGAGACACTAAAAATATTTCAACAAAATAATAGAAGAAAAAATGTCAAACTTTCAGAAGGAGATGACTATCAAGGTACAAGAAGCATATAACCAAGTATTCAGACAGAAAAGAATTTCCCCATGACATACAGTAAGAAAAACACTAAATGTTCAGAACAAAGAAGAAATATTGATGCAAAAGGGGGTGGGGTCAACCAAGTAACATGTAAAGGCAGACAGTCCTATTAAAATAATATACCATTTTTAATGGCAAGATTAAAAGACAGAAGAGCTTAGGTAAAAGTTCTACAGACTTTTAAAGAACACTGATACCAGCACTATTATAACCAGCAAAACTTTAAAGCACAATAGACTGGGAAGAAAGGCATCCCAGCTATGCTGAAGACAAAGGAAGAAAACTGCAACCAGAAGATGTTTACCACACCCAAGAAAAGAAAATGAATAAATAAAAAGTGTCAGAGCAGCATATTAAAATAAGAGGAAAAATGCACACTACAGTAACAAAACAATGGGAATCAACACATGCTGTTGATACCTTTCAATGGCCAATGGTTTCAATTTTCCTATAAAATAATTAAACAAATCAATAGACTTGATATGAAAATGGGGTCCATTTTTCTGCTGTCTCATCAACGACAGACAGCCCGTCAGGGTAAAATGATGAAACAGATATTCAAATTGAATGGGACCAGGAAATAAGCTGGTGTAGTAATTTCAACATCTGACAAAGCAGATTTCTATTTAAATTTAATCAAAAGAAATAGGGAAGAACACTATATATTCCTTAAGCGAAAAATGCACTAAGAGGATATTACAATTCTAAAATCTCTGCACCAAAAAACAAGGGTATCAAACTTCATGAAAGAAACATTACTCACACAATGGTAGTGGGTCACTTCAATACCCTACACCAGCCAATGGGCAGGCCATCGTAAATGGAAAGTCTATAGCTAGCTAAAGTCATTATTGGGTTAATGTCACAAACCAAATAAGCATAAGAGATATTTGCTGAAAACTTCACCCAAACACAAAAGAATATACTTTCCTCTTGGTACCTCATACACCTTTCTCTAAAATTGGCCACATATTTGGACACTAAATCCCAACGGATGCAAAAAAGAATGAAATACACTGCATTCTACATCTGAATACCATGAGTAGAGCTGGATTTCAACAGCGAAGGCAACAGAAAGCTAACAAACACACTGAAACAACTCACAATCCGACCAATGAAAAACAGATCAAGACAGAAATTAAGAATGTAAGATTCTCTAAAAATTAATGAAAATGAAATGTACCATACCTAAGTGTACATAATACAATCAAAGTGATTTTTAGAAGCAAGATCATAGTACTAAATGACAACATTAAAATGAGAGAGAGAGAGAGAGAGAGAGAGAGAGAGAGAAGAGGAGAGGAGAGGAGAGGAGAGATCTTATATTAGCCACTTAATGGCATGACTAGAAGCTTTAGAATCATAAGAGAACTCACACCTAAAAGGAGATGACAAAACAAAACAAAACATAAAAACAAAACAAAGAATCAAACAAGGAGCAGAAATAAAACAGAAATAACAACAATAAAAATAATCAATGAAGCAAATGGTTGCTCTTTGAGAAAATCAATAGGATTGATAAACCCTAGCATTTTTAACTAAAAGAGTAGACTAGTGAATTACAAAATAATAAAGTTTGATATGAAAGGGGGGAAAATAACAAAGGTTGAGGAAATCTAGATAATCATAAAGACATGTGTTAAAAATCTGTACTCCACCAAACTGGAAATTCTAAAAGAATTAAATAAGTTTCTCAACTTATATCACCCACCAAATTTAAACCAAGAACAGATAAGCAATTTAAACTGACTTATAAGCCCTAGAGCCAGAGCAATGATAATTAAAGAGTCCAAAATAAAAGAAGTCAAGAGCCAGATGGTTGATCTAAGAGTTCTACCAGATTTTTGAAGAAGAGTTTACACCAATAATCCTTAAATTATTCAACAAAATGGAAACAGAAGGAACATTTCTCAATTCTTTCTATGACATAGTTGCCATGATACCTATTCCACACAAAGACCTAAAAAAAAAAAAAAAAAAAAAAATTGTAGAAAAATTTGCTTTAGAAACATAGGTGGAGAAATTTTCTGTAGGCTTAGATTTTCCAAAACTACTTTTAACTATGGTCCTTTAACATTTCAACATCCTTTTGACCCCACTATCCACCAGAGGTAAGGGACGGGAAAGGTTAACAAGAAACGGAGGTTGGAATCTATTTAGAAATAATTCTTTAGGGGTAATTCCAATCTTTGTTTTTAGTAGTCTAGTACAACAGACACATGCCAAATATGGATCAATAGCAGAGGCTTGATCCAGAAGAAACCACAAGGCTCCACTGATCAGCAGGAGTCTGCCGAAACTGCGAGAAGCAGCCAGAGTACTACCAAAAGTTTTTGGTGCATTTCTCCCTAGGAAGTCACGACAAGCAAAGATCAATGAAAATGCAAGGCAAATCAATGCAAGAGTATTATCATCAAAGACCAGCATCAGTGAAACTCAACAAAATCTAGCAATGAGTTGCAAGTCAAGCCAACACAAGAGTATTGTCTACTCTCAGTTTAGGGTTATACTTACACTTTTGCCAAACACCCTTTGCCTTTTCACTAGGTAGCATCCAGGAAAACACCATGTATCTCTTTTCAGCAAAACACCCAACGTGTCTGCTTTAGCAAAGCATTCTCTCATAGGACAGCTTCCAGAAAAATCATCACATGAAACAACTGAGTATCCAACAAAACCAGAGATTTCCACTTCCATTCTCAATGCATATTGCAAACAATATCAAAGAATATAACTCCAGGACACCCACCATTCTCAAATAAGCTTGATTCCAGATATCCAGGGATTATTAAACAAAATAAATTAATAAAGAAATATACCATGCAAACAGAATGTCAAAGATCGCATTGCTCATTATAGGCAGATAAACTTTTTATGAAATTCAACATTGCTTCATAATTACAGTCCTTTATAGATTAGCCATAGAAGAGACATAACTCAATATGATAAAGGCAGTATACCTCAAGCCCATAGCCAAAATCAGCCTAAACTAAAAGAAACTTAAACAGGACAAGGTTGCCAACTATTTTCATATCCATTTATAACAGACAAGATAGAGGAATAAGAAAATTGAAAGAGGTCAAGGGAATACAAACAGGAAGTAACTAATTCAAAGTATCTTAATGAGCAGACGATTTGACTGGATACCTAATTGACCCTACATGTTCCACCAGGAAATCCTTATATCAGATAAACACCTTTAGCAAAGTAGAGGTATATAATTAATACACAAAAATCAAAAGCTCTCTTATATGCAAATGAAATGAAAAAGTAATGTGAAAAACAACACCTTTTGCAATGCCTGAAAAAGAGGGTTAGAGAGATGGCTCAGCAGATAAGAGAAATATCTGCTCTTCCAGATGTCTTGACTTCATATCCCAACAACCACGTGGTGGCTCACAAACATCTATCTTGGGATCCTCTTATGAAAACAAATGAACAAACAAAAAACAAAACACGCACACACATGCACAAACACACACAGACACACACACACACACACATGCATGCACACACACAAAACATTAAATATCCTGAGGTAACCTTAACCAAGTAAGTAAAAGACTAGTGTGATAAAGATATTAAAAACCTGAAGAGATTGAAGATAAGAAGAGAAGATGGAACAATCCCCAGTGCTCATAGATTACAGGGTTAATAAAGTAAAAATTTCAATCCTTCCAAAACCAATCTACAGAATCAATGCAGCCCTCATGAAAATTTCAACACAATTTGTTACAAACTTTCACAAAACAATTTTGCTTCATATTAAAACACACACACAATACATAAAACATAATAAAATGTGCAGTTTCTTTTACTTATATTACTTATATATCACATGTTAATTTATCTATATATTTATAAAAATACTTTCGGAGCTATTACCACTCCCAATCTCAAATTGTACTACAAAAATATAATAATAAACTAACTGCAAGTGGATCAAAGACATCAAAATAAGATCCACTGAATCTGATAGAAATTGGAAATAGTTTTAAACTCAGTACAGGAAAAGACTTTCTAGGCAAAACAATTTTACAGGCATTAAAAACAATAATATACTGGATTTAATGGAGCTGAAAATTTCCTACATGGCCGAGCTTCCCATTACTTGTACAGAGTGGTAGGCTGCATAATGAAAAATAGCATTACCAACTATGCATTTGGTAAAGAGTTAATATTTAACATATAAAGAACGACCAAACTGGATATCACAAAAAACAAAAACAAATAACAGATTAAGACAGAATAATTCCAAAAGAAGAATCACACATGGCCAAGAAACACTTAAAGACATATTCAATATATTTTTTATAACCACTGAAATGAACATCGAAACTTCCTTGATATTTCATTTTATCAACATCAGAAAGGGCCATCAATAAAACAAATGTCAACTCATGCTGAGAAGAATGAGGAATAAGGGAAACACTCATCCATCTCTGGTGGGAGTGCGAAATTGTACAGCCACTATGGAGCTCAGTGTGCTGATTCATCATGGGACACGGATGCTTTAGACTATCCAACTTGACCACATTTGGGCATAAACCTAAAACCTCTAGATCCTACTGCAAAGACATTCACTCAACTATATTCATTGTCGCTCTCTTCAGAATAGCAAAAGTTTTGGATACAGCCTATACATCTATCAACAAAGGAATGGATAAGACGTGGAATATCTATACACTAAATCACTAAGCAAAACATTATATTCACAGTCAGTATTGATGATGCTAAGAAGTGCATACTGACAGGAACCTGGTAGGGTGGTGAGGTGGGTTGGTTGGTCGGTGGGGGAGGACCCTCATTGAGGCAGGGTATAGGGAGGGGATAGGGGTTTGTGGGAGGGGAAATAGAAAGGAAGATAACACTCAAAAGGTAAATAAATAAAATAATTAATAAAAATATAAAAAAAGTGTGTCCTTGATGGAGAAGGTGTTTCAGTGAGGGTAGGGTGTGAGGTTTCTAAAGACGTATACTACTCCCACAGTGCTTTCTCAGTCCTTTGCTTGTGCATGAAGTCATGAGCGCTCAGCTGCCCCAGTCACCACGCCCTAACTATTCCACCATGAGACGGGACCCTGAGCTCTATCACAGTATTTCTTTCATATATGGCCTTGTTCTTGGCTTTTTATCACAGTGACAGAAAAATAACTAAGACATCATCTGTAAGCTAAATTAGTTTATTAAGTCATTGGAACAGGTAGATGGGAAAAAGACAATCTAAATCAAATGAACAACCTAGACATTGAGTATGTGTGTATATGTGCATACCGGGTTTATATTTAATCTTGAATTTTCAAACATTGCAAGCTGTCTTCTCGTGCTTAAAAGTTGGTGGAAAATCACATTGTACTTCGACAAAGAGCATCAAGTAGATTCCTGTGGTTAACATTCACCACCTTTTTGCTAAGAACTAGATTATTCGGATTATTTCAAAGTGCTATTATATCAGTGTTACAATGAAACACTTTTAATTATAACAGAGTTCATAGTGACTGAAAATGTTATGCAATCCTCTATGGGAGAAAAGCAATAAATAACCTTACCCAGATGTGATGCCTATAAGTGACAATGACTTAGAAGGTACAACATCAAATTACACACATTTTTGTATTTGTACAAAACACATACACACGCATTTTACCAATTACAGAAAAAGGTATCATGTATTTCAAAGGAATACAGATCTATGGGAGAAGTTGGAAGGGGAGATGGCAGTGTGGCAGTGATAGAAATAGAGTATTCACGTATGATATTCTCAAAATATTTAAATTAAAAATTTACTCAGACTAAAACTCTTGCACATTACCTTTTGAATAAGTGGTAGCATAATCATCGATCAAACTCTGTACACAACAGTCATTTCATAGACGGTGCAGTAATTAAGACATATATTCATTCCAAAGTGAAACTTTAACCTCACCTTGATGCTTAAAACCAAAGTCGGCAATTTTTTTCCAATGAGATGTGTGATAATAAGTGAAAATTGGAACATAGTATAAGATGTTACTAACACTGACTATGAAATCACTGCAAAAATTTGGTAGATTGAAGACATTATTTAACGACAGAGATTACATTATGTAATCTTACAGAAAATTTGAGCTGTGAAAACTATTTTTTCAAGAGTTAATTTTTCATGAAGGTAGCCTAGACTAAAACATATTTTCTCGTTTCATCCATTCGTTTGAAAATTTGGTGATGTCACTTTAAAAAAAGGCAGAGTAATATTCTATTTTGTCTATGTACCACAATTTCGTTATCCATTCTCTGGTTAGGAGACATCTTGGATCTGAAGGAGAGGGAGGTAGGGGGAAAAGGAAGCAAAGTCTGCAGTCAGGATGTAGTATATGAAAGAAGAATAAATGAAAAGTTAAAAGCTTTCAATACATTATAAAATTTAGTGATATTAATGGTAAATTTAATGATTACGTTTCCCAAGAGCATGGCATTGTAGTATTTATCATTTATAAAATTAAGTGATCATCATTTAGGTTTTGGGTTTTTTGTTTGTTTGTTTGTTTTTGTTTTTGTTTTTTGGAGAGAAAGCACACCTAACCTTTATCAACCACCTGTGGAAGTGTTTTCCTAAATATAAATATGCAATCCAGGCACCCAGAGTAGCAGAGTTTTGGGCATGTGAAAAGTTTCTTGTTTTATTCTTTATTTGCATTCTTTATTTTCAAACTTGATGTTATTTACTCATTTAGTTTTAATCGCATCCTTTATTTCTGAGATCATAATGCATAGGTAAAGGCCTAGTTCCTAGGTTGTCAGATGTTTGGGAAACACAATCACCTTGAAAGAATAAAGAAAGAGTATTGAATGGAGCACTCTAATTAACAGAGTTAGTCACAGTATATGAAAGCAGACATTCTCATTTAGAAAATAATTCTAAAATTTTTATGACAAACCTGTTGAGAAACTGATGTGTTTCTTTTTAACTGAAATAAAAGCATGGAAAAAATTGGACAGAAGATGATTCCTGATTGGACTGGATTTCTAAATATGACAGGAGGTAAGTGAGGAGTAAGACACTGAGTTTTCTGTGGGAATAGTCACCGTTCTTGCAAAGAGAGACATAAAAACCCAGACTAGCCGTGGAGCAGAACAGGTTGCCCTCCAGTGATATGCACATGTGTGAGTGCTAGAACAAACCAGATGGCACTAGCGTCTCTTCTAGCTGACTCTGATGAGAGCTATTACATTTAAATATGACACAAATGGTGATTTCTCTCATCCCTAGGTAGATAACAGTAAGGAGAAAAAATAACCCTACAATTATTGGTTTACTCACTCTTTTGCTGTACAGAATGATGCTGATATTTCCCTTCACGTCCAAAACCATATGATGAAGCTAATGTTCCGGTGCACAGGATGTTGCTGGAGGCTCAACACAATGAAAACTGGAGCCTGTCCATTGCTATTCTGTTAATCGATATTGGTAGCCAGAAATGAAGACCCACAAATAAGAGCTGCTGGGATAAATATAATTTATACCCATCTTGTAAGATATCTGGAATCTTCAGTAATATTATTATTTGTGAACAACATAAGTTTTAGAACTCTTGGCTAGAGATTCATCTTGAGAATTTAGCTGCAAGTCTTCATCAGAATTCTCTTCATTACTCCGAATAATGTGACTTTTCAAGTACATATTGATCTCTTAAATTTCGTTTTACAAATGTGCCTATAAATTGAAATTTTATATTGGAAAACTTGGAGTCTATGTTAAATACAAAAGCATCAATCTCTGTTCTTTTCAGAACTTCTGGTCTCCTTCTAAGAGTTAATAGTGCTGGATTAATGCATATATATATACAGCTTTCAAGACGAAACCCATTCATTCTCTCCCTCCCTGTCGCTCTCCCTCCCTGCCCCTTTTCAAATCTGCCTTTTCTTCCTCCACTCTTTTCTCTATGGAAAAACATTTGATGCTATCTAGGCATACAATAAAAATAAGGGCAGAGGTGTATTCCTATACATATTAGTATTTAAATTAGAATGGTGCTTCAAAGCATAGATGAATGCTTACTCATTTTGTGTTGAATGTCAGCAATGTTCAAACACAACAACCTAAGGCAAAGATTACCCTCTGATATCAAATTGTCCTTTTTTACTACATTTATGCATTTCTTATTTTGAAAGACTATCTTTCTGAAAAAGTGATTGTTCAAAGGATAAATGCATCTTTTCTTTGGCTAATATTATACCTGTACCTGTCTTTCAAAGAAGATACATACAACATACACAATAAAATTATCAAACTAGGCAAAATTGTAGAGTATATTTACAGTGATGGATACAAAGGAATGAAAAAACTTGAATTTGTATTAAATTCATATATATGTATATATACTAATTAGTATATATATATATATATATATATATACACACACACACATGTACATATATACTAATTCCATAGGTGGATAAATTATCCGAGTGATATTAATCAAATGTGTCCACCATTGTGGAGTTCACAAATATGACAGTGTTCTATGTTTGCTTTAATTTCAACAGTAGCATCCTAGATTAAGAATATACACTTTGGGGCTGGGGATTTAGCTCAGTGGTAGAGCGCTTACCTAGGAAGCGCAAGGCCCTGCGTTCGGTCCCCAGTTCCGAAAAAAAAAAAAAAAACCAAAAAAAAAAAAAAAGAATATACACTTTGGATTATTTTCTAGTAATTGCATCAGAGCAACCACAAATCATGATTCACTTTTCTCAACAGGAAGGAGTTTTAATTTCTCCTTTTAGAAGTCTATAACTGATTTAACTTTGACATCACAACCTTGTAATACAAACATATTTTAATTTAGATATAAAAGAAAATGGGTTGTGGGAAATTCGTCTTCATTACTGCCACAAAAGTAACATTGGATCTCGTTTTCGGGAAGTCTGAAATTTAGCTTTGCAGCTCCTACCCACGACTCACGAGGTAACAAAAACCAATGGAAGTCCTATTATTTTTAGATTTTGGCGATGTGGATCAATGTTCATTATGTCTTACTGTTAATCACTGAAGGATTTCCACATTTATAGTTCCTGTTGGTCAGCATCACAAGGATCTCTAATTTTTGTCTAAGCATTTTGATATGCAGAAGAAAAATTCAACACAGTGATAACCCAGAGTATTTTAATAAGTACGTTTATTCTAGGAATTTCTCAAGAGCATTCATAGATTATCAAGTTATAAATATAATAGTACAACAATACATTTTAAGCCACGGAAAATATGTGCTTCACTTCTAGACAGAAGATGGCATTTTAACGTGAATTTAAAGATTAATGTGCTGTTACCAAATCGCAAATCTATATGTGACAGATACTGCCAACAGATGCTACTCCATGGCTTCTCATGACCTTCCTATGTTCCCAAACCCTAGGGCAAGTGTCTTCAGCTCTCTACACATAAATTAGCTAAATAGCATTGAACTTAGTATTAAAAACCTTAATTCTTGAAATAAATATTCAACCATTAATTTCACTTTCCAGTACCCAGATGTTTTTAAATAGCCATTTGTGTTTACTTAAGTATCGTGAGAAAACATGCCCACATATCATATTCCTGTGGCTCAGTGGAGCGAGAGCAGATATATATGATCATGTGAATGAACGTCTTGGTTTTAATTTCACCCGTATATCATCCATTTCTATGTTTCCTAGAAAACACCCAACAGTCAAAGCAATGGAAGCCTATGCATTACACAGTGAACCTCTTCTTATTCCTGCGGTGGGCTTCCTACTGCAGTCTATTCTAGTCTCTGTCACGAGACTTCTCCAAATTCCCTTCCCAGCAGAGCAGTTTGTAGGGACACCTAGTGGTGATGGTGAATGAGCTCCCAGAGCCATGGGAAAAGCTTTCATTTATTTATTTGAATCACACAACCTAATCTGGGATGTGGGTATAAATGCTTCATGCAAAATTGTTAAACGTAGTCCAAATATATGCTGATACTTGGAGGTTTGTCAAAATTTGTTTTAAATAGAGTACTGTTTAGAACAAAATATTGCAAAATAGAAAACCCTGTTTATATTGAGTGGGGTTGTGAAGGTGTCACACACGAATACTCTAAAATCAGATATCCTGAGATTTCAGCCTGATAACTGAGACAGTCCACAACGTATCAGAACTTCTATTGCCTTAATAATCATTACAAATTTGGTTGCTGACAGGACTCAGCATTTTCATACTGAAGGTTTATGGCTATGACTAATATTAATTTGTAAAATTAAATATTCACAATTTAAAAACATAAAGGTGATTTTACACTTTAAAATAAAATTTATACATTGTTATGTCAAACCATAGGATAAAGAACTCAATAAGGATATTGCAAGTGTTACTTTTAAGTGATTTTCTATATATACCTGAGCCCAATAGCTGCTTTTCCTACGTTAGAATATGAAAACTTAATCGCCTTCTAAGATTTTCATCAACTGACATCACACATTACGTCAGTCCTTTCTTCCTCGCAGAGCACCCAAACTTACATGAAATAAACAAAACTGCTTGAAAAAAGTGTTTTCGGCTAAGTTAATATATATATATATATACACTCTGCATATTTAAGTAGAAGAAATATTAAAATCATTACAGATTTCAAATTGTTGCAATAATTCACTACTTCTATATAAGCCCTTGAAATCGAACATACATGGATGCTGTGAAGATCTGTTTATAGACAAATACATAAATACTATCCCTGGAATCTATTATTATCATCAATCAAGTTTAATCAGAGTCTAACCACAATAATTTTCCATCAACGAAAACTCAGAGAATTCTATTTGTGTTTAAAACATAATTTCAGGACAGAAAAAGTAAAATGCACTTCCGTGGTAAAACTGGCCATCTATGACAGGATGAAGCAAATGAGTAGCCTGCTCTGGATCAAGAACTCCAAACCATTTTCCTTTGCTCCTTGTGAAGACTGCAGGCCTAACATTCTTAAAACGTAAAACACATCCTATGAATATACAGACCTCCTTCAGGAGAGGAAGTTGTCTGGTTTCCTGGTAGAAACCAGTCATACTTACTATAGAGGTGATGAGCAGTTCAGCAGGTGACTCTTGAAGAAAAGTGTCAACAGACTCTGCCTTTATTTCGGTTCTTTCCAGATTTCTAGTTCGCTTGGTGTATTCACTTTTTGTCTGTTCAACCATTCCGACATACTTAGAAAAAGTGATTCTTAAAAAAAAAAGGTAAAAATAACACACTCTTTATAGCTATGATGAGCCACTCCCTCCAGGGTCTTTTACTGGAGACAACTCAGGCAGCCACACAGACTCTCTTCCAAAGGGCAGAAGCATCTAGGCAAACGGCTACCGGTAAGAGTCATCTGTCCCTGATCGCCACCAAGTCTGACACTGTCAGGGTTATTTCCAGTCCTCCCTGTCCAAGAAGACGACTGCACACTCCTACGCTCCAATTGCGCACATGGTCCAAGACTCCTGTCTCCACGAATGTGACATCTAAGGGGGTTCTGGCTATGCCTCCAGAGCCCAGGGACGCCTTCGCCCTCGGCTGCCATCTACCGGCCACTGGGCGCCTGCTTCGCCCCGGGCCCATCATGTCTGCTGCAGCTTGGCTCGCACCAGCGGCGCGACAATAAACAAGTGCGGCGGACGGGGCCCTGCACCCGCTACCCAGCAGATGTGACTGCCTTCTTAGATCCTATGAGAGAAGACGTGACTTTTTCTGAGTTTCTTTCTTTTTTTTTTTTTTTAGAGCGTCCCAAGCTGCCAGGACATGCTACAGGCGTAGAGCAACGCTGCTCCTACCTCCTCGGACCCCTCAAAGGATGTCGGAGATAAAGAGTTGCAAATAATGAGGATCGTGCGCCGCATCTGGGGAGGGATAGCAAAAATCCGCTGCAAACCCCGGGAGCGGTGAAGCCGCCAAGAGGATGCGGGAGCCTTTCAAATACTAATTAGGGGCCGCGACTGCAGGTTCGCCTTGGGGACAGAGGCATCCAGGCTCCGGTGGTCGTGGCGTGTGGGGGAGAGGAGCACAGCGGAGGAACCGCCGCCGAAGCAGCCCTGGGGCCAGTACCACCTTCTCTCGCCCCCTCACTACCATGTACAGTGTGCGCTGCAAGAAGAAGGCGGGCGATGAACGCACACCCTCGAGCCCCACTCCCTCTGGTTCGTCCTGGGGCGTGCGACACTGACTAGGGGGGAATGTGGTGAAGACGCCGACCCGGAGAGGCTAGGGGGGAGGGGAGGGCGGCCCGCGCGATCCCAGGCCGGAGGGTGCCAAGAGCCCGAGGCGGCTGGAGGGGGCGGCTGCCATCGCTGGGTCGGAGAAAGTTGCCCCCAGTGCAGATGGGAACAGTAAGTACGGGCCGGGTCAGGGGGTACGGCAAGGGGGGCCCTGAGATCTGGGAATCGCGCGTGGGAGCGATGGTGCGAGGGAGCGTGAGTGAGAGCGGGTGCGAGCGCTCGCCCAGGCTGACCAGCACGTTGACCGGGCGGCGGGGCCGGGCAGCCTGCTCCGCGTCCCCCTCCTCGTTCTCCCCACTTCCCCTCCCCACTGTGCCCTCCCCACCCTGCCGGCTCAGGCTCCCAGCCTCAGCCGCGAGCTGCCTTTCCAGCGAGTTGCCGGCCGTCCCCTCCCCCACACCCCACACCCCACTACCCGCCCTGGCTACCGCGGAGAGCGCCAGGGAGAGCCCTTTGGGGAGCCCCGGAACCCGCGGTCGCCACCGCGGTGGCGGCCCGGGGCTACCAGCGCGGCGTCCGGGTGCCGCTTTCCTCCGGTTGCTCAGCCTGCACTGCTGGCAGCCTTCTGTGTCTGCCTAGGCTTCCAAAAAAAAAAAAAAAAAAAAAAAAAAAAAAAAAAAAATCAGTGCACACCCCAAAGAGGTGTTTTTCTAAAGGGTAGCTATGATGAGTGGGCCCCTGAGATGTGAGACGGGGTAAGTCCGCGGTTTACTTTGCAAAAGAGGTTTCTCTGTGTGTCTGTGGTATGGCGAAGTGGCTTTCTTTCCATCTCTTCCCTCCCTTCTTCCTCCCTTTACCCTTCCTTTGCTTTGGGGCGGGGTGGGGGAGGGGGAGCCTCGCGTCCTGGAACTCCGCTTGCCTCTGCCGGAGCGGCGGTTCCAGCAGCTGTGCCCAGAGCCACCGGTCCGGCCTGGGTTTGGGCTCCAGCCGGAGCGGCTCCATGCTGATAATGCAGGGATACAGCAGGCGGTGATCCAGGCTCGAAATTCTTTGGGAGTGAACAGATATAGCCCCCTCCCGTCCCCACCCTCTATCTTTTTCTCCTTTTTTCTTCTTCTTTCTTTTTTCTTTTCTTTTCTTTCTTTCATTTTTTTTTTAAATAAACCGAGAACGTGTGGTGCACCGCGATTTTACAACGGCGCTGCTTTTCCCAGTCAGTCTGTTAGCATTCCCAGACCATTCAACTTTATTTTCTCAAATCTTCTGTCTCCTTTGATGGCTGGGGACTACGGGGGAGGGGGCGAATGGACAGGAGGTTTGGAAAAGGTTGTTCGACCTGGCTAGCCAGAACTGAATTAAAGTTGTAAACGTTCGAATTTAATACTGGCTGGGCACAATTTACAATGGATTCTGAGATGGGGAAGGAGGTGAATGGGGGCGGGGAAGCACCGCGAGGGAGGGGGAGGGGATCCAACCCAGCTGAATGGATGTGCATATTTGATCCAGCGGAGAACCCAGATTTCAAGGTAAACGTTTTGCTTTCATACCAGGGTGTTTAAAGCCCAAGCCTTCTGCTGTGCTGAGGGGAGGTCTGATCTAATAGGGAGGTTTCCGTACTGTGGCTCCAATTGGTCTCAATATGTCTGGGTAGTCAAATGTGAATGATTTGTAACCACACTTGCACATGTGCGTGCGAATACAGACGCTCTGAACCAGGCTGGTTGGTGCGACTTGGTGATCATGTGCAAGGTTTCCAAACTTGAACCTGGGCTTCAGAAACCTCCTGACTTTACTTCTGGTTTGACGTTCTCATTAGGTTTTGGTAGGGAGTCAGAAATAAGGTTGATCAGAGAAAAGGCATCAGTTCCCAGAACCGCACCATTCTATCTACACTCCCCAAAGCAACACTAGCACATTAGTCCCTTTTATGCACATCCTTTAAGAGTGTTTTTGCCAACCCAAAGTAGTAAGTCAAAAGAATCCCTCCAGCGACTATAAAGAAGGGGGAGGGGGCAAAGTGGTCTCTTGGGGAGATAATTCTCAGATAGTAAAACACTGACCTGTGACACTTGCTTGGGTTTTGTCTCTTAATCATTCAAGCCTCCTTTTCTACAAGGAAGAAAAAATAAGGGAGGGGGACCATTGACATTTAAATGAAATAAGCAACTTCAAAGATGGAGATATTGGCAAGGTGTTAGTTTGTTCCAAATCTTGCTCATTCAAAGGGGCTACTTTCGCATGCCAAAGCAAACTGACTTGGAGCCCGGGGTAATAGAGCCTCTGCCTCTGGTCCGTGATTTACTTTTAGCTGCTTCCGGGTAGGCAGTAGAAATATCCCCTTTCAACTCACAGTGTTCAGAGTTGCTCCGAGATTGCAGATGCCTTTGCCGAGTTCTTTGTAATCCATCGTGCGGAACTATTACAGTGGTTAAAGATGTGGTTTGGTAGCGTCGCTGGCATGATCAATGGAGAGAAGTGGTCGCAGAGCGCTCTGGAAGATGCGTTGCTAAGTGGCATGGTGCATACAATTAGGGCGTCTGATGTGCTGAATAGCTGTGGTGAAGTCCACCAGCAAAGCGAACCCCCCTTCCCTGACACACACACACACACACACACACACACACACACACACACACACACACACACACACACCTCCATTCTCAGCGATCCGAGGACAATCGGTGATTTAAAAGCTTCTCTTGCCTCTTCTGGATGCATGATCTTGCATCCTTTCGCCTCTAAAAAGTACTCTTTACATTCCTATCCTTACATTTCTTAGGGTGGTTTAAAATAGCCCAAAGTCTTGTGGCCCCACGCCTGTCTGCAAAAATGGGAGACCTTAACAGTAAACTGTTACCGGAAGAGATTTTGATAGAAAGCAAGGTGGTAGTGGTGGTGGTGGGGTATAGATGGAGAATCTTGCTTTAAAAAAATGATGCTGGGTTCTTTTTTTTTTTTTTTCTTAAACTGGAGCCATGAAACTGTACTGACAGCCATTTTATGTATATTTATGGATTAGTTTTGATAGGAAGAGGGCAGAGAACAGTAACCCAGGAATTTATCAGCCTTTAACTTCTAAATAGCAGAAAATTGGGTGGCATGTTCATTAGAAAATAACACGACACTTTAAACCAAAATGAATATCCAGTTTTGGTGAAGTCTGAAGGACATCAATATTCCACTTGGGCAAGGGAAGAGGTGCTGTGTATGTATCTATGCCCTCCAGAATTTCAGAGAACTATTGGGAACAAGAGGCTTGCTGAGTAACCCCCTTAATTTTTTTGTATGATATTCTGTTATTTCCTTCTTTCCTCTCTCCCTTGCAGGAGGTAAAATGCACGTTTGCTGCCCCCCAGTAACTTTGGAACAGGACCTTCACAGAAAAATGCATAGCTGGATGCTGCACACCCTAGCATTTGCTGTAACATCTCTCGTCCTCTCCTGTGCAGAAACCATCGATTATTATGGGGAAATCTGTGACAATGCATGTCCTTGTGAGGAAAAGGACGGCATTTTAACTGTGAGCTGTGAAAACCGAGGGATCATCAGTCTCTCTGAAATTAGCCCTCCCCGTTTCCCAATCTATCACCTCTTATTGTCTGGAAACCTTCTGAACCGCCTCTATCCCAATGAGTTTGTTAATTACACTGGGGCTTCAATTTTACATCTGGGTAGCAATGTTATCCAAGACATTGAGACCGGGGCTTTCCATGGGCTGCGGGGTTTGAGGCGACTGCATCTAAACAATAATAAATTGGAACTTCTGCGAGACGATACCTTTCTTGGCTTGGAGAACTTAGAGTACCTGCAGGTCGATTACAATTACATCAGTGTCATTGAACCCAATGCTTTTGGGAAACTGCATATGCTGCAGGTGCTTATCCTCAATGACAACCTCTTGTCAGGTTTACCCAACAATCTTTTCCGTTTTGTGCCCTTAACGCACTTGGACTTGCGGGGGAACAGGCTAAAACTTCTGCCCTATGTGGGGCTGTTGCAACACATGGATAAAGTTGTGGAATTACAGCTGGAGGAAAACCCCTGGAATTGCTCATGTGAACTAATTTCTCTCAAGGATTGGTTGGACAGCATCTCCTACTCAGCCCTTGTGGGCGATGTGGTCTGTGAGACCCCCTTCCGTTTACATGGCAGGGATTTGGATGAGGTATCCAAGCAGGAACTTTGTCCAAGGAAACTTATTTCTGACTATGAGATGAGGCCACAGACTCCTTTAAGCACCACGGGGTATCTACATACCACCCCAGCTTCTGTAAACTCTGTGGCCACTTCTTCCTCTGCTGTTTACAAACCCCCTCTGAAGCCTCCCAAGGGGACCCGCCAGCCCAACAAACCCAGAGTGCGCCCCACCTCTAGGCAGCCCTCTAAAGACTTGGGCTACAGTAACTATGGCCCCAGCATAGCCTACCAGACCAAATCCCCGGTGCCTTTGGAGTGTCCCACGGCATGTACTTGCAACCTGCAGATCTCTGATCTGGGTCTCAATGTCAACTGTCAAGAGCGCAAGATAGAGAGCATCGCAGAGCTGCAGCCCAAGCCCTACAATCCCAAGAAAATGTACCTAACAGAGAACTACATCACTGTTGTGCGCAGAACAGACTTCCTGGAAGCCACTGGGCTAGACCTTCTACACCTGGGGAACAACCGCATCTCCATGATCCAGGACCGGGCCTTTGGGGATCTAGGCAACCTGAGACGCCTCTATCTGAATGGCAACAGGATTGAGAGGCTGAGCCCAGAGTTATTCTACGGCCTGCAGAGTCTGCAGTATCTCTTCCTCCAGTACAATCTCATCCGTGAGATCCAGTCTGGGACTTTTGATCCAGTCCCAAATCTCCAGCTGCTATTCTTGAATAACAACCAATTGCAGGCCATGCCTTCAGGTGTCTTCTCCGGCCTGACACTTCTCAGGCTAAACCTGAGGAGTAACAGCTTCACCTCCTTGCCAGTGAGTGGAGTTTTGGATCAGCTGACTTCCCTCATTCAAATAGATCTCCATGACAACCCTTGGGATTGTACCTGTGAGGTGGTGGGCATGAAGCTGTGGATTGAGCAGCTCAAAGTGGGAGTGTTAGTGGACGAAGTGATCTGTAAGGCGCCCAAGAAATTCGCAGAGACCTACATGCGCTCCATCAAGTCTGAGCTGCTATGTCCAGACTATTCTGATGTGGTGGTTTCCACGCCCACGCCCTCTTCCATCCAGTT
Organism: Rattus norvegicus; assembly: GCF_021556685.1. Taxonomy (NCBI): domain Eukaryota; kingdom Metazoa; phylum Chordata; class Mammalia; order Rodentia; family Muridae; genus Rattus; species Rattus norvegicus. The sequence continues at coordinate 94,516,035 of NC_141548.1, forward strand.
ACCATCCCGGACCAACGCAGCAGCGACGCCGGCTGTGAAGTTAAATAGCACTGGGACCCCCGCAGGCTTAGGTGCTGGTACGGGGGCTTCTTCAGTGCCCTTATCTGTGTTGATTCTCAGTCTGCTGCTGGTTTTCATCATGTCGGTCTTTGTGGCAGCAGGCCTTTTCGTGCTGGTCATGAAACGTAGGAAAAAGAACCAGAGCGACCACACCAGTACCAACAACTCCGACGTGAGCTCTTTCAACATGCAGTACAGCGTCTATGGGGGTGGAGGCGGCGGCGGGGGTGGCCACCCACACGCACACGTGCACCATCGCGGGTCTGCGCTGCCCAAGGTGAAGACTCCCGCGGGCCACGTGTATGAATACATCCCTCACCCACTGGGCCACATGTGCAAAAACCCCATCTACCGGTCTCGAGAAGGCAATTCCGTGGAGGATTACAAAGACCTGCACGAGCTCAAGGTCACTTACAGCAGCAACCACCACCTGCAGCAGCAGCAGCCGCCGCCGCCGCAACAGCCCCAGCAGCAGCCCCCTCCGCAGCTGCAGCTGCAGCCTGGGGAGGAGGAGAGGCGGGAAAGCCACCACTTGAGGAGCCCCGCCTACAGCGTCAGCACCATCGAGCCCCGAGAGGACCTACTGTCGCCAGTGCAGGACGCTGATCGCTTTTACAGGGGTATTCTAGAGCCAGACAAACACTGCTCCACTACCCCCGCAGGCAGCAGCCTCCCGGAATACCCTAAATTCCCATGCAGCCCGGCTGCTTACACTTTCTCCCCAAACTATGACCTGCGGCGCCCCCATCAGTATTTGCACCCTGGTGCAGGGGAGAGCAGGCTGCGGGAACCGGTGCTCTACAGCCCCCCGGGTGCTGTCTTTGTAGAACCGAACCGGAACGAGTACCTGGAGTTAAAAGCAAAACTCAATGTTGAGCCGGACTACCTCGAAGTGCTGGAAAAACAGACCACATTTAGTCAGTTCTAAAAACAAAGAAACTCTATCGGAGCTTTTGCATTTCGAACAAGCAAGCAAGCAGACATACTCCACTCGGTGAACACATTTGATTAATTGTGTCCTTTCAACATTTAGGGCGAAGTGCCTTGGCACAGGATTCTCAGCTTCGGTGGAAGCTAACTGAAAGGGTGTGCAATTTCCTCTTAATTTTACACGCGGGAAACATTTGTGTAAAGTAGGCACATCACTTTCTCTTCTTGTCTGTGGGGGAAGACAGAAGGGCTTTCTGGAGGGCGATTTGCATCAAGAGTGACTGTAAACAGGTTGTGGTCCCTTTGGCAGAGCTCTGAAGTTCTAAGAAGGGTGCGGGTGGAAGCAGCTTAGATTCTACTCATCCATTTGCTCTTCTTTCACAGTTCTCTTCTCTTTAGAGCATTGTCATTGGTTGAGAGATTCGCACACCCCAACGTTAATAGGAAGTTTGTTCTCTCTCACTTCTCCCACCCCTCCCACCTTCCCCCTCAATCCTTTCCTTTGTTTTTAAAGGATGTGTTTGTATGCATTCTGGACGTTTGAATTAAAAAAAAATATCTTGTGATCCAGAAAGGCTCACTATAGATGTGGACAAATCATTAAAATTACAGAGCTATATGATCCATAATTGATTAGTCAAAATAACTTATTGATGAAATATACAAATATTTTATTGTAGCACCTATTTTTATATGCACATTTAGCATTCCTCTTTCCTTCACTATTTAGCCTATGATTTTCACAGAGGCGTTCTTGCACTGTATTAGGAGCTGCGTTTCCAAAACTAGAGTGATATTGGAAAGGCCTATTAAATATTTAAACACGCGGAGCACTTAATGGCAAAAGTCTTTAAAAGTACATAAAACCCATCGAATGGGACCTGCAATTAACAAAAAAACAAAACTAAAAAAATGAAGCTGATTGTATCCCACTCCATAAAGAGAAAAAAGATGGGGCAGTGAATTGGTTTGTTCGATTGAGAAATGTGGAGAAGGTTTTGGTTGTATCCGAGAAGTTTGAAAAGTATTTTCATTAGTGAACCAAAATGATGTATTGATTTGACTACTATTGTAGCCGATTTTTTGATTGTGTAACCAAACCCAGTTGCATTTGTACAGATCCACGTGCACTTGCACTTCAGAAGACCAAAATGATGGGCTGTACAAGTCTCTGTATGATGTCTTTATCCCTCTGGGCAGACGCTAATGACAAACAGGATCTCTGTAAGACAGAACTACTATTGTTACAGTCTCATATGTATCCCAGCACATGTAATTTTTTAAATAGTTTCTGAATAAACACTTGATAACTATGTCAACTTTGAGGGATTTAAGCAATGATTCCTTGAGATGGTGGAACCACCCTTACTAACAATTTAGGAACCAGTAGCTCTTTTCGTCCTAGTAAGAATAAGTTACCTGTATTATAAAATTTTCAATGCATACATATACATAAAATTTACACATTTGTTGGTCCCAAAATTATGATTTTTTTCTGAATGTCGCCAAATGTGTTTATTTATAATATTTTAATTGTATGTTTTCTCATTGGAGTGTGATTCTAGTACATGCATGGATCATGGTAAGTAATATGTTAATTCTCATTCTTCTAACACAGTTTTCTATTTGCTGTGTATGCAGCTTGAGGTCTTTCAATCTTGTATGAAATAGCTCATCAATTTAGAAGGATACCTTATCTAAAGAAGATGGCTGTCATAAATGTTTTAAGATGTTTGTGGGGATAAGCTGTGCACTTCTGAAAAAGGTTTTCCAGTGAGTTTAAATGAGCATTTAACGAGAGGAAATGTTTGACTCAATCCGAACTCAAAAAGCAAGCAGCACTTCATTGCTAAGGCTGTTTCTTTGCCCCTCACGGTCCCACCTGGAACGTGGGCGATATCAAGGGCTGCTTATGAACTTCCTGTTTAAGGAACAATTGCCAGGGCATTCTGCCACAAAGAGGCAGCATTCACCCATGAGTAAATTGACAGTAACTACTTCCATTCAGATTGAAATGGTAGACACAGTTTCCCTGAAGAATTATAAAAAAAAAAAAAAAGTGAAATATCTCTAATGTACAGAGTGCTCTACGTTGGTTCTCCCAAGTATTTTCCCCAAAGGAGAAAAAGGATAAGCTTAATAGTGCCGCGATATTGTCATGGAAATAAGATCTTATCTCAGATTCTTCATCTACCTCGTCTGTTTTAGATTTAAGGATTAGAAACAAATAAAAACAGCATCATCTCACATTGGCGTCATTGATAACAATCCTTTACAGAATGTGGCTTTTTTTCCTTTGAAAGTGGGACTATTGCTTTTACACTATTCGACACTCGAATATGGTAGTTTATAAATTATAAGATACTGATGCCATTTAGAACCCCCCTTAGAACAATTTTTTATCTTAAAGTAATAAATAACCAACATAAAGGCATATGACTGAACAATTTAATTTCCAAAGAAAATTCATTAATATATTTTCAATTAACAGTTTTTAAAAACCAGCACTAATTCCTGTGATGTCATTTGATAATTCCCTCTGTTTTCTTTTTCTTTTTTCTTTTTCTTTTCCTTTCTTTTCTTTCTTTCTTTCTTTCTTTCTTTCATTCTTTCTTCTTTTTTGTATAATGCAACCTGAGGTTTTTAAGAATACTATTATTTTTTAAAACAGAAAAATTGAAATGATATGGATTGTTAATGAAGGTTGCTATAAAGTCTTTTAACGTTTCTCAATTAAGACATTAAAATATATTCATCTCCCATTTGCTATGTTGGAAAATATTGTTCAGAATCATTTTACAAAGAATGCATAAAAATTATCTTTCTCCTTATATGTGCTTCGAATAATACATTACCAGGCATAATAGAAGCTTACATGTGCACATTTTGTTTTGGATGTTTAATCTTTATCCCGATTAGTTATCAAATTAGGTATGCAGTGGTATGTGACTGACTTCCGGAGCCCTGCAGATATCCCCTCATCAAATTTGTGGAGACCAGCATGCATTGCCTCAGTCACCAGTTAAAATCTGGATGCAACTTAGGCTTCCTTTTTGTGATTATTCTTTTAAACATGTTGCATAATCTAATGAAAGTACACTTTCAGGTAGATATAAATAGTATTTTTATGTTCTCTGCTTTTAATGTAACAGCTGCAGGGATCTTAGGTAAGTCTTTCACATAATTTGAATACTGATAGAAAAGCCACTTATTGGGTTATTTATAGGTATTTTCATTTAAATATTATCATCAATGTCTGAAACAAACTTCATACATGCACAATGGGTCACCATGCATATCCTACATATGTCATTTCCGTTTCCCATATACGTTTTCCTTAACGACAAACAGAAAAATCACACTATGAGATAGAGTAGTACACACATACATGGAAACAGTGACCTAAGATTTTCGCCTTACACATTGATGGTATTCTACTTGTTCATTTGTATTTATGGCAAGCAATTTAGACTATTACATAATATTTTCTTTCCTTAATCTGTTATGATTTTCTTTCTCTTTACATATCTGTCTCTTTAATTTCCTCTTATTTATTTATTCTTTTATTTTTTTTTGTAGTTGTTGTTGTTGCCATTAGAGAAACGGACGAGTGAAAATGATTTAGTCCTTGTCTGAAATGTAGAAACCGACCTCTCAATGTAAAGAGCCCAGTGTTTTGCTTCCCAAATCACCAGACTTCAAATTACTAAAAAATACAGCAGTACCCGAATAGCCTTTGAGTTCGGGTGGAAGCGTGTTCTCATACCTTTTAGACACGTCAAATCAAAGTATTTGCTGATGCGAAAAAGTTGTTTGTTGCAAGAAAATCTTTTTAAGAATAAACTTTTAATGTACTGAAATCAAGCTGAAAATAGTGAAAGAACACCTTTAAATGCTATAATCCAGGTACATTTAATTACTTGATTTTGAAAGGAAAACATGTTATAAATGTGTTAACAAAACTGCTAATCCAATTAAGTATTTAAATTTAGTTCGAGAAGGACCTAAGAATCTCCAGCGTTTTGCAATGCAAAACCATAACAGTTAGACCAAAGTGGCTGGATGGTTATGTGCCTAAAGTAATTTAATTTGTACATATCCAATATCCTATATTTATGTTCTCTCAAATACATTCATCTTCCCATGATTATAAATGATTCCTAATGGCTTCCTGCAGCAGTATTGCCCGTATAATATATCCATGAGAGTATGTCTCCATGTATGACAGGAAACAGCAGATGGGCAATGAATCATTGCATATTCGATTTTCATGTACTGCTCCTTTGGAATTTCAAATTTAATGTTTATGCTTTGTGCTTTGAAGAATATAAGATTGGAAAGAAAGGAATGTGATGTAATATGTACGCTTGAAACGTGGAACTAACGCTTGTTCTTCCTTTGTTTTTCATCAGACCATTTGACTCAAAAGTCACAGATCAAATATATCTAACGGTAACTATACTGATATTAAAATGAATACTTCTGCATACATTTCTAAGGAGACTCACACTTAATTTAAGCATTTGGAGTGGCATAGGTCGTTTGTTATAAAAAACTGTTGAAGATCAAAATACAGATATTTAACAGGGAATTGATGTAATACAAATGCTGTCATTTGGCTTTCTACAATTCTGAGAAAATAAAAACCATATCAATATATTGCATATTGCAAACTATGAAAGACACAATTCTACTAAATATCAGAATGTTATTTACTATATCAAGTGTTATCATGAAGATATGTTAAAATAAAATTGCCTAATGGTTTGTAAGCGGATAATAATCAGTAAACTTAAACAAATATTGTGTATTTCTAATATAAATATACAGATATTTGGGCAGAATTTGGCTATGTTTATAAAACTGGAAGTTTTGAACCAGTATTTGATGGATATTTTTTAATTTAAAGCACTTATGGGTGGAGCAATGGCTCACCAAAAGCTCACTGGACTTAGGATGTTTTAACAAAGTATTGGTATTTTACTCATTGTTTGACTATTTTAACACAATGTATTCTAGTTCGATTTAGATTTATTGTAGTAACTCATTATCAAATCACATTTATAACCATACATGTCTCTATACAAGAATTAGTGGTTTAGAATATGGTATGGAAATTTTTAACTTTTGCTTATAAGTCATTTTCACTATTAATGACGATTTCTAGTGTTCTCAACCTATATACTTTAAAAGACTATTTTGTATAGTTCATTGAAAACAAAGCTTAATATTGGAAGTTGACACCAAACTTACTGTATGTTTGCAGTGTAGTAACTGTGCATTTTAATAAAATTCAAAAGATAGAATCAAACCTAATTTAAGTTTTTAGCAGTATGTTCCTCAGACACCATATTGTTTTGATCATTGTATTTTAAGCATGGGAGCAGTCATCTTGTCTCATTGTATCTTTTGCCTGTTTATCATTTGCCAGCTCAGTAACCAAGGTTAGAGAGACATATGGAAACAGTACCATCATTATTGTTTTTAATTCTTGCAATGAGAATCATTCTCTGCCTCCTGTTTTTAACAAAGGAAGTTGGTATAGTTCCCTAATTAACTAATTAATTTGAGTCATATTAATTCAACCTCCTTGTGTTAAATGAAAATAAAAGTTACTCCACACCATGATGATTAAATACCAAGCTAGCAAGACAGTGTGAGAAAGGGGATGTGCATTTTAAATTGTCATTAGAGGCTTGTCACTCACTAATGATCGCCATGTATGCATGGAATCTTTAACAAGTAAAGAATGTTGTTAATGCATTTAAATGACACACTTAACTTAATATATAGCCCCCACTGTGCTTTATCATATACTCTATTGGACTTTAAAAAACAGTAATTAATGCAATGGGAGACCCATGAGCTAAGTAAACAAAAATCTAGGATTTATTTCATGAGATCAAACTAATTTGTTTTTGTAGACAAACTGGAATTGCATTTGCTCACCGTTTGGACTAGTAGTGGAATTCCTTCCACAGAGTCTTAATCTATCAATTTAGCATAATACTACATTATCTGTTAAGCTATAAGAGTATATGAATTTCAAATATGTTTGAACAAAATCCGTCCCTGTAACATAGAAAATATGTGGTTAAAGTCATCGGTTTGGATGTCTTGCTCTATGGTGTGTCAGAGGATGTTGAGTGTATATAAGATGTGGCAGAATAATTAGACTTATAACTTAAAGACATCCAAATTAAGTGTGAGAAAAATGAGAGTAGTTTTATGCTAAAAGATTGATGTTATGCTAGAAATACGTGAGTAATTGTCAAGGTTACTTATTAAAAATTTCTTGGAATCTCCCAAAGGTGAGACATGAGTTAGTTTACGTGGCTGCAAGTTGGTCTATTATGTACTCACATTGTTCTAAGAAAAGGTGCAGCAGTTACTTGCAGTTTAATTATTTTTTCAATAGAAAATGATTATCACAGCATGCACTGTTTGCTTTTTGCAAAAAGTTCAAGTTCTGATGACTTGAAGAGAACGTTAAAGGCTAGCTCAACAAAAACCAATAAAACACAACCAAATAAAACAAAACAGCAACAAACCCCTCAAATATCAGCTGAAATAAGAATGTCTTTGAAGATGAAAGAGATAACAAGGCAAACTTGATTTTTTATAATTAGTGTGCAATTAGAAAGTATGATTCAGAAGTGCCAAGAAGGACGTCCATGTATTTGAACATAATAATAGGGCAGGAAATAAATATTTTCAGTAAGTAGCAGCTTACTTTGCTGACAAATTGCTCTGAATTGGTTGTATACCTCTCAAAATATCAAATAATGGGATGATATGCACAAGCTCTTCATGCGTCCTTGTTTTTAAAGTTTTTCTCTAAGAGTATAAAATTAGCATACTATGTACAATATTTAAAATATTTACCTTTAATATTTTTCTAGCAAAAACATATTTATTATATACATGTGCTCTGGATGATGAATTTCTTTTTTACTGTTAAATTGGATCCTACAGCCATAATTGTTTTCTTCTTTGAATGTGAATAAGTTGTGCCACAAATAATGACATTTTATTTACAATTCTTTAATGTTATATCAATCCACATGATAGTCAATGGCTAAAACGTGAAGGTATGAGTCTAGAATTCAGAACTTTTTCCTCTGGGGTGTCTTTTGCAGCTTTGTTAAAGAGTCCTAACTAATTTCACTTTTAGAAGATGAAGATAATCAAATCAGTTATGAAAAACTAAAATAAATATAGCTTTTAAGTTTTTCCTGCCAGGTATCTGTCAGCTATGATCTTAGTGACATAATAGTTGATTATCACTGTGCCTGGAATGACTCCTCTGCATATGGCATGGAAATATTTGTGTATGCAATCAATACATACTCCAGTATGTAGGTATTATGTTTATTCAAAAAGATATTTCAAAATGCATTTTTAATTAAGTGTCCATTCCCAGGTAGCTTAAAATGGTAACATGTAAAAAAAAAGTTCAGTGCATTTTTTTTTAAGTTTTCAATGTAAGCCTGCCCATTAAAATGTCATTTTGAACTTTTAGCATGATTTAAATGTATGCTTTCATTATTTTTTTAAAGAAATGAGTACATTTAAAGTAGATGATGATTGCTTTTTCTTCGTGCATATTCTTATTTTGTTTGCATTTAAAACGTTTAGAAAACGTATTTCAGATGACTTCCATCATTGTGATTTCAATTTAAATAATAATGAATATCCAAAATTAAAAAAGCTCTTGCTTTTTATAAAACTCAGTTGAAGGTACAATAAATATGTTATACAGTATTTCCTATTTTAATATACAGAGGTAGATAGTTACTCTTATATAATGACTACTAATCTGTAGGGATATATTCCAGGTTTTTATTTTGAAAAATTTTATTACCAGAAAAAATACTGAAAAAAAGTTCACTATTTTTAAATATTGTAGCTAGCATTATTTCCTCATCTCAATTACAATCTCATTTATTTCCTAAATGCCTTCAGAATCCCTACAGGACTTTAGAGACGGCTTTAATAATTTGAATTTTGAGTAGTAACTACGACAAATATATTGCAGGTATAATAATGAAACCATTACCTAAATTACTTCGGAACAGAATCATGAACTATGAAATAATGTCCCAGAAGATTCTAGAGATGTTGCAAGCTAGCTCATTAATAAAATAGTGTTAGTGGCTATTAATTTGTACTATCTTCTACAGAAATTGTGGCTTTATTTTACATGAGAATTCATTGGTTGTTATGTAGAGCATATTTTTTCTTTATGGTCAAATGATCCAGAATCATCTAACTATATAGGAATATTACCCTCAGTGCCACGTTTAGTATATATTGCGAAAAAACAGTAAAGTGTTTTGAGTTGAGTGTATCTGCCACTGGGTCATCTTCCTGTGCCTTGCACTTACCTGGCATTTAAAAAGTTAGTAAATGCTCATTGACAGATATTTTCAGAACAGTTGGATTCAGTGAGTATCGAACACTTCCGGAGACTCCCACCTCAAAATCAACTTCAGGGACAGATACATTGTTAATACTGTTAAGTTAGTATTGAGGTTGTTTGTAGAAGTCCTATTTTTTTTCCAGCAAAATTGAGACCCTGGGATCAATTCTCAGCACAGCCCCCCACCATACAGTGCCCCTCAACACACAGAGAAAGAGACAGAGAGACTGAGATACAGAGACAAGAGAGGCACAGAAAGACACAGACAGAGAGAGACGCAGAGACTAACAGGCAGACAGAGAGTAAATAGACATAGATAATTTATAGAGAATACTGGAGACAATATTTTCATTGCAACTTGAGAACTATTTTATATTTGCCTCTATTTCTTCCCACTTGAAAAAGGTAAATGAAATGGAAATAAAATTAAGGTGCACAGACATAAAATTGTTCCTCCTGCCTTGTAATTATTTACTTTTGTTTGTGTAATTTCTGTTCCGTCATTACATTATTATTATCTTAATGTTAGGAACATGCTGGAGCAGAGAATGTGGTGAAGCAAGGGAAATTTTTGGCATTGTCAGCACATTGTGCTCCGGGTGTTTTGAGCCTGGTGAGGTGTTTATCTATATAGAAATCCTTTCTGGACAGTGTATATTGCCCCCAGCTACGATAAAATCAGTTCATCTTTTTAATGAGAATGATACCTCCAAGGAAAAAGCAATCCAGAAGGAATAGTTCCTTCCTCAGGGGAGTTGTTTCACAGGGACACATTTTATTTTCTCTAGGATTGACTGCATGCATATTTCAATGAGGAATGTTAATATTTTAAACTATTGCATTTTGTTACAATGCTACATGACTACAGGAAGGAGCATTTGGGGAAATATATGTTGTTTATTTTTTCCAATTATTTTACATAGATCGATCATCATTCATGTAACTTTGGTGAAAATTTCAACAATCTTCATAATCGAAGAAAATGGAATAATTATCTACTGGTAACTTACACGATTAGTTAAACAACAGAAAACAGGACACTTTATTGAATAGTAGCATTTGAATTTCATAATGAATTATAAACAGTACTATTTGTCCTTGAGATATTTTGAGAAAAATATACATTGCTTTGTTATTTTTTTTCCATGCAAACTTTCCTAATTTTGACATTCAGGAGCAATTGAGCGATGATGTAATTGTTCACTGTCATCCCTTAAGAGGTTTGGGGAATTGGTGAGTTGAGTCTAAACTGTAGGGTTTTACTGCAACACCCTCTCATGGTTCAGCAGGAAGGTAACTAAGGTTATTATATTTCAAAATTCTGTCACTTCTTGTAATCATCATAAAGAATATAGGAAAAGCAAATTTAAAGTCTTTGTTTTGAACACCCAATTTTTTCATGTTTAGGAACTTTTGCTACTGCCTAATATTATCAGTTATATACACAACAGGTGAAACAAGTTGCTGTTGCATTTCTCTGAATAAAATAATGATCTGTTAAGGAAATTTCTATACAAATTAACCTAATTTCATAGAAAAGTGTTATCACTAATATTACCAAAGTATTTCAATAGAAATCTCAACAGGAAATAAAGAAATATATTACAAGTAGTGAACAAATATCAAGCAGTTTTCAAAATTAGTACAAAAAACTAAAAATTAGATTTTATATTTAGGAAACATTTTTAAGTACATTTTAAAGTACATTCATAGTTGAAGAGCTTCAGGAACACACAAAGATTTTGTTTATGATCATTAGAAAACTAATCCAGATTGAACAAAAAAAAAGTCTAACAAAAAAAAGGAAAGATTTTTTTGGTAGTATCTCTTCTCTTTTCTTAATATCAAATTAATTTCCTATTCTTATTCATTGTACAGTTTTATTTTTATTGCTGTTATAAAAATAAGATTCTACTTGTTATTTGAAATAAAAACACAACTTAATTAATCTAAAAATCCTGTACTTGTTTATAGAACTGAATTTCATATATTCTGAAACAAAATCAGCTTATCCCTGAAATGAATTTCATAAATTAAAAAATCAACCATTTGTGTTTAATATGCAGCAAACCTCTTAAAGAGAAAATTACTTAATCTATCAAATTCATGTATTCTATTTGACAAGTGGTTCTGTGAACAATATTGAGCTGTGGACTTGTTTTAGCCTTCTTTTTTCAGGGGGAGTGAATTGATATACATAATTACAAAACTTTTAATAGCTGAAGTAATAATTTCTGTTTTGACAATGAAAGGAAAGATAGCATAGGAAACAGTAGGAAATGCCATATTATACAGAATCATAAAATCCTGGGAAGACTCATGGAAGGCAACATTATCTTGAAAGATAATTATGTAAAGAGTTTCACAAATTTAATATTTTGCTTAATAATGCATGTGTATTATACTCAAAGATTTTGTTGTTGGATATTTATTTAAGAATGTTATAAGAATTGCTGAAATACAAACCACTAATGTGCTATAAATGATACTAAAGACAGCATTACTTCAAAAATGTCAAAAGAAGAAAATGATAAGGAGGTGATATTCATTTAAACTATCGAGAAAAGTAATTTCTGAGATAGAGTGTCACCTGTGTTTGTTTCTATCTAGGTTTTTTTGAGTGGGGATTGTATTAATAGTTTCACTGTTCATACTCTCATATGCCCACTAATTTAAACAAAGTTTGAAATAAAAATTAATTTTACAATAGCTTATACTAGAATAACTCAGCAAATACTAAACTCAAAGATATTAGGAAGTATTTTTACGCATTCTTGAACGCCACTACAGAAAATTTGTAAGTATAAAAGTGAAAACATTGTTGTTTCATTTACCTTTATTCTTATATTTACTATTGAGTAAGATTAATTCAAGTTTGAAACTATTTCTGTGAAACGGGAAATGCTGGATGCAGATGAATTGTGGTGAATAGGATATTCAGAGTGTAAATATGATAAAACAAGGACAATTTAAAAATAACATACCTTAAGCTAGCTTTAAAGAGTTACGCATTTGATACCTATCAGGCAGTTAATGTTCAGAATATAAAATTTGCATTACATTTTTTAAATACTTAGTTCTACTGTATTGTAAAATTTTAGCACTGGTATAAATTTTTATATTAAAATATGGGATGTGCTAGATTTAATTCTATCTTGGTACTGCTACTCTTTTCCTCTAGAAGTCATTCTGGATTTACAGCCCAAAGTATGACCTTTCTTCTGACCCAGAACTTACTGCCTCCATCGGTGCCATGAAGGAAAGAGAAATTACATAAATGAATGTAATCCCTTCCATCAAGTACTTATTAAATCAGAACGCATATACATATATGAAGATTTCCATCTTTTCCTATTGAGTGTGCTTGTGCTTTATAACTGACAGGATAGAATTTCAGAATTCATTTACTGTTTGAGGTTTGGATCCTATTATTTTCTCAGGCTTTGTGTACCCCAATGTATATAAAATATGGTTACAATTTTTCTATCCATGACATATTCATATGAGTTAGTTAATCTTTGTTATTACAGCAGGAGGTTTTTTATAGCATATTGTTATAATACCTGCATCTATAATTTTTGTAATTCATGAATTTTTAACTTACTTGCTTCTGTTTTAAGTTATTTCTTTCATACTCTTAATATAATACATCTTTATCCTCACAATATTTTTCCAATGTATTATCCAGATAGAACTTGACACTTAAACCGCACAGAGTATTCTGTGTATATTTATGTACAGAAATCAAGATATTTTATAGTAAGCATATATCTTTGTACATGGTGATAATATTTAACTTCATGAAATGCTGTAATATGTATAGTGTCACCTTTTAAGTTGTTGGCATAACTTTGAGCTCTGTTTCTTTTAAATATCAGAATTATTCCATTTGTTATATTTGGGAAAGTCACAGGAATTCCTGACACAGTGTCAAACTGAAAGTAGCAAGTGAAACAGTCACTAGAAATATTGTCCTTTTTTCGCCTTGATTAATAACTTGAAGTTCATCCCTCTAGGACCCTACTACAATCCTGACTAACAATTTGTTCATTCTGTTGATTTATTAACGAAATTGTACTTCAGAAAAGTGCTACTCAGATGCTAGAGCCTCTTAGATGATGATATTTCAAGGTTAAAAATTTAATTGTAACTATTCAAATAATTGCAGACTATAAGGATATATATATATATATATATATATATATATATAATGTCAGAAGATCATATTTAGCCTCAGATTGAAAATTTATAGAGTGAGACTTCGTGAGTGAAATGAAATGAATGGAACAGTCCGGCTGATTAGTAAGAAATGAAGCACCAAAGACAAAGACTCATCTACTTCTTCGTTACATTGGCAACACTGGTCAGAAAACATTGAAAAGTTGTGGTGACGAGACATAGTTAAGATGTATAAAAACACAACAATTAAAAGGACGTTTCAGCAAATCCCCATATGTCAGTGGTATAAATTATGTTCCATTAAAAGGAATATGTTAACTGCATTTCCTTCAATTTTACTACGACGACAATCAAACCCGGACTGTGCTGATGATTCCTCACTGTTACCATAATTTAAAGCTAAATCTATTTTAAAGTTAGTTGGGTTTTAGAAGCCAGTAAATTGTAAACTGTCTTAGTTTTCTTTCTGTTGCTCTGAAAAAGAGGAGCAAGAATCAATAGGAAAAGCAGTACTTCTGCATATGGCTTGCAACCTATCCATCATGAGGGAAAACCAACAAGGACTGAAGCAGAGGTCATCAAGGAAGGCTGCTTATTGCATTGCTCCTTGGCTCACGCAATCTACTTTCTTGTTTAAACCAGAAGATTGGCCCAAGGATAGCACTGCCCACAGTGGGCTGGATTCTCTACACCAATCATTAGACAAGAAAATTCTGCATTATATGCTTGCGTATGCTCCAATAGGGTGAGGTATTTTCTCAGTTCTGGTTTTAAAATACATATAGCAGTATCCTGCCTCAAGTTGAGAAAAACCTAAGCTGTAAAACAATTATATGTGTGTGTGTGTGTATATATATATATATATATATATATATATATATATGTATATGCATATACATGGATATATGTGTGTATATATACATGCACATACAAATATATGTGCATACACACACACACACACACACACACACACACACATATATATACATTAACATGCACACAAATTTGCCTGATACAAAATTGGGAAACCTATACTTAGATGCTACAAACAGCTCAGCTTATGTCATGTACTGCTACATATCTTTTATTTCCACTTTACTCATATAATTTTTGGTGGAACATGTGTTCAAATGAGCAAGTGCTTTTAGTTTTACAAGTAGAAGTTTGAAAACGGCAGCTTAAACAGATATAATTACCTTTGTCATAAGATAATATAGAATAATGTTTTGATAAGATGTCTTATATTTTTTTCTATTCTTAGACTGGGCTCCAGGAGAATTTTCATACAAATTTACTTATATGAACTAATTACTAGCGGGGAAGAACTTAAGTTTTAGCAATTACAAACTGATGTGAAACACGTTTTGTGTTCTTACATCTAAGAGGGATGAAAAGTTAAATTTGTCCCCTTTGTGCCACATGATTTTAGACCACAAAAGGCACATCTTATAATGCTGTACTATGAATGAATTTTTGATTTTTCTATCTTTGTATTGTTTAAAATATATAGGTAGCAGTCTGCTGTAAATACTTAGCATGAGTTGCACATAGACTAATGTGTAAATGATTTGAAAAGAGGAGCATAAAGTAGCAATTCTTCTAGTCCTTCAATGACCAACATAGGATGATAAGAAAATTTGTAAGCATTGGTTACATTCTTGAGAGACTGTGCTTTGCGAATGTTATAGAATAAGGCAATACTAGGTCCACTGTGGTGTGTGTGTGTGTGTGTGTGTGTGTGTGTGTGTGTGTGTTTCTGTGAGTGTGTGTCTGTAGTATGACCCAAAGACACCAGCAACTTCTTCCTTTGTTTTGCTTTTGTTTTGTTTAATTGAAACTATATTTTTCATGTAATATATTCTGATTACTGCTTCTGTCTTTCTACTCTTCCCAGCTGCTACTCATTTCACCTCTAACCTGGATCCCTTTCTATCTCCCTTTAAAAACCAACATGAATTGAGTATTATGATATGAAAAGAAATGATATGATATGATAATGTTTAAAATAAGAACACATGGGAATAGGTAAAACAAACAAACAGAAGGAAAGAGCCCAGGAAATGGCACAAAAACAGAGTGTCCAGACCCACTTATTCATGTACTCAGGAGTCCCATGAAAACATTAGAGATGTTATACAGATGCAAAGAAAGATAAACTTTAGAAAAAATAAAATAAGGCCTCCAATCTGACATTATGAGCCAAAAATCCCTCTTCTGAGTTCATCGTCTGTTGGCCGTCTACTGCTGGACATATGGCCTATCCTCAGGAGTAGCTTGTTGTTCTAGTAAGTCTCTTCAGGAGAAAACTAAATGTTCATTTGCAAAAGGTTCTCTATTGGAGGAAGGTTCTGCATTAGGAGTGGAGGCTTGTGTACACCTATTCCAAGTCTAGGACCCCATCTGGTACAGGTTCGTGCAGACCCTGTGCATGTTGCTTCAGTGTCTAAGCATTCATATGAGAACCAATCCTGTTGACTTAGAGGGCCTTGGCTCTTTGCAATCTTCCATCTCCTCTGGGTCTTGTACTGCCACCTTCTTCTTTCTCAGTGATCAGGGAAGCCTGAGGATATGAGGAGACATTTCATTGACGATGGGGTGTTTTAAGGTTTCTTACACTCTTGCATAGTGTCTGGGTGTATGTTTACACAATGGTTCCCATCTGATGCAAGAAGAAGATTCTTTGATAATGGCTGAGAAAGGCATTAATCTATATTCATAGCAGAATATATCATGCCATTAGGAGTCATTGTAGAGCTGTACTGTGTTTCTATTTTTGTTGCTGGTTGGTCTGTTTGTTTTTGAACACTAGTATTTGGTTTTACATTAGGTCCTGGGCTATCTTGTATCAGAATCTTTGTCACCCAAGCAGTAACAGCTCTGAATTCTAACTCAGCTGGTAGGTCTTGATTGAAGTCAGACATGGGTGGTCATTCTCACAAGCTAGGCGCTACCACTGCATTAGCATAGCTTATAGGTCATACAGGTATATTATAGATCAAAGGGACTGAAGCTTGTTTGGTATATATGTTTTTAATATAACTTATGATCGAGTAAAAATGACTGATATGTGTAAGGATATATAGTCCCTCTTCTGCTGTGAGAGGTTTAGTTCTAGTATATCAGGGTGGTAAGTTTTTATTTAACATACAGATACTCTTACCTTGACAAAATAACACATTAAACGATTTGTGTGCTTTTGACTGTCATTAATGCCAAAATATACACGTCTAAAAGAATTCCATACTTAGGACTATTCATAGCAAATAGCCAATATTTATAGTAAAAAAAAACCCAAGTACTTAATGTCTTTTGTTTAACATTAATGATGAGTGCTAAGCATTCTTTAACAGGTATTGATTACAGTAGATTTTAATAAATGTACCTGCCCTTGTACTTCTCTTAGCTAGGAGATTACTAACTTTTCTTGGAAACATTTTTTCTCACATTTTTGTTCCATTCAACTTGTAAGTGTCCAACTTATAAAGTAGATGGTGAGTTTGAACAAAATATTTAAAAAATATATGACATTGATGGTTTCTGTCATGAATTTTCATGTTAAATCAAAGCAATGTATACCTCTGAAACAACCACAGATAGATTTTGCACATGAAAAGCAATAGGTACACACATATAGAAACTCACTGTTGATATCAACAAGGTCTCAAGGTAAAAATTGCTGAGAGATACTTTACTGTAATGAAAGCTAATAGAACAATTGATTTTTCTGTTGAGCAATCCAGTGTGTGTGTGTGTGTGTGTGTGTGTGTGTGTGTGTGTGTATGATATATCATCTATATATATACATATATATAGTGATTTCTTTGTATTCTTTGAAAACTTTCAAAAATATCAGTCAACGCTTTTTCAATGATTAATTACTTTCTGTGGTTTATTTTATTGTGGTTCATTTTCAGTATCTTTTGCTGAACTCATTTTGTCCACGAATTCTACAGAGAGTTTCCCAGAATATTTTTCATATTTTCTTTTTATAATTCATCATGCAACAAGGTTGTTAGTGCTGAATGCTTCTGTTAAAGCCTCTGAAGAAAACATTTTCAATTCATTTGCCTGAAGCTTTTATTTTTCAGAGAAATTATGGTTCCTGTGTGCATTTTAATTTTCTTTCTTGTAACCAAAACCAATTCAATTTATTTGGAAAGCACTGTACTGGGTTGGATCCTGTTACAGTTTGAAGGTCCCATTCAAAAGTCACACTGGAATTCAATTCCTGTTGTAATGTTATGAAGAGGTGAAATATTAGAGGGTAGTCAGGTCATGGAGGCTCTGTGCTCACAAATGAAATAAGGTTGATATTTCAGGACTTAGTTATGGGGGATACTTTCAGACAATTTTTCTCTCCTGTCTCACACGTGTGTTCTTGTTCTTCTGTCAAATTATGGCACAGCACGAAGACCTTCGGCAGACACCAGAGCAATGTTCTTGTACATTCCCTCCACTATGAACGTAACAGATACATTTTTAAAAACCAAATTACCTACTACCCGATACTCTGATAGAGCAGCAAGACCTGGAAGGCAACAGATACTCAAAAAGTGATCCTAAAAACAGAAATAATACTAGAAATAAGTTCTACATATATGGAGGTCCTATTTCTACCAGGAAATCCCCTATCATAGGTGAAATAAAAGAGAAAATGTCCCTGATTTGTCTTCTGTTTACCTTCCTTCTTTTGTGAGTCTCCTGTTCCATTGTCTGTTTTCTTTCCTTCTTTGCATTCATCTAGAATAATTAGCTGAGCTCATAGCAAGTCAAGCAATATTGGCTACCTTATAAAGAGATGAATCACTTAAAGCACATAAAAACATTTCACAAAAATTCTCTGTCTGGTTGTGTTCAGTACATGATTGTGGCTGATTTTCATACTTTATCCTCACAGTTAGGCACGCTTATAGCAATCATACATACTTCAATATTGATATAGACATAGAGTGTGGATGTTTGCCAGAAAGTATGTTCTTTGTCTTAACTCCTACAGAGAGAAGTCTTACTGAAAATAATAACATGTCTGTGTGTCAACAGGGATATCATAAATTGCTATTTCAATCAGCTGAAATTTTGCTTCTTCTGTATTTGTGCATGCTTTGAGATGAAGGAAAGTGGATCAGAAGATTTATATTCATATCAAAAACTGGATTTAAAACACTAACATTTTGAAAGTTGTATATAGTACTAACATCTGAACGTGCTAACTGAACCAAATTTTGATTGTTAGCAGCAAGGAAACTGTGGTGAAGAAATGGGGTTGGTTCATATGTAAGACAGAAAGATATGGCTAATGTATTAATGTAGTAATATAGCACATGCATTCAGGAATAATAAAAATTTTATTGGAAATGTAATCAAAACAAAACTCTTTTATCATAAGCACAAAAACAATAATTGTGATGTTTTTTCTCTGATATTAACTAATTTCAGTTAAGTTAATTTTTAACTTAATGCCTAGTAGTCAGGGGTCATGATATACATTAAAATGTTCATTTTTCTAAGACAGTGTATTTCATACACACATCATATATTTAATATGGCCCAGGGATTGTACTGCAGCCATGAAACAATCTAGGATTTTCTATTCTCTTAAAACACACAGTATCTTTAGTCCACTATTGATGTAGACATCATATTTATATGCAAAATTTATCCTAACTAAATTGTGTCACAATTACACATTAAAATTTTAAAATATATACATAATATATTCCTACCTGATTATGGAAAAATGAATCACAGGTAAATAAATGCATTCCAATAAATTCCAAAATAAATCTAAAAATTCCAATGAATTAAAGATTTATCCAATAAGTGATATCTGAACTCATAGATAGTCAATATTGTCTACCCCTAAACTTGATAATATACTTTAAATTAGACATAATAAAAGACAGTGCCAACAAAAACTTCACTAAGAAGAGTATTTTTGAAAATATGCATAATAGAATGTATATTCTTTTAAAAATGTGTCAGAGAAGATAGAGAGATCTTCTAATATCTAGCTTTCAAATCTTGAAACCAGATATTCCAAGTACAAATATGGAATCTAGAATAATTCAATTTAACATTTATATTAGAATTTGTTTGGAGGCATAGTAGAAGCACGTTTGGAAAACACACTATGTTTCAAAAGCCCGGAGTCCTGAAAGTTACCTAAGGAATATCCTTATGTGATCGCAAAGCACTTACAAGTTTTGATGTACAATTTTACAATATTAAGTATTTTTTATCCAAATAAGTGTTATGGGAGATACTTAACTTTCTTAGCATCTGGAACAAAAGGTGCATTCAGAAAATAATTTTAATTAAAGAATTAATACAGTTGATGAGGGATAGAACCTGAAATAAAAATGAAACACGATGAAAAATGTTTATACTCTGTAGCTAGATATATATGAATTGTACATTTTAATGATTCTGCGGTTTAGCTCAGTCAATTTATTAAAGTAGCTATATATATAATACTATAAAATATAGTTCTTAAAAATACAAATATATATGTATAGGCATATATACATATATGTATACATATATGTAATTTATATGCAAAATATACACACATGCACATACATATGTGTAACATATAAATATACATGTACATGCATGCATGTAATATATTATATAACTATGCATATATGTACATACATATATGTGATATGTTTTAAATATATTACATATTATAATATCAACCATGTACTAAATCATTTTACAAAAGTTAATGTAAGAACACAGAGGAATATTAAATCTTTCTATCTAACCATCTGTGTCTGTCTGTTTATCTATCTATCTATCTATCTATCTATCTATCTATCTATCTATCTATCTATCTATCTACCTGTCTACTATATGTCTGTCTAATTAGCTAGTTAGTTAGTTTTGTAGGTCAGTATTTGAAGAGGTTAGAGAACAACTTGATTATTTTTTTTTCCTCTGTGCGGTATACAGGAAGCAAACTCAGATTACAAAGCTTGACAACTTATGTCCATTGAGCTGACTTGCTGAAGCAGTGGTGATGTTTTCAAATGCCTCTCATATGTGTTCACAGTGTTACAAACTGATAGCCTCATAACCTCTGTCTGCCTTCCATCTCCTACAGATGAGAAGTGACACATTAACATGTGAGTACTGCCATTAAGGGACAATCAGGCGGATTCACTCTAGTTTCCTATGAAGACCATTCTTGCTTTTCCGTGTGTATTCGTTTATATCCTTAGAGAATACATTGTATTTTCTTGCACAGAATAATCTATTTGCTTATCTCAATTTACCCTGTTTCTGTGTCTACTATTCTGTCGATATTTCTCTATTTTCAAACGGAAGAACCTATTTACGATCTTCTCTTTTACTGTGAAAGATATTAAAATGCAACCATGAATTATCACAATCCCTGTGATGTCACTTTATTGAATGTTCCCAGACATATTCCATATGTTCCTAACAACATGAGACTTTCTGTATCAGACCTACAAGGTCATATTTTATCTACATGCTTTATATTGTGTACTGTATGCACCCTGCCTCAACAACTTCTTTTCTTAAGAGGTGGCTGGTACATAGCTGCTGTATTTCTTTATGATTGCTAGTTAACCTTTCCAGTGTCCACTATGGTTGAGATCTTTCTTACTCTCTTTTGCAACTTTTGTGTTACAAATGAAGCACTTGGATTGCAAAGCAGCTAATTAAAGTGAAGGATTATCCACAAGAAACTCATAGTCATTACAAAGAATCTGCTTACTTCATGGCTGCGCTCTGGCCACACAGTCCATTTTCTTTCTTGACCTGGAGTAGAGCCACTCATAAGAAAGGCTTCCTTTCTCATAGCATGCATACAAGTGCCTCTTACCCCCAGGAAAACAAGCAAAGTGAAATGCTGGAAATGAATTGCCCAGCTTTATGTAGAGCATCAAATGACATTAATCAGTGCTATTATCAGAAGTCTTTAAATTTCAAATTCCTTAGCTAGAACCTAAAATTTGAAGCAAATTTTTTTTCTTTTTTTTTTTCTTTATTAACTTGAGTATTTCCTATTTACATTTCGATTGTTATTCCCTTTCCCAGTTTCCGGGCCAACATCCCCCTAACCGCTCCCCCTCCCCTTCAATATGGGTGTTCCCCTCCCCATCCTCCCCCCATTACCGCCCTCCCCCCAACAATCACGTTCACTGGGGGTTCAGTCTTAGCAGGACCAAGGGCTTCCCCTTCCACTGGTGCTCTAACTAGGCTATTCATTGCTACCTATGAGGTTGGAGCCCAAGGTCAGTCCATGTATAGTCTTTGGGTAGTGGCTTAGTCCCTGGAAGCTCTGGTTGGTTGGCATTGTTGTTCATATGGGGTCTCGAGCCCCTTCAAGCTCTTCCAGTCCTTTCTCTGATTCCTTCAACGGGGGTTCCATTCTCAGTTCAGTGGTTTGCTGCTGACATTCGCCTATGTATTTGCTGTATTCTGGCTGTGTCTCTCAGGAGAGATCTACATCCGGTTATATTTTAATCATTAAAACCACTGTGTTCTTAAATAATTACTTCTCCTTCAATTCAGGATATTTGAGAGTCAGGAAATACACTGACCAGGTTTGAAATCTAAAGGCAGAAGGGCAAGGATATTTATTTAAATATGCCAAATTTATGTCATATTTACCCAAATAATAAACTGGGTTTTTTTTTCTGTTTATGAATTTTACGATTACTAGGAAACACGAGAAATTGAACTTCTCAAGTGACCTTCCCGAGGTCCGTTGTTCTGACTTACCAACAAAGCATATTCTGCAATAGAAAAAAGAAGACACATTACCTCTCTGTAGACCACTGCTGTTGAAGACATAACAGGAAACAGATTAATTAGGACATATCCACTCTAGATATTGCATTGTATTATTTTGTGTAGCTTCCTTTGCCCCATAAATTTTCATTATATCATTTGATCATCTTCAAATTTATTCTTTTCGGTCTTTGTAACCTAACAAAAATCTCACTATTCGGGCCAGTCTCAGTGTCCAAATAGCTCTGCAGATTTACCTCTGTCTGTCCCTTCAGTGCTGTCTTTGCAGGCACATGCACTCAGGCAAGCCTGGCTTTCTACCTGGGTGCACACAATTTGATCTCGCGTCCTCATTTTTGCATGCTGATTTCTCGTTCCCACTGAGCTGTCTCTCCAGTCTCTTCTTTTACATGTTATACCACGACTTAGGATCTTCTTTCATTTTTAAGATGATAATATTGTTTCTTCATTAAATTGTCTATGGATTAAGCTGTCCTGTGTACTTGGGTGAATTCTATCTTATACCACTTTGAACATGAACGTGCAATCTTTCTTAAGGCGTTGATTTCTGTTCAGTTGGATAAATAACCAGAGTTTCTGTATTTTGTGCTCATTTTTGTTTCTTCATTTTGTTTTGTTTTGAGGAACTAGCATGTGACTTATAGAAGCTTCACCATGAGGCAAATATATTTCTACAGAGCACAAACACAAATATATTTGACAAGCTCACAGCAATTGTTATTCTGTTTTCCAGCAAAAGAGACTTTTATATATATTATGTACATGAAATTATATAAGTGTACATGGTTAATGTATTCTCAAATACAGGAGTTGACTTCTTAATGGCATTCTACTGGATTTTAGTCATTATGTAGTCAACTTGGCACTCTTCTTTTTTCTTCTCTATGTTTTGGTAAAATTCAAAAGCAATCTTTGCCTTATCAAATACAATACTGGCTTCTACTGTATTTCCTTCACCGTCTTATATTGCTTCGCTCTTACCTTCAGTTATTTGAGTTTTATTGAGATGTTTCCGACCTAATCTATAGTTTTCACTGTGCTGTGGTTTTCCCATTTTCATCATCTCAAGAGTCATTTGTGTATACTTGATCTTGCTGTTTCCTTTTGTTCAATCTTCTGGATATTCCCCAATAGACACACACTTTTCTCATTAAAATTAAGTGAAGATTGTTACTAATACACATGATTCTTTTAATGGTAGGATTCTTGTCCAATTTATCATTCTCTTGTCCTAGTATTCTCATAGTAAACACCATTTGTGGTCCTTCTGTCCTCTAATGAGAATTATATCTTTCACCTCTGGATGACACCATAGGCAGGAAGTCCTTATAGCTCATGGTTTTCTAAGCACTGTACTCAAACGGAGGTCATTTCATGGGCACCATTACATCTGATTCTTAGGTCTCAAGGCAGATTGATGGACTGTTTTATAATTAGACAGGCCTGCCACTTTTTCCATCCTAAATTATTCACTTCCTGCAGAAGGAATTGTTTTATTCACGGTTACACCACCACAATATTAAGTTGGTACTGAATTAGTGGCTTAATTAGGAGGAAACTTGACTTGACAAGCATGTACGTTTGGGAATGATATCGATAAGTGAGGTTTAAAGGGTGAAAGCAGAGTTTCTGTTTGACGTTCAGAAAAAAACATGGGGCTCTCTTTAAAAGGTCACATATTAACAGGAAAGTCGTCCTGTTTGGAGTCACTGAATTCTTGTGAATGAGCAGTCTTGATGAAGCAAGCAAATGAGGACGTGGAGCTGAATCACAGTTTTGAAGAAGGTCACCTGACTTTGTAGGTCAAACCAGTGTTTCTTTCTGGGCGAAATGCCAAGTAGAAAATTTGCTCAAGAAGCATAGCTCCCTCCTTATTAAGAAGCAAACCCCTCTGTCAGCAGGAGTTGATCAGCAGCCGCAGCACGGAAGCGTCACATGTAGAAATATTTCCTATGAGAGAAGAGAATGGCATGCGTCCTTCTGTCCTGAATCGGCCTATGATAGCACCTGAAGGGAGATGCTCGTCAAGCTACATCGCCACCCATTTTGGTTGGCGCTCTTTATTATACGTAAACAGTGGCACAAAATGTGAGAAGCAGAGGAGATGATAGAGGTTTTTGGTTTTCTTTTTTTGTTGGAGTTTTTAAATTTACATTTCAAATGTTATCCCCTTTCCCTCACCCAACCAACCACCACTTACCACCTTCCTACTCTGACAGTCACCTACACTGAGGGATCCAAAGGGCTTCTCCTCCTTTTGGTGCCCACCAAGGCCATCCTCTGCAACATATGCAGCTGGATCCATGGGTCTGTACATGCTTACTCTTTGGATGGTGGTTTAGTCCCTGGAAGCTCTGGCTGGTTAGTATCGTTCTTCTTATGGGGTTGCAAGCCCCTTCAACTCCTTCAATCCTTTCTTTAACTCCTCCACTGGGAACCAGATTCTCAGTTCAATGGTTCTCTGCCAACATTCGCCTCTATTTGTCAAGCTCTTGCAGAGTCTCTCAAGAGACAGCTATGTCAGGCTCCTGTCAGCATGCACTTCTTGGCATCAGCAAAATTGTCTAGGTTTAGTGGTTGTATGTATATGGGCTGGATCCCCAGGAGAGGCAGTGTCTGGATGGCCTTTCTTTCAGTCTCTGCTCCAAATTTTGTCTCCATATCTTCTTTTATGAATATTTTTGTTCCCCCTTCTAAGAAGGACAGAAGCATCCATGACTTTGGTTATCCTTCTTCTTGAGCTTCATGTGGTCTGTGGATTGTATTTTGGGTAATTTGAGCTTTTAGGCTAATATCCACTTATCAGTGAGTGCATTCCATGTATGTTTTTTGGTTTTCAAGAATATGTAATCAAGTTTTGAGTTTGGATTACACCTGTGGTGCACATATCCTTTTTTATGACCCCTGAACCTGACATTCTGATAAAATCCATTAGTGACGGTCACTTGCTGTGTACTTGCTTCTCTTTAGTGGTAATAGTAGTGATATTGTGTTGCCGTATTTATGGTGAAATATGAAAGAACCCATATTTATAAAGATATAATCTATTGCATGATATTTGCTAAATTTATTCCTGATACAAAGGTAGTAGAAATAGAAATAGCTAAATTGCAGTTAAATATTGGGTATGATTCCAAGACGAAACTAATGAAAAAAATTGAAAAACAGATGCTATATTCTCTACTATAAAGATGTTTGGTCAGATAAAATTACACAAGGTTATGTTATTGCCAATTTAGTCATCTTCCTCACATTATACACAGTTTCAAGGAGCGTTGTGATTTTTTTTTCCATGTTTGGAATCTATCTTGCAATGTCTTGCTAAAATCCTGTTGATCTGTCATTAGAATTTTATCTATATTTAATTATAGGCAAACCATACTTTAATTATTGTATTATATCTGAGTATATTTTTACCTCTGCCAGTATTTTCCATATGCAATATTTGCTTAATGAAAATCTCTTAAGTTTACCTGAAATGTGAAGACTTTTGCTATGCTTTACGGTAGTGTCTGCTTTCAGTTCTGTGTCACTTTCCTCTGTGAATATAATTTGGTTTATCTCTTGTGTTGGAAATGCTAAAGGGGTTTGGGCTATGGAATACATAGCTCCATGACACCCTAGGAAGCTTTCCTAAAATATGGTAAATCTGAACGCACAGTTTCCATTCTTGTCATTTACAAGAGACTCATATATTAAGTGTACATGGAAAGGAAGAAAGATATTAGAAGAGAATCCTGTTTGATAGCTATTCTCCGATAGCCAAATTCTGATTTATTACTCTAAAAATAATAATTTCTGTTAGTATTGTGTTTGCAGAAGAAATATTTATCTAAATTCTCTCATGCTTGTTGGTGTTCCCATTTTTTCCTCCCTCTTACTTTCTTTCCCTCTTCCGTTTCCTGTTTTCCGATTCCCTCCCCTTCTTTCCCCTCCCTCCCCATCCCTTCTCGTCCTGTCATCTCCCCCACCCACTTTTTCTGCCTTCCCTTTCTCTTATTTTAAATATGTTGCTTCTCTTTTTTTCTTTCTTATTGAAAATGTACACTGCAGTATGCTTTTATTTTGCTTATCAAATATTGCTTACAAGGAGGAAATTTCTGTTCTAGGAATAATTAGTTTCACAGAGTAAAAAACACATTTATTCAGAATATTTGACCTGGAGAAATTATCTTAAATATACATAATTAAGATCAAAATATGATGGCAAAAGTCTTCATAAAAGGAAGGCAGGAAGATTAAAGACTAAGGCATTGGATGAGGGAAGGAGATGAGTGGCAAAGGAAAGAAAAGGTAGTCTTATGTAGAAGCCTCAAGAGGCAGTCTTCAAAGGACTTCGTAAGTGGGTGACATCTCCAATAGTTTGAATTTAATCTATAGTCTTTCAGAAGTCTGACATTCCTAAAGGTATTGAAGTAAATGTGTATCATGTTAAGCCATTAAGCTCTTAATGAGACTTCCTACTTGCAATAGAAATTGAAGACATGTTAGAAATATATAAAGGCTTTGTTATTAAATACTTCAGTGTTTTATTGTATCAATCTGAACTATAGTCAAAATACACAGTTCTAGAATAGTTCTAGGTAGAGTTCCATTCATTTTACAAATGGTAAAAGGTAGGAATGTTTTACAGTAAAGTAACCATGTTAATCCATGTAATGATATAATAAGCTGCATTATCACTTAACTGACTGAAGCAGGGAGCTTAAAATATTCATGTAACCAGATTAGAAAGTAAGATCACAACAAGTTTTTACATATGTTTTTGCAAAAAAATACAATGGTGTTTTAAGACTACACTCCAAAACATCTCCTGAAAAATTATAAGACTATAATAAATACTTAAAATAAAACATCCTATTGATATCCAATATGATTTTATGAATATAAATACTCAGAAGCAACATTAAATTATTTGGAAATGAATATGAAAATTAAACATGAATACTCGGTAAACACTTATTATTTCTGATAATATATATTCATTAGGAGAGCCTTTGCCAATGTACCTGAAAGTCGTTTTAGGGATAATGAGACTCTTTCTGTGGGCATTGGAGGATTTTGTGTGCTCTGTTTTGCTTTGTTGCCTATGTTTCAAGGGAATACATATACTGTTGAAGGAGGCTGAAATGATCCAGACATTTGTAAGTGAGCATACAGTCTTGGAGGTCATTGTAGACTAGACCTATGAATGTGGAAAAAGACACACAAAGCAAATTTCAAATATAAAGATGATTTTAACTAACGAAAACAACACAAAAAAGTCATAAGAAAAATTTAGAAACACACTAACTAAATTAAATTTTGATACATTTAGAAGTACTTCCAAAAACCATTAATCAAATTTTAAAACTATTTTAAATTTACAGAAACACTTTACTAAAATTCATTAATTTTGCTTGAGAAATGTCGAAATTAAAAATTTCAACTTTATTCATTGAAATTGTAAATGTTCCGTTGAAAATATTGACATTTTCAAGTTTGTTGATTTTAATTTACAAGAAAAATACTGATTTATATATGTAACATATTTATAATAAGCAAGGAACCACAGAATTGTTATTGTATAAAGACTAAACCCTGGTATATAGTAAGCATCTCAAAACCTGAACAAAACCATTTAGTCAACACTGTAAATACTCAATAGTTACTGTGTGTATGTTCTAAAATAACTTAATAAAAATAATTCTGTTTGCATAGACTGTGTAAACATACCCTTGCTTTACTTGAATTCTCCTTGAAATTTTAGGCATATTTCTGTTCACAGATAATCAGGTTCCTAACATAAATAGTAAAGTCTTGAAAACATACAAGACTCCATAACTATTGCCAATTTCCTCAGCAAACTTGTCAATACTCAAATTTCTAAAATCAGACACTTAGCAAAGGTGATAAAAATAGTTTTGGACACCCAATTAAAACATCTTTTTTTTCCTTGAGAGAACATATAAAAGGCAACTCCTAGAGGAGGGCACAATGACAGTATTCAAATATGGGGCAGTTATCACTTGTATATCTTTTACTAACAAAACACAAAAATTAGCTAATATTATTAGGAGAGTTGATTGAGTATTTTAGAAGGTGGATATCATCCTATATTTTAAAATGGTTAGCTTTCATTTAGTAATTGTGTAAATTTTTAATTTTTCATTTTAAGTTCTATTTTAATTCCTTGATATATATTTGAACATGGATGTGTAAAATAAATATGTAATGTGATCTTTCTGTCTTAGAGACTTATAGCAAGTATATGTAAATTTATTTATAAATGGGATTTAATTATTTGCATTTTCCATGGTGTAAATGTCTAATGACTGTTAAGCCTTTTGATCAACAAGATGTTACATTTCACTTTTTATTAAAAACCCTGATAGGCTTTTTTCTCTATCAAGACCATTAGACTCTATGAATAAATAAAAGCGACTATTGTGATTGGTATCTGAGATAAATGCAGGGTTTGCATCTGTGACTCCATCATTCAAGACATCTGAGGCTCTAAGGTGACCTCAAATAACCCTTATCCATATGGCAAAATTATATCTAAACATTAAATAAAATGACATTATAATAATAAAAATATTAAAATCCCTACCTCTCCTAATTTCTGAATAACATCATTTTTTAAAGAATACGTGCAAGGAATCAGAGAAAGAACTGGAAGAGCTTGAAGGGGCTCGAGACCCCATATGTACAACAATGTCAAGCAACCAGAGCTTCCAGGGACTAAGCCACTACCTAAAGACTATACATGGACTGACCCTGGACTCTGACCCCATAGGTAGCAATGAATATCCTAGTAAGAGCACCAGTGGAAGGGGAAGCCCTGGGTCCTGCTAAGACTGAACCCCCAGTGAACTAGTCTATGGGGGGAGGGCGGCAATGGGGGGAGGGTTGGGAGGGGAACACCCATAAGGAAGGGGAGGGGGGAGGGGGATGTTTGCCCGGAAACCGGGAAAGGGAATAACACTTGAAATGTATATAAGAAATACTCAAGTTAATAAAAAAAAAAATAAAAAAAATACAAGATTAAGAAAAAAAATAAAGAATACGTGCAAATTGGAAAACATTTGTACTACTTTGGAGCGTGAATACTCATTTAGTTAATAATTTTTGAGTCTTTGCCCAATGCCAAATAACAATCAACATATTTTAAATGTCCTATTAATAAGAAAATAGAAATCAACTCAGGAACAAAGAGAGATATCATTATCACCGCTCTATTATTAAATACCCTAGAAACTGAAGAATTTCCTCATGTTCCCAAAGAATCTCTTTGGCAGAGCCAAAGAACTTAATTCAATCCTCCCTGAATGCTTTTGCCAGCACTGACCATGATTAAGTTGTTTGCTCTTTGACATATGCATATAAGTACTTATTTCTAATTTAATGTCTTTCTGAAGCAAGTCTACCTTCTGTCAATAGTTACCAGAATGGATATGATGCCTGCCAAAAGATTGTGTCAAAATCTATCTTCTACCCAAGAATGTATAAACGTGTGCTGTTAATTGTGTCATCCATCAATCAGTGTTCTTGGAATGATTAGTCATGGCCTGCCTGTCTTTTTTATATCTGGATTAATGGGTCTGTCTATTGATATTGAGCAATATAAAAGTAACTGGAGATTAAACTCAAGACTTTAATTGTATAGCCATTATGTTCATTTCTATAAGAATCTTATAATACAAACGTTCACCAGTGAAGATGTGTTTATTTTTTCCCAAAGTAGGTCCAATCTGTTTTCCACTTGAATGACTTGAATTATAGTATAATTCAGTGGTAGATTATAGTATACACATAAAACTTGTATTCTTGGATACTCAAAAATATCTCTTAGTTCACTATGGTTAACTTCAGGTTTAAATTATCAGTTCAAGTTTAAATTTTCAGACACACATGTTCACCTTCCTGATATTATCTCCAAAATCCTCGGTCAGTTGTTAAATGAAAGAGGTCACATCTTGATTATTTGCGCGTTTCCAGGTAAATATTGAAATCAAGGAACAAGGCATTGTGTGTGTGTGTGTGTGTGTGTGTGTGTGTGTGTGTGTGTGCGCGCGCACACAGATGCATAAGTGCAGGTGAGTATAGAGTTCAGAGGACAACCTTTTGTACAATTCACTTTGATTTTTGATACAAGTTTCTCTTTATTCTGGAGTTTGTCAAATAGTCTTGGTTTCCAGCCAAGTTATCACTAGGGATCTGCTTGTCTTTTCCTTTTCATCCCTAGATTTACAACCATGTGCTATTAATCTGGCTTTTTACATGGGTCTGAATTCGGAACTCACATCCATATGTATTTTACTGACTGACATATGTACTTGTTCTCATCAGTGTGTATTAAAGTTACAGAGAAATACTGTATACAAAGAAAAAGAAAGTTCATTTCCAGGGATAATCACCCACTCAGGTTATCCAATACTAAGTGATTACCCATATATATATATATATATATATATATATATATATATATATATATTATATATATGGTCATATATATACATTAAATATACACAGAACTTTGTATTTATAGACATATATAAACATGCATAAATATGTATGATTATATATAATTCTAAGACCAGAAAATTAATTTTTATTAATATGCTTCTTTGAGTTCAATGTATTTTAATGACTGATTTTCTTTTATTAGTTCTGTGAGAATTTTGAATGATTTATTTTTATTATATTACAGTACAAATTAAAGAAGAGGTGCTGAATTTTGGAAGGAGTGACAGAGGCTTTTGAGAAGTTTGAGGTGGATCGGGGAGTGTGAAAATGATGTAAATACAGTTTTCATGAAGAAAGATTCTCAAGGAATATTTCAAATCAAATTAAAAACAAACAAGCAAACAGAAAACACAGAGAACTGCAAATGTCGAGGTTGTGGGCAAACAGGAGCATTCATACAACTATTGGTTTGATTGGAAAACAGCACATCCCTTTTCAAAGACATTTTGACAATTTCCTTCACTACTAAACATAGTTTTTGAATATAAAAACATTTTAAAGTTTGTATTTATGATTTAAAAAGAACTGTTCATTGCAATTATTGTGTCCTTCAGAGTAGTCCTTTGCAGTTTTTACCCAGGATATAGACAACAAAAGAAAGACACCTTGGTCTTCGTGGATACAAATAAGTCATAATTGTGCTGGTACCTTCTGTACCATGGAGCAGTCAATGTGCTATAAAAGAGGACATTGACATTTCCCTTGGTCTTTTAACGACACAAAATTCTGAATGTTTATCACAGTTTTGAAAGGTATTTTGAAATTTATTAATTCACTGGCTTGCTCTGCTAGGTGACTTTTCTATTTAGGACTCTAAAGCTTTATGGAGAATGTATTTTGCTATAATTCCTCATCCAACATCTCCTTTTTCTTAAAATTTGGGGTTTCTATAACGTGCATGAAGTTTTTCAGTATTTGGTCATGATGAGCCTACCTCTCACACCTTCCACCCACTGGTTTGGTGAAAGCAGGAGTTTGACTTCACAATTGCTTTTGAGAAGGCCGACATGCACTGTGAGAATGATGCAGGGTCGCATTAATTCGAGCCAGTTTTTTCTCTACGCTCAACTTTCACACCCAGTTTCCCTGTTAACCATCTTGTTCCACTTTCACCTTTTCGGAAGGAGGTCTCTCCTTGGTAAAAATATTTCTGTCTAAAAATGACTCTGGATGTACAATTGAAAAGTGCCTCCCTCCCCCCACAAGATATTGAAATCATGAGACTAAGAGAAACATTCCACTCAAGAAACAATTTTTTATCTTAGCTCTCATAAAATAGAAAGGAAGGAAGGAAGGAAGGAAGGAAGGAAGGAAGAAAGAAAGAAAGAAAGAAAGAAAGAAAGAAAGAAAGAAAGAAAGAAACAAACAAACAAACAAAGAAAGAAACAAAGAAAGAAAGAAAGAAAGGAAAGGGGGTTGGGGATTTAGCTCAGTGGAAGAGCGCTTGCCTAGCGAGCACAAGGCCCTGGGTTCAGTCCCCAGCTCCGAAAAAAAAAAAAAGAAAAAAAAGAAAAAAAGAAAAAAAAAGAAAGAAAGGAAAGAACGAAGAAAGAAAGAGAAAGAAAACTCAGGTCATGGAAGATAAAAATTGAAATAAATTTTTCTTTCTTGATTACATTACACAGTTAAAAATATGAATTAAATTAATGTTCAATTCTTACTGAGGAATGGTTTTTGGCAGCACTGGCTTTTCACATGATATAGATCATCTTATTTTACTTAAATTATTTCCTATCATTCCTGCTCATTTCACTTAGTACATTGATACTTGCCTACAGTGTGTTTTGTTAATATTTATTTCCTCTTTCTCACATGTCCTAGCCTTCAGAGAAGCCCTCACTATCTACAGAATTTTATGGGAAATTATGTATCAAGATGAAAAGGAAGAGCCTATGAAAATTTTCGACAAAAATGTATCCTATTTATACACATTATGTAATAAGAACCTGTTCATTATAACATCAACCCTTACTTGTTAAGATATTTTTCCACGCATCTAATTTTACCAACAATTATTTTCAGTCTACGATATTTCTTTTTCACAATTTTAATATCACATACTGAGTTTAAACAGCAGCTAAATTTTGTAAAACATTTGCAATGAAATATTATAAATGTTTCAAGCAAAAACTCAGAAATGTGTAACAGAAATTATAATTTAACTTTTTTTTCTGGGAATGTTTACAAAATACAAAAACAAAAGGCACAAAAATATGGAAATAAAAAATAGTGGACGTTTAACAAATAAAATTGTTTAAATTATCTTCAAAATTAGACGGAGTATTTTCTATGCATTTCGGAGAAACTCAAAACTATCAACTATATAATAATTTTATTATATTCAGATTAAAATAGCAAAGAAATATAAATATATCCTAAAATATTTTTTCTAGTGAAAATAATTAATATGTATAACATCTTTTCTTTTTATTATTATTTTATTTTATTCCTATTTTTCTTCTCTCTTTGCAGGTGCTTTGCCTACTTATTATGGTTGCCAGCTTAGTGTTCGGATGGGATTCCTGAGTGTGCAAATGATTGGTTGTGTGTCTCTTGTGCCTTCTCTTTGACTCCTTTCTTTCTTTCTGTCCTTTTTTGTTTTTGTTTTTGCTTTAATTGGATCGTTTATGTATTCATTTACATTTCAAATGTTATCCCCTTTCCTGGTTCCCCCCATCCCATCTCCCCTCCCTCTGCTTCTGTGAGGATGCCCTTCCTCCCAACTACTCACTCCCACCTCACCAACCTGGTATTTCCATACACTGGGGCATGGAGCCTTCACAGGGCCAAGGACTTCTCCTATTGATGCTTGACAATGCCATCCTCTGCTACATATGCAGCTGAAGCCATGGGTTCCTCCATGTGCACTCTTTGGTTGGTGGTTTAGTCTCTGGGAGCTCTGGGGGGTCAGGTTGGTTGATATTATTATCATTAATTCCCTACCTAGGACTTGTTCTTTAACTATAGTTATATAAAATTATCATACTCAGGAATGAAAGAAAGAAATGTAGATTTAGAAAAATATGGCTTAAAACGGTACCCCTTTCATCCTTCTGCCAAATGATTCTGAAAGTCTATAAATAAGCCATCATGCTTTAGTCTGTCTTAATTAGAATTAATATTGATGTGATAAGACTTCATGACCAAAAGTGCGTTGAAGAGAAAAGGATTTGTTTTATCTACATGTCCATGATCAAAGAAAGTCAGTACAGCCTTAACTGTGTGCTCTTGCCTGACCACAGTGGGAGAACACATTCCTAGTTCTGCAGTGACTTGAGATGCCCAATTGGGTTGGGTCTCAACCAGGGAACTCCCTCTTCTCAGAAGTGAAGGGAGGACATGGTACGATGATGGGTCTGTGAGGAGGGGACAGAAGGAGAGGGAGTCTATAATCTGGACATAAAGTGAATAAGTAAATAAGTTAATGGAAAAAGAGGAAGAAAGGAAGGAAGGAAGGAAGAAAGAAAGAAAAAAGAAAGAAAGAAAGGAAGGAAGAAAGAAAGAAAGAAAGAAAGAAAGAAAGAAAGAAAGAAAGGAAGGAAGGAAGGGAGGAAGGAAGGAAGAAAGGAAGGAAGAAAGAAAGTAGGAAGGAAAGAGAAAGAAAGAAAGAAAGAAAGAAAGAAAGAAAGAAAGGAAGAAAGAAAGGAAGGGAGGGAGGAAGGAAGGAAGAAAGGAAGAAAGAAAGATAGGAAAGAAAGAAAGTAGGAAGGAAAGAAAGAAAGAAAGAAAGAAAGAAAGGAAGGAAGGAAGAAAGAAAGAAAGAAAGAAAATGTCAGAACAGAAATCATTGCAGAAACCAAGAGGCAGGAACTGAAGAAGCCATACAGGAATGCTGCTTACTGGCTTGCTCCTCTTAGCTTGCTCAGGCTGCTTTATAAAACTAAAAGGTCCTGCCTAGTGTTGACTATGTCTCTCCTGTCCTGAGCTGTGCTCTCCCACATCAGTCATTAACCAAGATTACACATCACACATTCATTTACAGTCCAATCTGGTGTGGCCATAGATTTTCTTTCATTTGAGGTTCTCGCCTCTAAAATGACTCTAACAAGGGTCCAGTTGGCATAAAGCTAGATAATACAGCCTGAATTTAAAGAAGGACAACAAAGCTTACTGTTTTGTGCTGCTCAAAATTTATTAATGAAATAAGTTTCTATTAAGTCTGCTGGGTCTTTGATGCTACTTCTAAAAGATATTTTGTAAGATTTCTGGTAAACTCAACGGATGTTATTTCCATAGAGGTCAATTGTCTAATAAGATTGACACAGATGTTGAAGAAATATCATAAGGTCTACAGTAGCACTAACATAACATATTTTTCTTCTTGCCTGTAAGTTACCCTAAGGTCAGGCTGTGTTTTTATTCTTCACAAAAGTCACAATGTCTTTGATGGTGTGAGAACCATGCTGATTTAAATGTGTTGCTTCCACCACCACACGAATATTGGTCATTTGAACACTTAGTCCACAGCTGATAGTAATGTGTAGGAGGTTTAGAAGGTGGGGCCTTGCTAGGGGAATTTTAAACTTGGGGTGAGTTTTAAGAGTTTAAAGATTGAAATCAGTTACAGTTTGCTTCTACTCAAAGTATAAGTTCTCAGCTTCCTTTTCCAGCCATCCTTCTTGTAGATTGCAGTGTCCACCTCCCTATCATGAACCCTGGGGAAGCCAAAATTAACCCTTTCTTCTATAAGTTGCCTTGGTCATGATGTTTTTATTACAAGGGAAAAGGTAACAATACAAGTGTTAATATACATAAAAGATAACTCTTATTAGCAACACCTTATGAATACCTTATTTTAGACTTTAACAAAAATATTCATCAGGAGAACAATCTCCTTTTATGTTGGACTCTGCGTTTTACACATAACCTGTTCCCATCAGAATTCTTTACCTTCAGTTCAATTCAGCGTGACTTGTGAATTTGAATTGGTTTTCTAGTCATTCTAACCCTTCAAAGAAAGCTTCATGCTATTCAATAGCCCCTGTGTCCCCAGCACTTGATCTGAATTCTCCAATGCTTCTTAAAAGACAAGCAGGCTTTGCTCAAGCTCTAACCCATGCGAGCTCTTCAGTAATTGAGCACTCTGAAGGAGAGAATGAGAAACACAGTTACCAGAAAATGTGGTTTGGAAGAGACAGGAAAGAAATGATCAAAAAAGTGCAATCTCAGTTGTATGGAACAAGAAAAGTGCAGTAGTCAGTTATATGGATCAAATATCTTTGCTCTGGTTAAAAGCTTTGCTCCGTGATGTGCTATGAAAGGATAATACAGATCACATGTTAAGATTTTTATAAAGATCCATTACTAAGTAGGTTATTGACTTGGTTTGCTCATTTCGTGTTGTGTTTTAAAATGGCGACAGATTTTATAGCATGGCTACGTACTGCAAATAACTCGAAAGGAAATAACACAAACAAAAACACCATGACCTCAGAATGAAGACCATGGGACTAGAAATGAAGACAGGTAATACTCATAACGGTCTTACATGCGGGTGTCCTAAACTCCAGTCTGTGAACGGTACATTTGTGAGGGTGGTGAAATTTTGTTAAACATATGATCAAAATTTATTGTTATGAAAAAAATTAAATTAAAAAATATTTAAGAAGCCATGTGTAACTTTTATGTTCAGGGTCTCAAGACTTTTATAGAGCAACAGTAGTTGATGAGTCATTTTTGAAGATATCATAATTATACAGGGTAAGAGTAATTACAGATGTTTATTATATATGTATGTGCATATCTTTATGCCCCAACTCTAACACAACTCTAAATACTGACTAAAGCAAAAAAATAAGAGAGTTTTTGATAGCTGCTGGCTGCCTGTGGATTCTGCCTGAAAAGACCCAAGAAAGTTGGCAGGGCACTCTCTGAGGCAGGCTAATGCAAATTTGAATGATCAAATTTGGAGGGAATAGAGGCACTGAAACCGTTTGCCACCACCAATGCAATCTAATCCCACTTTAGAAGACACTGCCACCTGCATCCAACTGTTACCTAGGTGTGTGATTCAGGCTTTGGGAAGTTGCACATCTTCCCTAGGGACCCCCTACTGACAGATGTTCCTAAGTTACTGAGAAAAGGCAATTGGAATTGAAATGAGCCTAAGGGGTTTGTAAAATAAGGCTTCCACAGAAAATCAGGTTAAGACTCGCATTAATTTTCTTATATTTATGTTAACCCAGCACTGCGTTTACCCACATACTAACTTAAGATTAAATTTGACACATATTTAGTTAAGAATCATAGTTTTAAGAGATTTTTTGAAATGTTTTTAAAAGATTAGAGCATGGTTCACACTTGGCTCGACAACTGTTTCGTACGAGTGAGTGATGTTTTGTAAAATTACTCAGAAATCTGGGATGGCAACAAATCTATTTGTAATGTTACAAACTGACTGATAGTTTATAGACTTACACACTTATGAGGGTGTAGGTAGTCCTGCCAAGCATCTGAATCCCAGTCTTATCGCACCTGCTCAGAGTCCATCCCGAACAGTATTCTGATACATGTTGCATAATTTTGCATTTTCTTCCTCTGTACTGTATATACATACATGTATATATATATATATATATATGTAAGGTAAGATATGAAATTATGAATCATAGTATACTCAGATGATTACAAGTTTTCTTTTGAAAATTATATTTTATTAATATACAGAGAAATTATGGAGAATAAGACAAAATAATACCCTGGAAAATTGGGAAACATTTACATTATAAAATAGTTTCATACTAAAATATTCCAGGAATAATATGGCACATTAATATATTTACACGAAGTAAAAACTTGTATCTTTCATTTTAGGATATATTAGATGTAATGATAAGTTTTCTGTCAATAATAGCATGTGACAGATATGGTTATCAATTTTTAAAACATTACTAATTGGTTGCATTTGTCTTGGAGAAAGTTTTCCCTGACTCAGAATTGATTCTGTTGCCTTCCTTCCTGCCTCTCCTTTTTTCCTACCTTCCTCGTTTTCTCAGTTTTTAGTTTTGTTTTCTCTTTAGTCTCATTATTATGTCCAATATGATTTATGAAGCACTGTGTTAAACCTTTGGATAGCAAAGTGTTTACATTTCTCAAATATCAGTTTTATAAAAGTTTGGGTATGAGAATTTACTTTGATAGACTTGGAGAGTAAACACTCAAAACTTATTTTGTTTTTTAAATAAATCATCTCTTTTAGGCTAGCAAGATGTCTCCTCTGGGAAACATGCTGTGGTCAATTCTACACACCTGAGGTCATCTCCAGGCTCATAGCTTAGAAGGAGAGAACCAACTCTCATAATTGTCTACTAAGCATCATATGAGAGATGTGTAAGTTGTACACACACACACACACACACACACACACACACACACATCAAGGGTGAGGTAAGAGAATTGCTAACATTGTGGAAAGAGGCTGGGCAATATAATAAGTACTAGGTCATCCTACACTACAGAGTTTGCAACACTAATTCTAAACATAAAACAAGAGGAAACAAATAAAAGAAAGGAAAGACAGACATACAGGGTAGGAAAGAAGGTACCAAAATGTAAAGTCCTTGTGTTAAACCTGTTGTTCCTATGCCTTTCAAATTGATTTGATGGGATATTTTGAAGGCTAGTCTAATATTCATGTGCTAGAGAGGCTCTAAAATACTAAAAATAGAAATGGAGGGTCATCCCAGTGAGACTGAGCAAATCTGTCAGTCAGTTTAAAGAGAGAGAGCACAGGAAGCAAGGAGGAATGGGGAGAGGAGCTCCATGACAGGGAGACTGGGAGAGGGGGTGCTGATGTTGGGATGAGAAACAAATAAATAAATAAATTAGGAGGGAGGGGGAGGGAGGGAAGGGGAGAGAGAGAGAGAGAGAGAGAGAGACAGAGAGAGAGAGAGAGAGAGAGAGAGAGAGAGAGAGAGAGAGAGAGAGAGTTGATGTCCACAGGAGACCTACCCATTTCTGAATAGCAATGGAGGAGGAATGGATTGTGGGCAGGGTGAGGTAGAAGCACAGGTGGAAGATGGGGGGTGCTGGGAGGAGGGGAGGAGTGGAAAACTGGTTGTAAATAGTAAAGGTAAATTCAGAACAAATAAGGGGAAACCCAGGACTCTGCACTGGGACAACCAAATTATGGGAACAGGTGTTCTCCCAATGCAGGCTCTGTATGCAAATGCACTTTAGGAGAATATTTGAAGGAGAAGAATTTTGGAGCATCTTCCTTAAGCAGAGTTACAGGGCAAAATGCTTTCTCTTGTTCATCCATAGGTGTTCTTGGAGGCTGCTGCAATCTATGTTGAGGGAAACTGGTTACCTTGAGAGGTGACAGTAGAACTTGGCTTCCTTAGTGTTCTGCTGGATTTGTAGGCTGGTAGGATGTAAGTGAAAGGGAGCTGGTGAAGTTGTTGTGCCTGAATGTGAGGTCAAACAACATGTAGCAGGTGACTCCAAGAGTGGTCTGTGCCAAAAGCAATGATGAAGCCCATTTTATACTGAAGAATATAAAAGGTTGGAGATGCCTGAAATCTGTGCTGTTCATGAAAAAAAAATATTGGTATGCAGTGAGACTGTCCTATAAAACATGCTAGATATTTGTTCTATAAGCAGCAGGACTGAAAACACATGTCTGTTCTAAGGACTTTATAGATCTAGTCATGGCATTCTGATCCACTCTCTATGTCTGCACACAGAGAGACTACACAGAGGATTTGGTATTTGTCTTCAAATTTTTTTTTTAATTAACTTGAGTATTTCTTATATACATTTCGAGTGTTATTCCCTTTCCCGGTTTCCGGGCAAACATCCCCCTCCCCCCTCCCCTTCCTTATGGGTGTTCCCCTCCCAACCCTCCCCCCATTGCCGCCCTCCCCCCATAGACTAGTTCACTGGGGGTTCAGTCTTAGCAGGACCCAGGGCTTCCCCTTCCACTGGTGCTCTTACTAGGATATTCATTGCTACCTATGGGGTCAGAGTCCAGGGTCAGTCCATGTATAGTCTTTAGGTAGTGGTTTAGTCCCTGGAAGCTCTAGTTGCTTGGCATTGTTGTACTTTTGGGGTCTCGAGCCCCTTCAAGCTCTTCCAGTTCTTTCTCTGATTCCTTCAATAGGGGACCTATTCTCAGTTCAGTGGTTTGCTGCTGGCATTCGCCTCTATATTTGCTGTATTCTGGCTGTGTCTCTCAGGAGCGATCTACATCCGGCTCCTGTCGGTCTGCACTTCTTTGCTTCATCCATCTTGTCAAATTGGGTGGCTGTATATGTATGGGCCACATGTGGGGCAGGCTCTGAATGGGTGTTCCTTCAGTCTCTGTTTTAATCTTTGCCTCTCCCTTCTCTGCCAAGGGTATTCTTTTTCCTCATTTAAAGAAGGAGTGAAGCATTCACATTTTGATCATCCGTCTTGAGTTTCGTTTGTTCTAGGGATCTAGGGTAATTCAAGCATTTGGGCTAATAGCCACTTATCAATGAGTGCATACCATGTATGTCTTTCTGTGATTGGGTTAGCTCACTCAGGATGATATTTTCCAGTTCCAATCATTTGCCTACGAATTTCATAAACTCGTTTTTGATAGCTGAGTAATATTCCATTGTGTAGATGTACCACATTTTCTGTATCCATTCCTCTGTTGAAGGGCATCTGGGTTCTTTCCATTTTCTGGCTATTATAAATAAGGCTGCGATGAACATAGTGGAGCACGTGTCTCTTTTATATGTTGAGGCATCTTTTGGGTATATGCCCAAGAGAGGTATAGCTGGATCCTCAGGCAGTTCAATGTCCAATTTTCTGAGGAACCTCCAGACTGATTTCCAGAATGGTTTTACCAGTCTGCAATCCCACCAACAATGGAGGAGTGTTCCTCTTTCTCCACATCCTCGCCAGCATCTGCTGTCACCTGAGTTTTTGATCTTAGCCAATCGCACTGGTGTGAGGTGAAATCTCAGGGTTGTTTTGATTTGCATTTCCCTTATGACTAAAGATGTTGAACATTTCTTTAGGTGTTTCTCAGCCATTCGGCATTCCTCAGCTGTGAATTCTTTGTTTAGCTCTGAATCCCATTTTTAATAGGGTTATTTGTTTCCCTGCGGTCTAACTTCTTGAGTTCTTTGTATATTTTGGATATAAGGCCTCTATCTGTTGTAGGATTGGTAAAGATCTTTTCCCAATCTGTTGGTTGCCGTTTTGTCCTAACCACAGTGTCCTTTGCCTTACAGAAGCTTTGCAGTTTTATGAGATCCCATTTGTCGATT
This sequence comes from Rattus norvegicus, assembly GCF_021556685.1. NCBI lineage: Eukaryota > Metazoa > Chordata > Mammalia > Rodentia > Muridae > Rattus > Rattus norvegicus. The sequence continues at coordinate 94,557,159 of NC_141548.1, forward strand.
CTTGATCTTAGAGCATAAGCCATTGGTGTTTTGTTCAGGAAATTTTTTCCAGTGCCCATGTGTTCCAGATGCTTCCCTAGTTTTTCTTCTATTAGTTTGAGTGTGTCTGGTTTGATGTGGAGGTCCTTGATCCACTTGGACTTAAGTTTGTACAGGGTGATAAGGATGGATCGATCTGCATTCTTCTACATGTTGCCCTCCAGTTGAACCAGCACCATTTGCTGAAAATACTATCTTTTTTCCATTGGATGGTTTTGGCTCCTTTGTCAAAAATCAAGTGACCATAGGTGTGTGGGTTCATTTCTGGGTCTTCAATTCTATTCCATTGGTCTATCTGTCTGTCTCTGTACCAATACCATGCAGTTTTTATCACTATTGCTCTGTAATACTGCTTGAGTTCAGGGATAGTGATTCCCCCTGAAGTCCTTTTATTGTTGAGGATAGCTTTAGCTATCCTGGGTTTTTTGTTATTCCAGATGAATTTGCAAATTGTTCTGTCTAACTCTTTGAAGAATTGGATTGGTATTTTGATGGGGATTGCATTGAATCTGTAGATTGCTTTTGGTAAAATGGCCATTTTTACTATATTAATCCTGCCAATCCATGAGCATGGGAGATCTTTCCATCTTCTGAGGTCTTCTTCAATTTCTTTCCTCAGTGTCTTGAAGTTCCTATTGTACAGATCTTTTACTTGCTTGGTTAAAGTCACACCGAGGTACTTTATATTATTTGGGTCTATTATGAAGGGTGCCGTTTCCCTAATTTCTTTCTCGGCTTGTTTCTCTTTTGTATAGAGGAAGGCAACTGATTTATTTGAGTTAATTTTATACCCAGCCACTTTGCTGAAGTTGTTTATCAGCTTTAGCAGTTCTCTGGTGGAACTTTTAGGATCACTTAAATATACTATCATGTCATCTGCAAATAGTGATATTTTGACCTCTTCTTTTCCGATCTGTATCCCTTTGATCTCCTTTTGTTGTCTGATTGCTCTGGCTAGAACTTCAAGAACTATATTGAATAAGTAGGGAGAGAGTGGGCAGCCTTGTCTAGTCCCTGATTTTAGTGGGATTGCTTCAAGTTTCTCTCCATTTAGTTTAATGTTAGCAACTGGTTTGCTGTATATGGCTTTTACTATGTTTAGGTATGGGCCTTGAATTCCTATTCTTTCCAGGACTTTTATCATGAAGGGGTGTTGAATTTTGTCAAATGCTTTCTCAGCATCTAATGAAATGATCATGTGGTTCTGTTCTTTCAGTTTGTTTATATAATGGATCACGTTGATGGTTTTCCGTATATTAAACCATCCCTGCATGCCTGGGATGAAGCCTACTTGATCATGGTGGATGATTGTTTTGATGTGCTCTTGAATTCGGTTTGCCAGAATTTTATTGAGTATTTTTGCGTCGATATTCATAAGGGAAATTGGTCTGAAGTTCTCTTTCTTTGTCTTCAAATGTTTAATCCTACTGTGAATCCTACCTTTCTGCTGAGAATGGCAATGTTTACTGTTGCCTTTTTATATATTAGAATGATATTTTTTTAAAAAAATTACAGAGATTCCCAGTGAATAGATCACATTGAATCTTTTAAGACTTCACAGCTTTGAACAGTGTTGGAAGTGTAAGATTATGAGGATATTTGAACTCACAAGAGACAAGGGATAAATTCTATGATACACAGAGGAACATGCAAAAAAAGCGTACTTGTTTGCACTCTCAGGCAGGTGGTACCTGTCTTTTTTCCCCATTGAGCAAGGTCTTGCCTCATATCCTTCACACCTGACAAGTATTAAACAAAGTAAAGAAGGAAAGCAGGAAGAGGCTCGATCCCTTATATTGTTAAGTTCTAAAAATGCACGGAATGGAGACTTTATGAAATAAAAATATTTATTGAATGGTAATGTATGGTTTGAGATATTCGCATAAAAGTCTTAAGAAGTAAGTTATATAAAATATTTAAATTCCTTGACATAAACACAGAGGACTTCCAGGTCTCGGATCAGTCAGAGAAGATGCACCTAACCCTCAAGAGACTGGAGGTGTCAGGAGGTTTAGAGGTCTGGTGGGGTGGGTGTGGTTGGGACATCCTTGTGGAAACACGGGGGAGGGGCAGTATGGGGTGTGAAACTGTCAGGGGGAAGGGGGTGGTGGACTGGGAGGGGAATAAGATCTGGAGTGCAAAAGTGAATGAATGAATGAATGAATGTGTAAAAAAAAAGTAATTGTAGTGCTTGGCAGAAAAAGCTGGAATGTAGTGGTTCGTACAGACTGAACATATTTCACAGTATGAGATAGCTATGAACCAGTAGTAGCCAAGAGTGGAATGCTGGGCTTTGGCTGTAATATACTCTCCATGTCATTGATAAGATGTTTGCACATCTGATCGACAGCTGATGGTGTTTGGTGAAGTTGAGCTGTTAAACATCAATGTGGTAAATAAAGCCTACCTGGAGAAGCAGCGTCTGACAGGAGGGTCGGGGAGGGCAACACACATGCAGTGAAGGCAGCGCCCTGGCCTGTTTCTGACTCCAATCTCTACCTTTGGACTCTCTGTCATGCTTTACTGATTGTAAAAAGACTGCCTTTAAACAAATAATCAATGTAAAATAATAAACACCTATTAAACATTCATCTCAACCTTTTATGATGTTTACATCCTACAGCTGTTAGTTTCTTTCACATATGACAAAACAATTTAAGACAGCAAATACTGCTAACAGCATTGGAAGGGATAGTGGACACTTCTTATTCTAAATCCCCCTCCACACACACTGGATATTTTTTATTTGATATAGTTCTTTATTTACATTTCAAATGTTATTCCCTTTCCCGGTTTCCTGTCCATAAGACTTCCATCCCCTCCCCCTCCCCCATAATGATATTCCCCTATCCACCCTGCTTACCCCCCGCAACATTCCCCTGCACTGGGGGTCCAACCTTGGCAAGACCAAGGGCTTCCCTTTCCACTGGTGCTCTTACTAGGCTATTCATTGCTACCTATGAGGTTGGAGCCCAGGGTCAGTCCAAGTATCTACTTGGAGAAAACATCTTGCATAAATCCTTACATGATGTATTCACATAACCTCTCCTGTCAAAAAGTGAAAAATGGTAAGAATTTCAATATACACACATGGCTGTGGTTTAATTTTCTGACGCTATTAAGGTTATTTATTTCACTAACAATAGATCATGAAAAGGTCGCTTCCAGCGACCATCTTAACTACAATCTACATGTGTTCAGTGACAGCTAATTTACCACAGCCATGAAACACTGAGCAGGATCACCTGAGGTAGGATTTCGTGATAGAGATGATAGTCAAATCTTTGCTTGGCCTTATTAACTTCTAATGTAAATTTTAGCCTTCCTGTGATTCTAGTTGATAATGTTATGATAATTAAAATTAAGCATGTGATAGAGAAGAAACGTGTGGTTCATGTCCACTGAGGTTTATGTTACAGAGAGAAAGTCATAGGATGCAAAAAATTGTATTTCTTTCAAAGTAGTGATAAGCATTTTATTGGGTGATGTTGATATGGTAACCACATACAGTAGCATTAGGCTCTTGGACTATGTTTACAGGAACCCTATTACTGACTGTAAAAGATCTATGCATTTCGGTATGTAAATCTGTAATAGTTTCGCTAGTGAAAAGACCTGTATAGATCTATTAGCTTGGGTTTCTAGTCAAGGGTCTGTGATCATTTCAGAATCCTTGTACATCATGTTATAAATTAATTTTGTACAAGCAGGAAAACATAGTTTTGATGTCTAGATGATAGATGAATAGATTAATAGAAAACATGCTGATGTATATGAATTTACTTGGCATGAGTATAGTGATCTTAAGTTATAACCATCACTATTACCTAACGAACTATCCCTTTTTCTTCCTTGAAGGGATGCCTAATCCACTGAAAGGGTCATTGTTTTGTCACCCTATTTCTGTCTTGTTTTTGTCATATTTTCTGCATAGTTTATATTCTTCATGCTTCATGTTTGCTTTTCATTCCATTGAGACTATATATTGATGTTTTAAAATGGTAAAGAACAAACAATAGATCTAGAGTTACTGCCCAAATATTATTTGTATCAGTGGAGATGATGTAATATTTTGTATATATTCTCAGTCCAGCTGTTTGAGTTAGGATGTTGGCCAAGGCTGACCTGAGGGTGAATTTCTGAGTTTCTCAGGGTATACAGGGATTTTCGTTATTCTTTTAATGTGTCAGTATCCCTATCTGGCTTAAAAAGAACTTTTCACCATTGTTTTACAAATAAAGCAAATTAAATTGTAATGGAGTTTCACAGTGGGAAGGCTAGAGAGAAGCATTCACCAAGATCATTTCATTTTAACACTAGAGCAGCTTACTGAAATAGAAAAATATTTTCACTTTTCATTTCTTTAATATTTGATATATCATCCTAGAATTTCGCATGCTTCCCTATCATTTACTGTAGGTTGTAGTCAACATAGGTGCCTCAAATGGGGGTCTGGGAATTAAAGGACAGGGACAAGGGAAGAATGGAGCTAAGATAAAGTTCTGATCAAGGCTCAACTTTATTGTAAAGCAGCAGGCTTATCAAAGCAAAAGCCATAAGCCCCTCGCCTAGGCATGACTGATGATGTAAATCACCCTATGCCTGCAGCCAGTGGCATAGGCTTCTGTTTCTTAGCACAGTTCTCTTTTATCAGGGAAATTCCACCAAGTGTTGTGATAGCAAAAAGAGCTGAGGCAGCAACACCAGCTATGCAGGTCAGAGCAGAGCCTCCACAGCGGGCGGGGCCTCCACAGCGGGCGGGACCTCCTCAGCGGGCGGAGCCTCACAGCGGGCGGAGCCTCACAGCAGGCGGAGCCTCACAGCAGGCGGAGCCTCACAGCAGGCGGAGCCTCCACAATAGGTGCCTCTTCTATTTAAATGCAGTTATTGCGATTAAGAATCAGCAAACTCTACATCCCAAATTCTGTAGTTCACTGAACTTTATCACAATTTAGGATAAAGAATTAGATTAATAAAGTAAAACTTAAGTACGTTTTTTAGAATTGTGCTAAATATAATTAAGTGGAATGCTCATTTTCTCTTTCTCCTGCTTCAGGTTTTGAGTGGTTTTACCCCTTTAATATAACGAACTAAACGAGGCTTAAGGTAACTGGTTTAACTAAGAAATTAAACTTTAAGGAGTGTCGGTAGAAATTAAGATTTACAAGTGTACAGAACACTGAAATTTAGTGGCAAGTAAAAGGGGGCCCAATTTGCTATCATCAAAACTGTAATTTAGTTTCTAAAATGTCTTTGCAAACAGCATAATATGTTAAAAGGAAAATATTGTAAAATTTTTTTTAAAAAGTGCAAAAAAAAAAAAAAGCCATAGTACTCCCTGACATAAAAGAGGAACCACAATAGAGGAGTTAGAGAAAGGACTGAAGGAGCTGAAGAGGTTTGCAATTCCATAAGGAGAGTAACAATATCAATCAACCAGATCCCCCCAGAGCTCCCAGGGACTAAACCATCAATCAAAGAGTACACATGCAGGGACCCAGGACTCCAGCTGTGTATGTAGCAGAGGATGGCCTTATCAGGCATCAGTGGGAGAAGAGGCCCTTAGTCCTATGAAGGCTATCAAGCCTCCAGTGTAGGAAAATGCCAGGGCATGGAGATAGGAAGGAGTGGACGGGTGGGTGGAGGAGCACCCTCATAGAAGCAGGGGGAGGGGCAGGGTAGGATAGGGGGTTTCTGGAGGGGAAACTGGGATAGGGGGATAACATTTGAAATGTAAATAAAGAAAATATTCAATTTAAAAAAAGAGGTCCCTTTGATCTTTATGCCATGATATTTATGGTATTTAGAAAGAGCTGAAGAAAGAAGAGAGATTTTCTTTTTTGAGAACAGAAAGGAGCTAGCAGAGAAAACAACAAGAGGATGTTAGAAAAGAACTGAAGGGTTAGCTCACTCAGGATGATATTTTCCAGTTCCAACCATTTGCCTACGAATTTCATAAAGCTGTTGTTTTTGATAGCTGAGTAATATTCCATTGTGTAGATGTACCACATTTTCTGTATCCATTCCTCTGTTGAAGGGCATCTGGGTTCTTTCCAGCCTCTGGCTATTATAAATAAGGCTGCGATGAACATAGTGGAGCACGTGTCTTTTTTATATGTTGGGGCATCTTTTGGGTATATGCCCAAGAGAGGTATAGCTGGTATGCACTCACTGATAAGTGGTTATTAGCCCAAATGCTTGAATTACACTAGATGCCTAGAACAAATGAAACTCAAGACGGATGATCAAAATGTGAATGCTTCACTACTTCTCTAAAAGGGGAACAAGAATACCCTTGGCAGGGAATAGAGAAGCAAAGATTAAAACAGACACAGAATGAACACCCATTCAGAGCCTGCCCCACATGTGGCCCATGCATATACAGCCATCCAATTAGACAAGATGGATGAAGCAAAGAAGTGCAGACCGACAGGAGTCGGATGTAGATCTCTCCTGAGAGACACAGCCAGAATACAGCAAATACAGAGGCGAATGCCAGCAGCAAACCACTGAACTGAGAATAGGACCCCCGTTGAAGGAATCAGAGAAAGAACTGGAAGAGCTTGAAGGGGCTCGAGACCCCATATGTACAACAATGCCAAGCAACCAGAGCTTCCAGGGACTAAGCCACTACCTAAAGACTATACATGGACTGACCCTGGACTCTGACCTCATAGGTAGCAATGAATATCCTAGTAAGAGCACCATTGGAAGGGGAAGCCCTGGGTCCTGCTAAGACTGAACCCCCAGTGAACTAGACTGTTGGGGGGAGGGCGGCAATGGGGGGAGGGTTGGGAGGGGAACACCCATAAGGAAGGGGAGGGAGGAGGGGGAGGTTTGCCCGGAAACCAAAGAATTATTATTAAGTATTAAATAAATAAAAAAAAAAACTGAAAAAAAAAAACAAAAAAAAAACAAAAAAAAAGAAAAGAACTGAAGGATAAAGGAGACAAAACAAACAAAAAGTGTTGAAGATGATAAACAGAAAGGATTTGGAATTTCAATATGAAAAGACCAATTCTCCTGTCTGTAGAAAAGGAAAGTAGACTGTCTTAGACATTGTTGCTTAATTCACAGAGAAGAGAATGACTTTGTAATTTTGGTATCTTTAGGCAGAAGGCAGAGCACTCTTAAAGAATCAATAATCAATACAGCTGATACTCTTGTGGGGCAAAGAATGCCTTAGAAGATTCTTAGGTTTTCAACACGTTCAATTGGATCAGAATTTGTTATAGTTCATTCGGATGGCAGCCGGGGGAAGAAAACGCTGTAAGTTTCCTTTGCAATGAGATGCACTTACATGGTGCTTGATTTATAGGGCTAGAATTCAAAAGCAGCTAAGATGAAGTCAGGCCTTTGCATATCAGTGGTAAATTCGACTGACAACTAAGCCAGCTCGGTGGTGTGTACACATGACTGAGGACTTGAGTGAGCAGAGATGTATAGTAGTTCACAAAGAACAGGGAAATTAAACATCTAAGAACTAAATATTGCAAAAGGATTCATGAGTAGAGGGACAGAAAGCATCCCATTTGGCAGTGACCTGTAACAATGAAGCGTGCTGTTGTTCTGAGTCCTGTTATTATTATCAACTTTATTATTTACTTAGAGGATGTGTTGAAATAAATGGAAAACTGAACACTGAACACTGTTCATGGGTAAATTGTCAAGGGTTCTTAAAATATAGGGGCTAGAAAAATGAGTCAGTGGTTAAGAGCATTTAGTACTCTCAGGATGTGACTTGGCTTCCCACAAGCACAGAGCAGCATAGAAACATTGATAATTTCAGCTCCAGGCGATTCAACACCTTCTTCTCGCATCAATGGTCACCAGGCATGCATGCGATCCATATGTATATGTGCCTGTAAAATGCTCATACACACAGGGAAAATAAATACGTCTTATAAAAAACGGTCATCAAAAATTGTGTGTGTGTGTGTGTGTGTGTGTGTATGTGTGTGTGTGTGTGTGTGTGTGTGTGTGTGTGTGTGTGTGTGTGTTGGGGTAGAGGTTTTGGGAAATTCAATACAGGCATTCCTGAAGGCCAGAGGTTTTTTTGACATTCTTGAAGCAGGAGTAACAGCCAGTTGTAAGATGCTCATGAAGACAGTGAATATTGACCATATGCCCTGGGTAAGATCAGTATGGACTCTTAACCATTCAGTATGGACATCTTAACCAATGATGAAGTATGACTCTTCATCATTCTAGCTCCATACATCAACTTTCAAAAGAACTCTGAAAAATCAATTAATCAAATGGGGGGCATTGGTAGGCATGTTCAAATAAGATAAAAGGAAAGAATTATCAGTGAAGGAAAGCCTCGAAAAGGTCTCAGTGTGGTGACAATGGTGACGTTGGTACACAGTAGAAGACTGCAACACATTGTATTTGAAGACGTACCTAGAATTAAAAAGTATGATTTGGAATGATAGAAAAATAAATGATTATTAATCATTATTTAAAATTATGATTGTGAACATAAAGCAATAAATTTAATATTCAGAAGAGGAAACTGTGACTGATTGAGTAATTAAGCAGAGGTGGGAACAGCTAACATGTCCATTGTATGGATGTAAGGCATGTGAGGCCCTACAAAAGATTGTAGAACCTATAGGTGCTTTCTCAATACTCATAAAGTAACTCATTGAAAACATGGAGTCACATGAGTTAGAAACTACTCATAACTACATTGTGCAGATTAAAAAGTAAGTTACTCACGGCTAATCTGGCACCTGTCCAATCCAGATATTAAACCAAGAAACCTGGATATTAAGATTAAAGCACTTACCCGCTACCCTCGACTGTCAGAGCTTCTCTGGTTCATGTCTTTGATTTGGTTGTTGTTGTTGTGTTTAGTTTGTGCTTGTTTTGTTGTTTTGTTTGCTTGTTTGTTTGTTTCTTAAGGAAGAGTTTATCTGTATGAAAATGTTCATAGATAGAGTCAGGCATGGTGGAACATGCCTCTCCTCAGAGCATTCGGCAGGCAGAAGCAATCATATCTCTGACTATGAGGCTATCCAGATCTCCAAATAGAGTTCCAGACCAGCTAAAACTGAATAAAATGAGACTCTGCTTCAAAATAGGCAAGTATAAAAATCATAGGCAAGCAATAAAAACCACCCCAAAACAACAATGCATGAGAGTTTAATGGGAAAAAATGTTGGATGAGATGTTAAATCTTATTGAGAATGTTAAAAAATGAATTAGCAGGCAAATCTGTCCAACTACAGTCTTTCTTCTTTGCCAAGAGTTTCAGGACTGATGACATCATTAGAGGTAACTATTGGTTTGATACATCTGTAATATAGCATAAAAGGTGTTAAAACAGAGCTGGACACTAGCTACATAATAGAGCAAGGTTTTAATCAGAAGCAACTATTGCAATACAACAATGGAATAAATCTGAAGCAGACTTTGATTTTTACAGAAGTGATGGAGGATGTTAAAAAGAGTATCAGCGAGTAACAGAAGAGAGGGAACTTACTTGTTGTCAGGATTTTTAGGGTCCTTGTAGTCCTCTAAAGCCAGGCATGGCCATTAGTCATCATTAAGCCAATCAAAGAATGATCTAAGTGGAAAAGCACAGAATAAATTATTCAGTGTGGTCCTGTAAGAACGAGAAACTAATAAAGGTGTATAGTGACTCTCGATTCATTTTTGAGAGAAGGACATGAGATTCAGATTGTAAGAGATAGTTCCCAATGCATAACTCAACATTTCCTGTTCAGGGTAGTCAACTTCTAAGGTGTTAGCTGCAGACAGATTTCTTAAGATTTCAACACGATGTAACAGTTCTAGCGAGGAAATGGTCTTACTCTGGTGTATGAAGTGGCTCAGTCTCTTCCTTCTTTCTCAGTATGCAGTTTCTGAGTAAATTTTAGTTCCTCAAGGACAACTATTCCAACATTCTGACACAAAAGAAAGGACAGAATGTCATTCCTTAGAATACATTTCTAACCTTCAAGGATGGCTTCATAACTTAGAAAAATGAAAAATGATAGGAATCAGGATGACTGAGTTGCTCCGTTTGAATCCTGTCTGAGTTTGTCGTTGTTCATATAACTCAGATTATATCTTTCCTGTCCACAAACCCAGGAGATGGGGCTACTACTTATAGCTGTTATGAAAGGGAAAAAAAAGAATCTCTGTGGACTTGGGTTTTCTCAGGTAGGTCCTTTAAAAGGGACTGAGATTTTCCTATTTATGCAGACATGAGCTGTTATAAACATGTTTCTCATGTTTATTTGTGATTTTATAGGCAAAGGTCTGGGAATAGAGTAATCCAAATAATTATAATAGCCAATTCTTCCATGGTACTTGTAGCCGCTCTGATAGAACATTGTGCAAAGTGTTTCATTAGTAGCAGGAATAGCTTCCTAAGATGAATTACTTCTGTTGTTGTTCGAAACTGAGACTTAGCAACATTGCCCAGCTTAGCCAGCTCTGTTAGGTTTGAATGAAGATTAAAATCCAAGTCATATAATTCATCCAGTGGCTGAGCAAGCATCTTTAACACTAAATGACATGTTGTAGCGACTTGGAGGCAAATTGGTGAAGTTATTGCAAACCGATTTTGAAAGGACGAATTTCTTTCTTGTTAATCTTTTTCAGCACAAAAAAAGTGGGAGGGCTTGCTATAGTTACAATTTAGTGCAACTTGAAAATGTATTTTAATATACAATAAATAAGAATATTTAGTAATTTTTTCTTACAGGGAACAATCTTTCATATATTATAAATGTATCATATCTTTTACCATGTATTACAATGGAAATAATTTTATGAATAAATTGTATATGATTGTACTAGATGCTTAGCTTGAATTGAAAAAAGTATAAAATATATATTGGATGGTTTAAATATCCTTTGTATAAACACTCTCCCTCTCTCTCTCTCTCTCTCTCTCTCTCTCCGTCTCTCCCTCTCTTTCTCTATGCCTATCCTTGACTTTCTCCATTTCCTCTCTTCTGTTCTCTTTGTTTCTTCTTCCTCCAGCCCTTTGTCTTTCTATCATGACACATGGCATCATAAAGTAGAACCCCATTTTGATAAATCACCTGACTGCTTTGATGATGATGATGATGATACAGTTCTGTATTTAAAGTTATCTTTTCTTTTTTCTTTTTCTCTCTTTTATGTACATTGTGTGCATGTGTATTAGATATCAAAAATCTAATTACTGGGGTTGGGGATTTAGCTCAGTGGTAGAGCGCTTGCCTGGCAAGCGGAAGGCCCTGGGTTCGGTCCCCAGCTCCGAAAAAAAGGAAAAAAAATCTAATTACTGAAGATTATCTGAACACTTAGACAAATAATGTCACATTACAGATTTTCAGTTTTATTTCATCACAATAAGAAGAGGCTATAGAAATTCAGCCATTACTATTTCAAGGACTGGGTTTTAACAATAATGCAAAGGTGTGATTTTAATTTTTAAGCTAAGAATATAAATTATCACATTTTGGCTTGTAGAATCAGAGCCACAATTCATCATCTGTCCAACTGGAAGTCTATGATATGTTGCAACAAATCAAAAATTTTCTATTAATTTTTGCTGTCAAAAGAATGGTCCATTTTCCATTTCAGTATGTACTCCCTTTTACTCCCTTTATTTGCTGATATTATAATTTCCTACATACATGGATTACTGAATTTTGACCAAATCGACTACTCATTTCCTCCGGTTTCATTTCTCTATGATCATCCTTGCAGCTTCCTTATTTTCATCCATTGTATTATTTTTAAAACACCATGGAATTCATTTGGACCTGACGGTAGGTGTATTCATCAACATGGATAGCATTCATACCCGAAGATAGAAAACTTTATCTTCTTTAGAAGCCACGAATTGTTAACAGCTTCTCATCTAGTGGTGGTTCCTCATGAGTCACACTTTCAGCCATGCTTGAATTTTGACTGGACTGATCATTTCCATGATTTGACATGGAATCACAGGCACTGTGGATTCATGTGTGCAATGGTGCCTCAGTAGCTTGCTAATGCTGATTTGCTGCACAGATTCGCTCACCATGCCTCTTAGAATCTTAAGGAAAGGTGATTTTATATCTATGGGGTTCATAGATCAGTGTTTACTCATTCTCACTGATATTCTACTCACAATAATCAGGAAATGCGAACAATAAATAATCATTAACTTAATGAAATGGGTTCATTACACATAATGTAATTGTATTCACCTGTAAAGAAAAATTAAAGTATTAACACACAAATATATGGAGCTCAAAATGATCTTGTTGAGTAAAGGCATATGTTGCATCTTTAATCTCCTGTAGATGTTTTCTTTGAATCTTTAAGTTATAGTACTCATATATGGCAGAGAACTAGTAAGAGAGCACAGTGGTGGCTTTGAAAGGAAGGGAATATAATACAATCATGAAATAAGAAGCCTGAATAAAAAAGAAGTCTGAATAATGGAAGAGGAAGAATACAATTGTTAGAAAAAAATAAAAAGAAATTGTATAAGGAGAGCATAGTAACACCAAGATTCTCAAAAACATTGTATGGCTCAATTATTATAAACAGACATTTTATATATATATATATGTATATATATATTCCAATATATATATTCCAACATATATTCCTATATATATTGGAATGTATATATATTCCAATACTTTTTCAATGGTGGTGAAGTAATGCATCTTCCCAACACCACAGATTATTCAATAGCAAGGACACTGCCAGGCGTCAGCTACCTCATTTAGAGCTATAAGCTTCCATTTGTCTTTCCCCTGAAATTTATCATGACAATGCCATTTTTCTTGGCCAGAACTTGATAGTAAGACCATTTTGCAGATGATACCATATACTTCAGCCATGACACATGATAAGAGCTAGTCTTATTTGGAAAACTTCATCCTACTATTTGCTTTTATAGTACTCCAAGTTCCTACTCAACTACCGGGGAGAAATGATAATATTTTATAAATTAAATATTCCCCAGTCTGTACTCTTTCTTTCACAAAACTATAGAAATGAATTCAAAAGTGTCTGAGAATCTTGGGTATATTCTTGGTATTATATAATGGATGTGCATTACACATACACATATGTATCACACTTTTGTCTCCCTCATACTTGTGTGTTCCTGGGCACCTATAAGATAGACCTTAATGATTTAGTATTTACTACAATACACAACAATTTGTTTTTGCTTTATTTCAGTGTTTTAGTGAAAGTAGGTAGGAGAGCTTTTTAGATTACCACATGTGCCTTGATTGAAAACTGATTTCCAATTTATTTGGGCTTCTAGAAATCATGAGCAGTTTCAAGTGATACCATACTCTTCAAATGATCTATCTCCCTGTATGTCTATACATATATAAATGTACATATGCATGGTGGTTATATGTATAGCTAATATGTTGTCTGTAGGATGAGAAAAGTAACTGTAACACTATCATCCCACGTATGGTATTATATATGTGATATTTTGACTTTTCTAACTCTATCCACTACTGAGTTCAGACCTTTTCATAGCATAAATTGTTATACATGAAAGGAAATAATTTGGGTTCAGGTTAAACCTTTCTTTGTGCAGCTCAAGTTTCTGTTACTGTCAATGTTTCTAGTGCATTGGATTTTTCAGGCAATAATTCAGCAGGTTTTTTTTTTTCTGCAACATCCTGTCAAGTTAGAAAGACAAGTGAAAGACTTGAGAAGCTATCATAGTTTCTAAACCCAGGGCTTCATCTTTGTCACATTTAGGGCCACATGACTGATTAAGGCAACTTTTCTCAGGATTACTAGAGTTAAGTATCATCAACCTTGTTCTCAGATTAAGATTCCTAAGGTGTTTTTATTACTCTGTTCAATCTTTTTATCCTAAGGTAGTTTGTTTTAATATTCTGTCCAATTTAATATATCCTTTGATTATAATTTCTGTAACCTGGTTAATTTACAGTTTTAAACATTTTCCAGAGTAGTTTCTCTTACAACATAATTAAACTAAAATGAGGGCAAAGTAAAAATATTAAAGCATTACCCCAGGTTTTCCATTGTAGTCTTCATCTAGACTTCAGCTCATCGTGTCTATAATTAAGCTTAGGCAGCATGTCTAGACCTTACATAATCTTAGAATGGAGGCTTCACATGACATGAGCAGAGACTGATCTGACCTCGTGTCGCTTAGTTATAGGTTCAGCTGGGAAGGAAATGGAACTCTGCACACTTGCTATGTATTTTACAATGGGAAATCTACTTAAAAGTTTTAGGTGTCATTTATCTTTCCAACAATATAAAAATAACAACTAACTTATAAATCATCCCAGGTTGTGGGTAAGATTATATATATAGCCTCAAAACTCTTGAGTTTCTGTAAATGATCATTAAAATAATTTCATTGTCATCTTGAAAATAATTCAAGAATTATTATCTCCCCAAATCTGTTAAGCACAAGCAGACTGGGACCCTGAACACCTATGTTGTTTTCTACTACATCCTGAGTTTGAAAATATCTTTATAAGTATCATTTTTAATTCTGAAGAATTATATATATATATTATAAAATGTATATGATTTCCCCATTCATCTCTGTAATTTTCTAAGAGCTCTGAATCCTGAACCTATTTGTTCATCTGTATAATGATGATAATAACTACTAGTTTCAAAATCTCTCTGAGTGGTACTGAATGTGAATTATAAATTATCAAACACAATAGACATAATTTAAAGAAAAGGTATAGTTTCTTCTCTAAACAAATGTCTGTTGAGTCTAACATTGAGGTATCATCCTATTCATTCAAATCAACTTACTATTAAAAGTAAACTAATATGTAAATACTTAGGCCATCGGAATATTGCAAATTAATTTTGTAAGACCACAATTACAAGAAGGCTCATCAAGTTTTGACTGATATGTTTTTCATTCAAAAATGTCATGTATATGAGCCTAGTCAACAACTCTGTGTGCATTAATCAAATGTGTATCTGTATGTATATGTTAAGCTTACAAAAAGCATATAATTACAAATATTATGTATAAAATTAATAAAACTAATATATATAAAAACCATATCAAATAAATTTCAATAAGCAGATACCTTTAGGAATAAACCCACTTTTTAATTTAAAGGATTAGAATTTCAAGAAAGGGTATAATGTATTTGGTAAATTCTACCCTCCATTTGTTCCACTGTAATTTCTTTTCTTTACCACCACTCCACCTTCCCCCTGAATTTCGTAGGTTTATCTTCTTTAGATTAAATCTGAAAATGTTAAGGATTCTGCATTTCAAAATGTATTTTGTGAGTTTCTACAAATTATTTTCTACTTGAGAGTCATTCGTGAGAGAGAATGAAAACATAAGAATGTAGTAGTTTGGACTATATGTTCCTGTTGTGGTTATAGAAGTTGCGTTTTAACTATCTGTAAAGATTTCCCTTAAGGAACTATGTAGTAAATCCTCTATTAAAGACTTGTTGACATTCTGTTCACCTGTGAGATTCTACAAATCTATAAATGCACAACACAAATAAGATATCTGTACAAATGGCTAATCATCAGTTTATTCTTTTAATGTTATTGATCCATTTCAAAGAGGATTCTGTGATCTATATCTTGCAAATTTGGTGACTTGTTTCAGGCAAATGGAATTAATGTACAAGTAAATTGTGGTCATTTAAATGGCTTAAGGAATACCTTGTATTTTGTCGTATCTTCCTTTCTGACCTTTGTTAATCTGAACACATTTGTTATATTGAGCCCCTATACGTCATGAAAGCTGAATGGTTACAGGGACCCTAGTATCTAATGACTTACTCCAGTCACTTTGCAAGATTAAAATGCCAGCTTTATTTGTAGTGTATAAATGAGTATCGATATGGTATCGTCCAGTCTGAGAAATAGAGGAAGTAACAAAAGTGCTTGGAGACTGTGAGTATAAGCGTCTATGCAGTCTGTAGCAGAACAGACCAATGGACCATGTGTCCAGAAGTAACATTATAGCCCAAACATCAAGTATGGCTGCATTTTGATGTGAATCCAAAAATAATCCTGGATTCTAGCATATAAAGATAACATTTTTAACTTCAGTACTATGTGAGAAACTAGTTTTTTCAGGATCACCAATGGTATTCTACTACAAAATATTAAATTTTTAAAGTCTACTTTCTGCATTTCTTCAATTTTATATACTAATCCATTCTATACGAAACAATCTCATTAGACATGACATTTTCTTAACAGTCTCAGCTTGTTGGCAGATTCCTTTATTGTTGTGTTTATTAAAAGCAACATCCTATGTATTGCTTCTGAAAAACTCTTCTGAAACATTTCTGTCACTATTATAAGATATTAAATATTGCTATTAACCCACCATGTTTTCTTTTGTGTCTATTTCTTTTCTTTTTTTATTTGAACAGGGAGGTTCATAACCTATTTTTCTTTTCAGTTAAATGCAATTTAATTGAACTATATTTTCATTATTTATTCATCTACTGATGGGCATCTAGGCTGATTCGATGCTTTTTTAATATGAAAGAACAGCTGTCAACAGAGAAAAGCAAGTATGTGCATGGTTGAAGATCGAGTCCTTTAGATGTTGCTTGAGAGTAGCTCTCATGGACCTTCCACATTTCACTTTAAGAGAAACCTCTATACTAATTTGCAAAACATATTTTAGAATAAGACCATCTGGGGTCTAACTTGAACATTCCATTTCTCAGCTCTGTAAATTAGGAGTGGGGGTAATTAATCTATCAGGAACATGGTTTCCTCAAACTTAAATTTAGAATTTCAGAGAAATTTTATTGTTAAAAATCATGGTTGCGAAACGATCTCAGACCTTGTCAGTTTTCATGTAAATGTATATTATAATCATTATGTGCTGGGTTTAAATTTTTAGCAGCTATATATTCTGTTTCTAATTCTGATCTTTGAATTCAGAATCCCCCAATTCTTCTCTCAAAATGTCTTGCATGATTGTCATGTTCTCTCATGTTTCAAGTGAATTTAAAGCTAGTGAATATATGAGGCTATATTTTTAGATAAAAGCACAAAGCTTTACTGGTAAAAGATGTTAATTCTTGCCACATATCCATTTTCTGTGGGTGCCTGCATATCCAGTTACAAGGATGCACCTATTGCTATGTTAGAGTTTAAAAGATGTCACATATGGTTATAAAGTATAAACTAAACACTTCTACAAACTTTTAGAGCAACAATCACATATTCCAGTTTGTTTGTTTTTGTTTTGCCCTATTTTATTTTATTTTGTTATTATGTTTCCCATATCTGTTTGTATTCTAATAAGAAAGAGAAAGACAGGGTGTGGATTTGGATGGGTTAGATGCTAGAGAGAACCTGGGAAAATATATTGTATGAAAAATTATTATCAATACAAAGAAATGTCTTTTCTAAATTCACTCCAAATTAGCTTGTAGAATATCGTTTTGATAAATGAGTGCTTTGATACTCCCTCCCGGGTGTTGGGCCAATCCTAATACCCATAGTCATGGGTTGTGTTAAAAAGGATGCTGAGGTTATGAGGGAGTGGCTGTAGCATTACTCCAAGTTCTTCGCTTCGGCTCCTGACTCCAGATTCATGCCTTAAATTCCTGCCCAGACATGCCTCAGTAATGGAGCGTGACCAAGAGTTGTCAGAAGAAATGAATTCTCCCCATTCTAGAAAAAAATATAAAAGAATAGAAAGGAAAAAGGAAGGCAAAGGAAAGGAAAGAATTCAGGAGATAATTTTAAGCCCAACGATAAATGGCACATCTACATTAACCCCAATACCACCAAGGATCGAAGACATTGCTGATGAAAGGCAAGACGTTTGTAGGAGATGGAACATGAAGTTCTATGAAGCACAGTTCTCAGGGTAGGGGAATCATGGACTTACCACAGCTGTGGTCGCCTGATCTGACCTACAGGAGAACAAGCGAGTCCCTCTGGCTGTATGTAATCTCCAGCCCCTTCCCCACATAATGTGGAGCTATTTATCAGTGGAATGGTGCTGCTGCAGGGCTTCCTTACTCTTTTCTTGAGGCTATGACACCAGAGAGGCTAGGATTCTCCTGCTACAGAGGATGACCTACCACACATAAATTGAGGGGCAGCACCAGCTGGACATTATAGATTATGTTTTAAAAAGGCATGAGGTTAGAACAAGTTAGAGATGAACAGAGGGATTAGGATCATACAATTCTCAAATTCTTTGAACTTTTGATGACAGATATACTTTGTATGAAATGATTCAATTAATGAAGCCTTTCTGGGATTGTTTCACATCCAAGTTGGTCTCACGCGTGGACTTTGAAGAAAGACTTAGAAATGTCTCAGGGTCAATGTTGCTCTAAGTACATCTATCATAAGAATATAATGCTTAATGTAGGAAAAAATGCCAAGTGTCTACCTAATGTTTGAGAGGTAATATACACGCTTTCTTATAACATTTAAAATGTTTCCATATATTATATTTTGGGAAAGTTGTTATCATTTGGTACTAATTTGCAAATGCATGTATATCAACTCAGAATGCCTTTTTAAAGGCTGGCATTTTAAAACCATTTGAAATTATTTTAATTACCTTATAACACTTAAAAATCATATTAGTCATATTTCAAATGTTCATTAGCTAAAGGGAGAATTGGGTATGGGAAGCTTTAGTAATTTATAGCTGATACACCCTAAATGTAAACACTTTCTCTCTTTAATGATGATGCATGAAGTCTTTTTTGACATTGATGAGGGAACAAATGGCTGTAAGTTGACCAGTGAATGTGAGATTTCTGCATTAGTTGTCTTCAAGTACACTTGTGCTATCCTAAAATGAAATTTATAGGTTGTAATGTAGTCACAATTAAATTATATACTTTTCATACATTACCATAATATAATAATTTTTTGTCAAAGGTATCTTACAAAAACAAGAGCTTGTTTTAGAATAGAAATCTATGCAATTCGTCAAAAACATACATAACCTGGGATTATTTAAGTTCATTTACTTCTAAAACAATGCGAAGCATCTCCCTTCTCCGAACCCAGTCTCTCCCTCATCCTGTCTCCTCCTTCTCTCTTCCCCCTATGTGCCTCAGTCTTGCATTTCCTTATTTGGCCTGAACTATCCTGGAACTCAGGCCTTCTGTTTCTCTGGTCTGAGCTGTTGATTGCAAGCATAGCACTTCTCTGTGAGATGCTATGTTCACTTTCAAACCTCACTTCATGTTTAGCTTTGGGAGATCTGTCTGATAGTGAACAGACCTTGCAAACACTTGTTATAAATCCACTCAATGTATGACAAAATATTCTGGGTAGTAACAATGATAGGACAAAGAAAGTGGAAAATACCATTAAACTACAGGTTATTATTGGAAGTGTTTTGACAGTAGGTGACCTAGAGAGAATATCGAGAAGTCGTCTGCATATGAAAGTAAATGGTTGAAACCAAAAGCCCCTGATAACCAGGAAACGCCCATACAGCAGACAAACAACTAGTACCTGAAAGGAGGACAGTGTACTAGCTGGGTTGCTAAGGGCAACCCTAAATGTAACTTCTTCCAAGCTCATGTTGGGTGGTAAGGTTCACGCCTGTGCCTTTTGTACTCATCTATCTGCAACTGATTAAGATGGTGCTATTTTTAAGTCAGGATCCCTCTGAACTGTCAACAATCATGAGTTGTGGGGCAGAGAGCTCGAGCACGTAGCCGAGATTCAATCCTAATATGTTGCTGACAGCACAAAACTAAATCACAGCGAGTACCAGGAGCATGATGAAATGTGAACCCCTATCAAGCAGAATGGTGCCCTTGTCAAACAAGGCTGACATTTGTTAGAATGAACGAGATGCCCATCTGTTTTGGTCAAAAGCAAATTACTGCACCATAGAAAATTACCTTAGATTAACTTGAAATATTTGTTGTGCTGTGGTTCTTTGTCCAGCAAACTGACAAAAAGTTTACAAATAATTTAGAGATGTGAACATAAATTAGATTAATATCGCTCGGAAAGAGAGCCTTACAAGCAGTCACCACTAATTAGCCCAGGCTTTATAATGATTAGGAACATTTGTAATGTCTGATTAGATTCTATTTCAAGATCATTTACAATTTAAATTAGATAATATTCCATGGCAGAAAATATTTATAACTGTGATTTTAAATTAAAACATTTAATATTCTTTTGGAATTTGTGATATTCATCAGTACTGGAAAATACCTATTCCATTTTTTTCTACTGAAAATATGGTAAAATGGAAAATAATATTTCATTATAAATATTACAAAACTTGCATTCTCATTAAAATATTGTTAGTTTTCAAAATGGAACAGTAGATTGTGCTTCCTATTCAAATATCAAAATTTAGCCGAACTTGAAAAGAAGGACTTTTTTGTTGTTGTTTTTGTGTTTCTTATACCATGCCCATGATTGTAATCTATAAGCACTTGTCTATGGGTTTAGAGCATGTATTTCATTTTACATTGCATCAACTGCAGTAGCTATAGTATAGATATAAAAGTTCATAAAACAACTTGGCTTCTGACCCACAATAGTTTTAAGAAAGCAATTACCAATTTTTAATATAAAAGAGCATAATGTCTTGGGAAATAGGTTCTGAGAGGGGAGAGAGCTAAATCACAGTCTGCGGGCACCATATACAAACTTAACATCAGTCCATCACTGCACTTTGCACCTGCAGCAAATAAGCCTCCAGTAGACCGCTGAGCACAGGTGTTATGAGCTCAATTCATTTGAGACTCATAGGCAGAGTAAGCCTGCTAAATTTACATCTCCATGAAGCCTTGGAGTGGATCTTTATGAAGCTCTCGACAGAATGAACTTTTCTATATCCCTGAAAGTAGTCAGGTCCAAATCCTTTCCCCTTGCTTGTGCCAATGAGATTTTAAAATGTCCCTGGTCTGACTTGGTACATCCAAGTCAATGTGACTTTCCTCAAAAAGCTGATGCAGGGAGATATTATATAATGGATCTCCACATTTATTAATAAAAGGGATGACTGTGCTTGTTCACAAAGACATGATGAATTGATTTTCTTTAATAATCTCAGCAGGACATTCCACATCTAGAAGAAAAGAACAAGTACTTACGTTAGAACTGGGGCCAGTGGGGAAAGCTTTTGAGATGTGTAAGTTTGTATCTTATATCCCTATTCTACACATCAGGTTGCTGTTCAAGGTATGACTGTGTGAAAAACCTAGAAATTGAGGTATTTCTGAACCAATCCACCAAAGACAAGTTTTTATGAAGAGTGACATTTGTTGAGCTATTTATTTCATAAACAAAAATTATCCCTTTCAAAAGGCAGTGTTTGATGAGTGTCTTCAATACAAACAGAATCTGAATATTTAGAACAATCTATCAGCATAGAGTATTCCCACTGAGCTACTCAAGTCACACTCTTCCTTCCCCAAATATTTGACACACATTTTTTTTCTTTGCAAACAAATTTGTCATTGACGGAATGCTATAAGAAGGCAATCATGACATGTGTTGAACAAATGTCCATCTTGATTCAGTATCATGCTCTGAAGACCCATTTATATAGTTCTGTTTATCAATGGCACTGAACTTGGCTCAAGTACAGTGGTTTACTTTATGGGCATTTCAAAATGCTCACTTGCTTACCTGATCTTGTAATTTGATATATATCATCTCCACATTGAACTATACGCTTTTTAAATTTTGAAAATAACTTTCTTGCTTTCTTCCTCCTTTCTGGTTTTCTTCCCTCTTACAAGCCCTTCGTCAACTTTACCCTTCATTTTTCTTTCTTTCTGTTTTATTCTGTAAAGGATACTGTGACAGCTTACTATTCTTTCAACTCTGTGATACCCAATGACTAGTGGCTTTAAGTGTCCCTTCACAGAACATCTACACTCTTCATAGCCTGTTATCTGAAGTTTTTGTTTAGCTCTTATAGTTGAGCCTACAGATTTTTCTATACAACTTGGAAACCAGTGCTTTAAGCTTAAATATTTTCTTTATTTATTTCCATATTTGTTTTAGCAGTGCTTTTATTCAGAATTTTTAAAATGTTTTTAATAAAATAGAAGTAATTCATTATTTGTTTTAAGGATTAAACTGTTGGTGCCATATGTAGGGACTCTTTAATAACAGATAACCTCAATGCATCCATAATTAAAATATTTTTGTTTAAACATGCCATTTCTAATTAACTCATGGATTAAGGAAAAATTGTAAGATGCCTTAAAATTTATTTTATAATTCATTAAATAAAAAATAGAGCACGGCATAATTTGAAGGGTACAATTTATACTATGGTTAATAATTTTGTATACTGCAGTGGTTATATGATAAAAAAATCTTTACATTTTCTGAGCTTCTTTAGCCTATAGGAGGGCAACAATGCATGTGTGTGTTTGTGCACACATGCGCGCACGCTCTTGCACTTATAAGTCCTTTTCTGCCTCCTTTTCTTCTTCTCTCCTGCTTTACAAAAACTTTGTCCTCACTCTACTTTTTACTGTCCAATCATGGGCTTTGAGCTAAGTTGCCGCAGCCCTCACCTATATCAACCTACAGAAGACTGTATGACATCAGACTGATGTGCTTCTTCCAAGAAGCCGCCGCCTCATTCCAGTATTTTTTGAAGCAGGGTCTCCAGAATAGGATCAAGTGTTCCCATACATAAGACCGCGAGGATCACATCTCATTCAAAGCAGCACAAGTAGAATCAGTGCAACACAGGACCTGATCTGAACTAGAAATTCTCATACATTAAATAATTCATGAGACTGACATGAGAAGGGTCCAGCAAATGGATATCTGCGTTTTTAAGACTCCACCCAGCAAATTCACGGCGTGATGCAGTTTGTGACTTATTGCTATAAGGTAGTGTCATATAAAATAAATTATTTGTACTTCTTTAGTGAGTGCAAACATTCTCTTAAGAGCAAAGACAAAATAAGGTACACCAACTGTACATATTTTGTACTCATATGATACCTAATTTAGTATGTCTTTCTGCAGCTGAATTTATGGCTTTGATAATACTTCCACGAACTCTGCTCTGGATTTTTATATGCTTTTAACTTGAATATTTATTCACAGATCACGGCTCGTCAAGGTTAATTGTGACACCAGTAATTTCTCTTTCAAAGCTCATCACTTGAGGCTGCAGGTGTGGCAGCTTTCTGACTGTGCTCCAACACAGAGGGCCCTCAGTTCTCCAGCTGAGCCCTGCCTGCTGACAATATAGGTGTAGAAAGAGGTCACCCTGCAAAGCTAATTCCAGATGCCTTTGTGAGACCGTGATTCTTTCCACAAAGTGGCTAATTACGAAAGCTATGACACAATAGATACTTTTTTCCTTCCTGCTGATACCTGCCTCACATGCTTATGAGCTGTGGTATTGCCAATGGGAATTGGACACTGGCAGTGTGGATAGCTTAAAGGAAACGCAACATTTAAACTAAAATATCCATGAAATTGCTATAGAGGCTAATTTAGGAATGGGCAATTTCAGGCAAATGCTGAGAATTTGAAAACATTGAGTGTGGTAGTGTGCTGTCAGAGGACTTAAAAGAACTAAACTGGCCTTTGAGGAGCATAAATAAGAAACAATTATGTCCTTCTATCAGATACAGACGGTCAAATTACCATTAAAAACTGTGATGGGTATTTATTTAAGTAAGTGTTATTTCTTTGTATATAGGTGTGGTTGGTTTTACTTGAATGTTTGTACACTCAAAGCTCATAATTTTCTTTTTTTATGGTACACACTTTAAGATTTTCTATGAAAATCTGTAAGGTATTTTTTCTCACAATTGTATTTGTTTTAGGGCATTTTTAGTTTAAAATTTTCAGAATATTTTGTGATTTTTTTTTTGAGATACCAAGTTGGGTTTAGATTTGTACACATTTACAGTGATATACACCAAGAAAATACTATGGCAACAACTAAACTGACTTCTATGTTTCAGTACAGTGAGAGGACCGTGTCAGCCATCCAGATCCAGGCTGATTCCATGATAGGCTGCAAACCAGCATCTTTGGACACTAGGCCCAAGTTTCTGTTTCACATAAATTGAAAAGTCCTAACAAAGTCAATTCCAGGACAGACCACGGGTCATGGGCAGCCAATCAGGAGCTGTAGAAGCTGCCCCACCAATAGTTTGAGCCAAGTACAGGTAATCAGCAGTGGTGGGTTGAATTACAATTAGACTGTGTTACCAATCCAAAGAGGGTATGGTTAGCTACTAATTTTCGGCATATTAAGACATTCACAGGCAATATTACAGTGAAATGGAAACTGTATTTCCATATTGACCAGTTACAAGCTAAAGTACAAATGGCGGTAGATCAAAGCGCTCCTTTCATATAAATAGACCTCTTAGATCCTTCTTAGACTTCTCTTCCAAATGTGTTACCGGCGTCTTACTGCATCCTCACTATGTTTGGAAGGGCCTCAGATTCTTGAACCCCTTGGATCCCTGATATTTATGATTAGGGGGTAAGTACATAGGCAGTTCGAGCTGTTCCCACCCCTTCGCAGGACATGCACCTTCACTATTTTTTAATTTATTTATTTTTGAGATTATATTACAGTTACGACATTTCTCCTTTCCCCTTCCTGCTTCCAAACCCTCCTCTGTATGCCTCCCTGTTTCTTTCAGATCCATATCCTCTTCATCAAGAGGACTTTGTAGCTCATCGTACAGGTGTGGAAAACCAAGTTTGGCAAAGAACTTTTATATGGGTTTTGTTTGTTTGTATTTTTTTTGGAGGGAATAGAATACATATTCTGGATTTTCAATGACTATTTACATATGCATATTTAAAGTTTTATAAATGCTGAATAAATTGAAACTGAGTAGACAGAACTATCACTTTTAGTATCTTTGTTCTGTTTTTATATGATCCTGAAAATGACGAGAAAGGAAGAAATAGTGCTGACTCATCCTCTTCCTTCTAGCTACATAACTTATAAATTGGGAGTTGGGAGAGGAAAATGTTCCATCATTTAATCGGGAAAAAATATGAGAAAGCATTTGATAAATGCCCTGTTTTAAGTTTTATTGTTGGTTTTATTTTATATTATTTTTTGGAGACAGTAATAAACTTTCAAATTCTAACCCTGAGTTTGAAAACTTGGAGGAAATAAAGAAAGTAATGTCTAAAGGAATAAAATTCCAGAAAGAATGGATGCAGAAACACTGACCAATGAGCCATAGAGGTAGAATGACCACTCTGAAGCCTTGGGGATTTGCTTAGGGATTTATGTTTTCACTGTCAAACACATCATATTCAGCAATATCATCTTCACCTTTTTTTATTGGATAGTTTGTGTATTTACATTCCAGATGTTATCC
Organism: Rattus norvegicus; assembly: GCF_021556685.1. Classification (NCBI taxonomy): domain Eukaryota; kingdom Metazoa; phylum Chordata; class Mammalia; order Rodentia; family Muridae; genus Rattus; species Rattus norvegicus. The sequence goes on from NC_141548.1 coordinate 94,582,514, forward strand.
CCTTTCCCAATTCCTCTCCCATACTCCCTCCCTGTTTCTATGATGTTTCTCCCCTCCCACCAGCCCACCCATTCCCACCTCATCACCATAGCATTTCCCTACACTGAAGAAAAGAGCACTTACCTGACCTAGAGCTTCTCATCCTAGTGATGTCTGACAATGCCATCCTCTGCTATACGTGCAGCTGGAGCCATGGGTCCACATATGCATATGCTTTGATTGGAGTTTTAGTCCCTGGGAGCGCTGAGGGATCTGGTTGATTGGTATTGTTGTTCTTTCCATGAAGTTGCAAACCCCTTCACCTCGTCCAGTCCTTTCTCTAACTCCTCCATTGTGGTACCTGTGCTCAGTCTGATGGTTAGCTGCAAACATCTTAATCTGTATCAGTAAGGCTCTGGTAGAGCCTCTCAGGAGACATCCATATCTGGGTCCTGTCAGCAAGCACTTCTTGGCATCAGCAATAGTGACTGGGTTTGTTGGTTACATATGGGATGGATCCCCAAGTGAGGTAGTCTCTGGGTGGCTTTAGTTCAGTCTCTGCTTCACTCATTGTCCCTGTATTTCCTCCAGTATATATTTTCTTCCCCCTTCTAAGAAGGACTGAAGCCCACATTTTGTTCTTTCTTCTTGAACTTCAATGATTTCTGAATTATATGTAGGGTATTCCAAGCTTTTGGCTAAAATCCAATTATCAGAGAGTATATACCATGTGTGTTCTTTTGAGACTGGGTTACCTCACTTGGGATAATATTTTCCAGTTCCCACCATTTGCCTATGAATTTCATAAAGTCATTGTCTTTGATAGCTGAGTAGTACTCCATTGTGTAGATGTACCACATTTTCTGTATCCATTCCACTGCTGTAGGACATCTGGGTTCTGTCCAGCTTCTAGCTATTATAAATAAGGCTGCTATGAACATAGTGGAGCACTTGTCCTTTTTATACGTTGGAAAATCTTTTGGGTATATGCCCAGGAGCAGTATCACTGGATCCTTAGGTAGTACTATGTCCAATTTTCTGAGGAACCTCCAGACTGATTTCCAGAGTGGTTGTAGCAGCTTGCAATCCCATCAACAACGGAGGAGTTTTCCTCTTTCTTCACATCCTGGCCAGCATCCACTGTCACCTGAGTTTTTTATCTTAGCCATCCTGATTGGTGTGAGGTGGAATATCAGGTTTGTTTTGATTTGCATTTCCCTGGTTACTAAGGATGTTAAACATTTTAGATGTTGTCAGCCATTAAATAGTCCTAAATTGAGAATTCTTTGTTTAGCTCTGTATCCCATTTTTAATAGGCCTATTTGATTCTCTGGACTCTAACTTCTTCAGTTCTTTGTATATATTGGATATTAGCCCTCTAATGAATATATAATTGTAGAGATATTTCCCAATCTGTTGTTGCCTTTTGTTCCCTTTGAGAGTGTCCTTTGTAATTTTATGAGGCCCCATTTGTCCAGTCTTGATCTTAGAGCATATGTCATTGCTGTTATGTTCAGGAAGTTTTCCCCTGTGCCTTGCTGTGGTGGGAGAACTGGTTCTGATGATGCCAAGTATCTTGTTTTCTGTTACTTAGGTTCTTGATCTTACCTCTTGCAAGATACATGGTTATCTGTGATATTTGTTGGTCTTGCTGTCTCCGATTGGAGCTTGTCCCACCTGTGTGCCTGTGAACCTGTAATCTCAGGAGTGAGAGCATTCCTGGGAGACCAACTCTCTCCTAGTAGTCTGTGGACAGCCTTATTGCTGGATGCAGATGGATACCAGAAGGATCCTGTCTCAGGCTACTTTGCCCTGTGTGAACCTGGAAGGTCCCTCTTTGGCCAGATAGTGAGGTGAAAGTTGGGCTCACCTGTGGCCTTAGGAGTGAAAGCACTCCTGGGAGATCAGCTCTCTCTGTGCAGGTTTGGAGTCAGGAGGGCTGTGGGTTAGCCTTAGCTCTGATTGCAGATGAAGCCCGGAAGGACATCATCTTTACCTTTATCTCCTTCTTCTTCCTCCTCCTCATTATCATAATCATAATCATATCAGCAGTCCGAAGGTTCCATAAGGAATGTTAAGTATGTTTTCCAATCTGTGTCTCAGTTCCTCCTTTCTAATTCTTCACTTATTTGGCCCTTACCACTTTTCTCTAGTATTTTTATGAATTTATTCTTAAAATTTACCAAGTTCATTTATTGAGACCACAGTGAGTGTCAGATTAGGACTATCTACAAGAATGTGAGGAAAGCTGTCTGGGGCAATATCCCTGAAGAACACTGACTATCCCCATAGCACTCATCACTTGCCAATAATTCCTCAGCAAGATGTGGAACAACGTGATCCTCTCCCTGATCCAATTACAATTCTATTTATATTTGTACCAAAACCACCACCACCACCACCACCACCACCACCACCACCACCGCCACCACCACCACCACCACCAGCAGCAGCAGCAACAAAAATAAAAGACAATAACACTATGATAGAGTTGAAATCCAATAAAAAAATCTAAATTTTATTGTTTGTGTGTATGTCTTTGTGAGTATATGTGTGTTTGTGTGTGGGAAGTGTGTGTGTGTGTGTGTGGGTGTGACTGATGTGTTGTTCTCACACGTAGTCTTTCCTTGTTTTGGTCTCCTGTTTAAGTCTTATAAGATGAATATTCACTAAGATGTATAGAGCTTAAAAGTGGGAAAGTGAATAGCTTCCTTTAACTATTTTGTCTGTGAATTGGTTTGAATAAATTGGTCTTGGTTTAAAAAATAGAATGAAAGGTAGAAAAAGGAAGAAAGAAAGATAAAAAAGGAAGGAAGAAAAAAGAAATACTCAAAACTGTATAGAAATTTGCTTGCATTTGATAGTTTGCCTCAGGCAAGACAGACCCATCTTAAAATGAAACACTGCTCAGGGTTGGCCTTCTTGAGCAGAGAACACTGATTCTGTAGAAAGTGGAAAAGGTAGGCTGCATACCACCAGGGGAGAGTACAGACTTGCTGAGATCATCAAGCAAATGGAACAGAAAGATGGAGGTCTTGAAGTGTAGCTGTTCAGATCATCCTTGTTCAGATCATGAGAAAAGAATGTGTTCCTCACTCATGAAAATGTGAACTAAATATTGTCATACTTTTTTCTCGTCTTAATTTATGCAATTATTTCTCAGTCACCTATGACCCTGGCTGCTCTCTTTGTCAGAAGAGAAGGATGACCTGTTAGGACAGTCATCTTCCCTGCCTCATGAGGACTCTCTAGTAATGATGTTGTTGTTAGGCCTCCTGATTTTATTGGCAGAAAGTTATATGTTGACTCTGACCATTTGGAAATGGGTGAGAACCTCACAAATGCAGATTCGGTGTACCATCCTCACTAGGGAGCTTGTTAGAAATGCAGAACATCTAGCCTAGTCAGAAACTACTTATTCTATAGTTTAACTCAATCCCTAGGTAATTCTTGCGTACATTAAACTCAAGAGAAGCACTGGCTTAGAACAGGTCATTAAGTAAAGTAACTTAAAACCCTTGCTAAACCCTGAGCTCAATTTTTCCCAGTTTCCCAATACGAATTATGCATGACCACTCTCTTCAATATAACCTACCTGCTTAGAAGATAAAATTAAACACCAGTAGATAAAACACTAGATGAGATTAAGTGATGACTATTGAAATAATCTTTAATGCTTTATTTAAATATGGTTAACCATGTTCTCTCAATATTTGAATTTAAGCTGTTTCCCATTATAGTACTGAAAAGAAAAGATTATAATACCTAAATTAAATCCCCATATTCCAAATATAAACATTTTATAATCCCTAATTCCTGTAAAAAAAAGTAAAATTCTTTAAAAAAATAAAATAAATTCAGATTTGCGATCTGGTGTCTCTTCCCAAGGTCCTTCATAGAGGCCCTCCTCAATATAATAATTGTCAAGATTGGCACCATCCACTTACTCATAATGTCTCCCCACTCACAAAGTACTATTGTTGGACCAGGAAGTGTTTGTGAAACCCAAAAGACCACCAAGGAACTAATTCAGATGTAATTGCATTAGGGTCTCTTTATTCAAGCTCAAGCTTGGGCTCCTTGCCAACCATGACACAGCAGGAAGGTGGAGCCTGAGCCTAGTTTCTGGCAAGCATTTATAGCAGCAAGAAAGTGTTATCTAGCCTCTGCTTTCACATCTGGCTGGCTCCATCTTCATTTTTTACTTTTTTATATATGTGTGTACTTCCTCCCCAAATCACAACATTTCAAATATCCAAATTCTTAGTTTTCCCAATTAAGCAGCAAGTTTGTTATGTTTTCACACTTACCTCTCCCTGGTATCAAGACCAAAGCAAATATTTAAATCTTCCTACTCATTGATAGGTTTCCTTAGAAATGAGAGTCCAAAGACAGAATGTTCCAGTTATATCTTTATAAAATTGCTTTTTCAAGTCTTTGCCCTTGCAAGAAATGTATTGGCATGTTACTTGCCTTGATCGAAGTTGATGGCCTGCTCTTTATAAATTAATGGAATCTATTCCTGTCACATTCTGTAATAAGAGCTTCTGAGAGCCCCTATAAACAAGTCTAAATCTTTAACCAGAGTTTTGGAGATCACTCAGACCTTTTTGAGAGCAAGTAAAGCATATGCACATAAGACACAAAATGATGTGTTAGAAATGTTTTCATTAACCCTCTTCTAGTACATTAAACTACTACATTAAAGTAAATTCAGTGTGCAACATATACTCTGATACAGCCAGGGTTACACAATAGTCATATCTTAGCACCATAAGTTAGATTGTAGTTGCTTTAAAGATATGAATTCTGATCTAATGTAATTTTTGTGAAATACTGAAACTTAGTGAGAAATAGTTCAATTTTCAATGATACAAATGTATGTATAATGAATTTTCTCTTGTTTAACCGATCAGAAGGAACATCAAGAAATCTCCTTTTATCTAATTATATCGCCTTCTTGAGAAAATATTTTCAGTTTAAGAGTGGTTTTATTCAGTCATGAGCGAGCATGTCAGGTCAATACCAACTGCAAACAACACTATGTCTGCTTATGAAGGCTTACGCAATACATACTTAATTCAAGTTCTGACTGAAACAATAGTAAACTTCTAAATACTAAGCAAAGTCCATGTAAAGAAACCACTGTGAAGTTCTAATTTCAAAAATCAACATAGCCTTCTTTATTTAAGGCCTTTCACTAATATTGGATTAGAAACTTTAGCCTTATTTAGTTTACAAATAACAGCTCTTATACAGTCTTCAGGATTCAGGTTACCTTAGTGCTAAACAAGTAGGTGGCCACTGGCCTGAGGCTGTCTCTTTACTTGAATTTCCTTATTAAGACGCTGCAGCCTAATGTAGTGTCTCCCAACTTTGAGTTGTTTCCATAAACAAAACCAATCTGTTTAGTGTCTTCCACTGTTGTCGTTCCATACAACTTAATTTAGTGCTCAAACCTAATTCTGGTCTTGCAACTTTATAACTAACAACCAAATTTCATCCAACCAGAAAAGACTAAGCTGCAGTTAAGCATAAGCCAACGTAACGACACCATGTCCATCTGGCAAATTCCTATCTTCTGCAAATCAAACAATTCTCTCTTATTTTTTTTCAACATTCTTCAAAGGTTCATTCTGTAACAGCTCTCTGCCTACCATTTGATATGTGAATTGTTACTTGTTCAAGTAGCTAATACTTTTAAGTCTTTGGTGTTTAGAAAATTTACAGCAGAATTATTAGATTTTCCAGAAAAATAAAAAGAAACAAAACCATTCTCTTCTAATTTGTAAGCTACAGTACATGACAGAACAGTAGAATGAAAGGTGATAAGCCAGACAGATTGTAACTGATGCTAAGATCTTCAGCTATTTTTGGTGCTAGACTTGCTTATCATTTACAAAAGACTTAGGTGCTCTATATCACGCCACTAGACACCAGCATCTCCCACCCATACAGTAGGGCAGCATAGAGGCTGTGTGTATGTTGCAAAGCAGCTGGGTGTATAAGGAAACCTAGGAGACACTGAGTCAACCACACTCATTTCTTTTCTTAAAAGCATTAGTCAGATGAATTTCTCCCACACATGTCGCTTCTGATGAGGAGAGCCCAAAGTCATTCTTAAGAGGGAAGAGATAGCACAGGTGAACATCCTCACTATAAAAATGTTAAGTTGAGAAAAGATGAAATCAATAGGTTCTTGACTAATTTGATGATTGGTCTTTTTTTTCCTACTAGTAAGCTAGCTATTTGGATGATAATTAAGGTGAATGTTGTCCTGCCCTAAACACACAAATGGCAAATGCTCTTTCTCTCGCAGCCAGTGCCTAAGACATTTTTCAAACCTTTGTCTGTTTAGAAGATATGCCCGAAATAGCTTCAAAATCAACTTTTCCAAAAAGAAATGTAATTCTTGTTGTATTTGCTGTTCAGTGACCAAAGTAGCACCATTTTAGCAAGATAACTTGCTTACCTAAAAACTTTGTATTATCTGGGGAATGTTAACAGCTTTTATTTTTTCAATGAGAGAAAGTTGATATTGTCCTAGCTCCTAGATCTTCCTAACATGATCCTAGATCTAGTGCTTAAATCTGGGTAACTGAGAAATGCTCTTTGCTTTAGTGCCAAAGATCTTTAAAAAAAGTTTCCTTAAAATATCATTGGGACAAGAGAATGGCTTTGCAGTTAAGTGCTTAGTGCTCTTTCAGATTTCTTTGGTTCGAGTCCCCAGAACCCAAGCAAGGAGCCTCTTGTCACTATTTGTGAAAATGACACCTTCTCTTAGTGATTGATATACCTGATATACCCAATGTCATTCCATTGGGAAAAAAATGGATTTTCTCTCTCTCAGTTCAACTGATAGCACTTTCCCTAGTTGGTAAGTATTTATTTATTCATTCTCTCACTCATTCATTCATTCTCTCATTCTTTCTTTAATCCATTTAATAATCTATAACAAAGTATGAGACAAAAACTATCACATCAAAGTTGAAGTTGAACAAGGCAAACCACCAGAAGGAAGAGAGCCCAGGAGAGGACACAGAAATCAGAGATCCACTCTTTCATATGCTCAGAAATCTCATAAAAGCATTAAACTGGAAGTCACAATATTAACACAGAGGTCCTGATGCAGACCCTTGAGGGCTTTGAGCATTCTTCTCTTGTCTATGTGACTTCCAAAGAACTGTTGCTCATACTACCATAGAGAGCCATTCTTCTTGGTGCCCTCTATTTTTCTGACTTCTATTATTCCTGCCTCCTCTTCCACAGGGTTCTCTGAGCTTTGAGAGGAGAGATTTAATGGAGTACACCACTTAGACTGAGTGTTCTAAGCTCACTTGGTCTCTGTGTAATTCCTGTAGCTCTCTCTGTATTTGTCCCAATTTAGTGCAGGAAGAAACTTCACTGAGGATGGTTGAACAAGGCGCTGGTCAAAATATCAGGAGGAGTCATTTTATCAGTACATTTTGTTTAGACATATTGTTTGGTTTTGCTCTAGTTCCCCAGACTATCTAGTTTCAAGTTCTTGGTTACCCAAGTAGCATCTGGCATGGGTTCCATTTCCTGGAAAGGGAGTCAAGTTAGATCAGTTATTAGTTAGTTATACATATAAAACTTCGAACATTCATTGCCTTAGAATGTCTTGTAGGTAGTAGAGTGGTGTAGATAAAGGTATACTTTATAAAGGTGTCTCATTTTGGATTTACTTTTCTTTTTTGATAGCTTGCTGAGTAACTTCCTGTACCAAAGTATTTAGAACACAGTGGTGAGGGCTGTATGTGTTCAAAATCTCCATGTTCAATGGTTTCTGTAGGTGATACCTTCAGATAATTATATTTATCATCAAAGATCAGGGTCTGTATTGTTTTCATTAATTAATTCATTGTTTATTTACTTTATATCCAATTTGTAGCTTCCCCTCCCTTTCTCCCTCTCTCCTTCCCCCTTCCCTCTTTCCTTTATCTATCCCACTCTCACTCCTTCCCTTTCTTCCAGTCACTCCCTCTCATCTCCCTTCCCTCCATCACCAGCCACTTTCTCCTGAGAAAAGAGGAGCACTTCCATGGATAGAAACTTTCCTTGGCATATCAAGTAGCAGTAAGACTAAGTGCACTTTCTCCTATTAATCCTAGACAAGGCAGCCGAGTAAGGGGAAAGGTATCTGAAGGTAGACAAGAAAGTCAGAGAGAAACCTTGCTCCTGCTGTTAAGAATCTATCATAAAGACTACCCTGCACATGTATTACACGTGTGCAAAGAGACAAGATCCATCATGTGCATGCTATCTGGTTACTTGTTCAGTTTCTGTGAGCCACTGTGGGCCCAGGTTAGTTGATTCTGTAAGTTTTATTGTGGTGTCCTTGACTTCTCTGGTTCCTCCAAACCTTTGCTGTCTTCCACAGGATTCCCAAAGTTCTACCTAATGTTTGGCTCTGTATCCATCAGTTTCTGTATGAAGCCTCTTAGATGGCAGTTATGTTAGGTTTCTGTGGACAAGTTATAGCAGGATATAGTGTGAGGGATGGGATCGCTCTCATGGCATGGGTCTCAAGATGGGCCAGTCATTGGTTAGGTGTTCCCTCAATTTCCGCTCCATCATTACCCTAGTATATCTTGTAGGCAGGGCTGATTGTTGGTTGAAGGTTTTGTTTCTGGGTTGGGGTCCCCATCTTCCCATTGGAAGGAAGCCTTGCCTGGTTACAAGTTTCATATCCCCTAATGCTATTAGTTTTTCTTAATGTCACCTTCATACATTCCTTGGAGTTCCCATTATCCTAGCTTTCTAGCTCCTCCCAGAGATTCATCCCAAGAGAGATTCCATTTCTCTCTTCTAGTTCTCTATCTCTCTGTCCTTCACACACGTGATCCCTTTCCTTACCCTCCCACACCATCCCCCAGTCAGTTCTCTCCCTCTCTCCACCCAAGATATCTATTCAATTTCTGCTTCTCAGTGAGATTCCAGCATGCCTTTTGGGACTTCAATGTTATTTAGCTTCTTTGGCTCTGTGGATTGTAGTATGATTAATCTATACTTTCTGGTTAATATCCACTTATCAGTGGGTATACACGATGCTTGTCTTTTTGAGTCTGGTTACATCTAGTCAGGATGATCTTTTCTAATTTCTTCAATTTGTCGGAAAATTTCTCAATATTTTTGATAGCTGAGTAATATTCCAGTGTGTAAATGAACCACATTTTTCATTCTTTCTTCAATTGAAGTATATGTTATTTCTAGTTTCTAGCTATTATGAGTAAAGCTGCTATAAACACAGTTGATCAAGTTTCCCTGTGGTATAGTAGGGCATTTTAGGGTATATGCCCAGGGGTGGTAGAGCTGGGTCCTGTGGTAAAACTGTTCTCCATTTTCTAAGATATTATCATATTGATTTATAAGGTAGATGTGCAAATGCACTCCTGTCAATGATGGAGGAGTGTATCCCTAACTCTACATTCCCAGCAATATGACTGTTGCTTACGTTTTTGTTCTTATCGATTCTGATGGGTATAACATAAAATCTCAGAGTCAATTTGATTTGCATCCTGCCGATGACTGAGGAAGTTGAATATTTCTTTAAGTACTTCTTAAGCACTAAAGATTCCTCGGATAAGAACATCTATATTCCATTTTTAATTGAGTTATTTAGTTCATTGATGTCTAGCTTCTTGAGATATCTATACGTTTTGGATAGCAGTCCTCTGTTGGATGTAGGATTGCTGAAGATCTTTTTCTATTCTCTAAGTTGCCATTTTGTCCTATTCACATTGACTTTGCCTTATAGAAGCTTTAAAGTTTTGTGAGGTCCCATTTATTGATTGTTGATCTTGTATATGTGGTTTTATGTTGCGATCTTTGATCTACTTGGATTTGAGTTTTGTGCAAGGTAATAATTATGGATTTATTTTTATATGTTTTACATGCAAACATCTGTTACATAAAAATGATTTTTGAAGATGTTTTGTTTCTTTCCCATTTTATAGCTTTAACTTCTTTTTCAAAAATCACATGTCCATAGGTATGTAGATTGACTTCAGGGTCTTTAATTCCCGTACATTGATCAATCTTCCTGTTTCTGTGCTAATACCATGTGGATTTTGTTATTATTTCACTCTAGTACAGCTTGAAATCAGGAATTGTGAAAGTTCCAGAAGTTCTTTTATTATACCAAATTGTTTTAGCTCTAGTTGGATTTTGTTATCATACAGGTCTTCAACTTGCTTTGTTAGGGTTATACCCAGATACTTTATATACTTTATGAATTTTATGAAGAATGTTCATTTCTTAGTATATTTATCATTTATACAAGGGAGAGCTACCGATTTTTTTTAGTTAATTTTCTGTCCAGTCATTTGCTTAAGGTGGCTATCAGCTACAGACATTTTCTGCTTGAATTTTGGGGGTCACTTATGTATACTATCATATCATCTGTGATTAGAGATATTTTGACTTCTTCCTTTCCAAGGAAGATTCTTGGTCTCCTTTAGTTGTCTTATTGCTCTGTCTAAATCTTTAAGTACTATACTCATAGATATGGAGAGAGTGGATAGACTTTTCTTGTCCCTGATTATACTGGGATTACTTTAAGTTTCTCTCAATTTAATTTGATGTTAGTTAAGTGTCTGCTATATATTGCCTTTATTGTGTTTAGGTCTGCAACTTGTATCCCTGATCTCTCCAAGAATTTTATCATGAAGTTTTGTTGAAAATTTTCAAGGGTTTTTTTCAGCATCTAATGCGAAGATCGTGTTTGCGTTTGTATGCATGTGTGTGTTTCAGTTTGTTTGTATAGTGGATTACATTGATGGGTTTTTGGATATTCAACTGCCTCTACGTTTGTAGGATGAATCCTACTTGATCATGGTGAATGATATTTTTGATATGTTCTTTGTATTTGTTTGCAAGTATTTTTACATCAATGTTCATAAGGAAAATTCGTCTGAAATTCTCTATCATGTTTGTGTTTCTGTGTAGTTTACATTTCAGAAGAACTATGGGCTTGTAGAATACATTTAGTAATGTTATTTTTATTTCTATTTTGTAGAATAATTTGAGGAATATTGATATTAGCTCTCATTTGAAAGTACAGTAGAATTCAGCCACTATATCATCTGGCCCTAGTCTTTTCTTGAATGAGAGACTCAATGACTGCTTCTATTTCCTTTAGAGGTGTGTTTATATTGTTTACTGGATCTTGATTTCACATTGATAAGTATTGTTTATCAAAAAAATCACCCTCTCTCTCTTTCTTCCCCCTCCCTCTCCCTCCCCCTCTCTTTCTCTTGCTTAAATTTTCAAATTTTTAGAAGACCTAAAAATTCTTTGGATTTCCTAGAGGTCTATTGCTATGTCCCCCTTATCATTTCTGATTTCATTTATTCTGATATGCTCTCTCTGATTTTATTCAGTCTGGATAAGGTTTTTCTCTATCTTGTGAATTTTCTCAAAAAAAAAGTTCTTCATTTCCTTAACTGTATTGTTCTCTTTGTTTCTAATTTGTTGATTTCAGCTCTCAATTAATTTCTTGCCATCTACTTCTTTTGTGTGTGTTTTCTTCTTTTAGTTCTAAAGCTTTCAGGTGTGCTATTCAGTTGCTAGTATGTAATTTTACTACTTTCTTTATGAAGGCAGTTTGTAATATGAAAATCTTTTTAGCACTCCTTTTATTGTGTCCCATAAGATTGCCTATGTTTTACACATTTATTTTAATTGAATCCTAAAGAGTCTTTAATTTCTTTATTTTGATTTAGACCCTCTAGTCATTGAGTAGAGATTTCTTTAGTTTCCATGAATGTGTCCATTTTCTGTTGTTGTTGTTCTTGAAGTCCAACTTCATTAATTCATGTTGGTCTGCTAAGTTATGTGTAGTTATTTTAATTTTCTTCTATTTATTGAGACATTTTTGTGACAGAGTATATTGTCAATTTCAGAGAAGGTTCTGCCAGGTGTTGTGAAGAAAATACTGGCTATTTTTGTTTTGTTTTTATTTTGTTTTGGGTGTGGTAAAATGTTCTATACAAATTCGATAGGTTCACTTGATTCATAACATCTGTAACTTTCATTATTTCTCTGTTTTCTTTCTATTTGGGTAACGTGTGAATTTGTGAAAGTATGTTATTGAAGTCTCTGATTATTAACGTTTGAGGTTGGATTGTGATTTAAGCTTTAGTATTGTTTCTTGGGTGCCCTAATATTTAGACTATTTAGATTCAAAACTGAGAGTACATCTTGATAGATTTTTCTTTCTTTTGAGGAGTGTGAAGTGTTCTTCCCCATCTCTTCTGACTAATTTTGGTTGAAAGTGTATTTAATCACATATAATAACAGCTACACCAGCTTGCTATTTTGCTCTGTTTTCTAGGAAAATCTTTTTATAGCCTTTTACTCCAAGGTAATATTTCTCTTTGACACTGATGTGTGTTTCCTGTATGCACCAGAATGATAGCTCCTGCTTTGGTATCCATTCTATTAGCCTGAATGTTTTTATACTGGAGAATTAAGTCCACTGCTGTTGAGTGATATTAATGACCAATGATTATTTGTTTCTGTTATTTTGATGATGATGTTGGTAGTCTCTCTCTCTCTCTCTCTCTCTCTCTCTCTCTCTCTCTCTCTGTGTGTGTGTGTGTGTGTGTGTGCATGTCTGTCTGTCTGTCTGGGTATCTATGCTTCCCTTCTTTTGGCTATGTTGATGTAGAATTATTTATTTCCTGTGTTTTCTTGGGTTGAATTTATCACCTTTGGTAGGAGTTTTTCTTCTAGTGTCTTCTGTAAGGCTAGATTTGCAGAAAGCTATTGTTTAATTTTGGTTCTGACACAAATTATCTTCCTTTCTCCATCTATGATGACTGAAAGCTTTTTCCGTATAGTGTCCATCTGGGATGGAATCTCTGGTCTGTGAAAGACTACAAGACATCTGCACAAACACTTCTGGAGTTTAGAGTCTCTGCTGAAAAGTCAAGTGTAATTTTAATAGGTTTACCGTTATATATTACATGGCCTTATTCCCCTGCCTCTCTTTATTATCATCATCATCATCATCATAACCACCACCACCACCACCACCATCACCACCACCACCATTATTACCTTTAATCATTTTTACAGTCCAGTTGTTTCTCCCCTTCCATTCTGTTCCTGCCCTCCAACAATTCCTCATACCATTCCTCCTCCCCAATCTCCAAGAGAATGTCCCCACCCCCCACACACACCCACTAGGACTCTCCATTCCCTGAGACCTCAAGTCTCTCAAGGATTAAGTACATTTTCTCTCACTGAGGGCAGAACAGACAGTGCTCTGCTGTATTATGTGTCAGGGGCCTCATATGAGCTTGTATACGCTGCCTGGTTGGTGGTTCAACATCTGAGATATCTCAGGGATCCAGGTTAGTTGATACTGCTGGTCATCCCATGAGGTCACCGTTCTCACTTCTTCCAGCCTTTCCCTAGTTCAACCACATGGCTCCCATACTTCAGATCATTGGTTGGGGTATAAGTATCTGCTTCTGTCTCAGTTAGCTATTTGTTGGACCTCTCAGAGGGCAGCCATACTAGGGCTCCTGTCCATAAGTATATCACAGCATCAGTCATAGTGTCAGGCCTTGGAGCCTACCCTTGAGATGGGTCCCAGTTTGGGCTGGTCACTGGACCTCCTTTCCCTCAGTCTCTTCTCCATTTTTGTCCCTGAAGTTCTTTTACACAGGAACAATTCTGGGTCAGAGTTTTTGACCGAGGGATGGCAACCGCAACTCTCTACTTGATGCCTTGTCTTTCCACTGATGGTAGAATAAGTGGGCATTTAATCTAAGGTCCCTCCCTTTGAATGCAGAGAAGGGAACACTTCCCCATTGCCCTTGAATCTCTTAATATTCTTTGTTCTGTACATTTTTCATTATTTCATGGTGGGAGTATTTTCTTTTTTGGTCCAACTGATTTAGTGTTTTGTAAATTTCTTTCACATTTATAGGTTAGCATTTATAGGTTGCACATCTTTTAGGTGAGGATTTTTTGTAGTATTTTATAAAATGTCTTCTGGAGCTTGGAGATGGGGATCTACTCCTTCTTTTCCAGTTATCCCTACATTTGATCTTTTCATAGTGTCCCACATTGTCTGAATGTATTTGTCAGAAACTTTTTAGTTGTAACATTTTCTTTGATCAATGCGTTGATTTCTTCTATCATATCTTCTATATCCGAGATTCTTCCATTTCATTTATTCTGTTGTTAAAGCTTGCATTGGTAGTTCCTGTTCTCCTTTCTAAGTTTTTCATCTCCAGGATTCCTTCATTTTGTGTATGTGTTATTGCTTGCATTTCAAATTTCAGGTCTTGAACAGGTTTATTCACTTCCTTCCACTATTTAATTGTGTCTCCCTGCATTCTTTAGAGGATTTGTTCATTTACTCTTTAAAGGCCTGTATCATCTTCATGCTATAGAATTTAAAGTCATTTTCTTGTGTTTCAGTTGTGTTAGGATGTCCAGATCTTGCTGTAGAATTATTGCTGGGTTCCGGTGGTACCATATTGCCCTGTTTGTGGTTGATTGTTTCCTTAAGCTGGCCTCTTGCCATCTTGGTTTTTGTGAATAGTATTTGTTTAGGTCCTGATTTCTGAGCTTATCTTTTGCTGAATGGCTATGTTTTCCCCTTTGGTTCCTGTTTCCTTTTGGTTTTCTTTCATGAGTTGCCTGTTTCTGATAACCATTACGTCTTCATGTCAGGTGGGATGTTTCCACTGGGGTTTTTGTTGTTTGTTTGGGCTCTGGGAGCTTGTTTACTAAATTTACGTCTGGGGTCCCTACTATCAGTGTGTTCTGGGGTGTCTGGTTCCTGTTTGGCCTGGAGTGGGAAATGGAGCACAGGGTAAGGTGTCCACTACTACAGTTGGTTGTGCTTTCAGGGGAGTAGGCAAGCAAGGACTTGAGGGTATTGGGGTGGTTTTATCTGGTGTCTCTGATGCAGGCAGGCCTCTTGGAATGCAGACAGATTTGTTATATCTGAATCGGAGTACAGAGTATATGGTACAGTCCCTGTTGCTTCATGGGCTTTCAAGGGAGTTGGCTAGCAAGAGCTTGAGGTATGGTTCTGATCTTGAGTTGCTGGTGCTGGGACCTCCAGGAAAGCAAGCAGAATTGTGGGGCAGGATATACAGAGCAGGGTATTGTGTGTAGTATAGCACTGTTAGGAGTGCTTTCAGGGAGTTGGCAGATAAGGGCCTGGGCAGGAAGTCTTCCAATGTACCTATTGTTCCTTATTAATCAATGTTGTGTCAAAAGATTATTTTTCCAGATCCCCTTTTCCCTGAACATGCGATAATATTTCTATTTAATGAATCTAATAGAAACTTGTCTGTTAACATCATCATAAGGTGTGTGAAGTAATTTGTTAAACACTCATACAAGCAGTGAAGGAATGTATTTCTTTGCCTCTGTTAAGGTGATGACAACTGTCATGCTATGAACATGAAAGGCAGAGAGATCACGACTAGTCAGAGATATGAAAAATGAACCATCCTGCAAAAAGAAAATGTAACACAAACCACTCAGTATTGCCCATCTTCCCTGTTCAAATCCAAGTCATACAAATTCCAGAGAAATTCACTAGACAGCCTACTAGATTGCTCATTGCTAGATTTGAGTAAATTACTTAGAGACAGGAGAGGTTACAGGAGGAGTTTTAATGTGGGATGTAAACAGAAATCTGAAAAGTTCTTGACAGTGCTCCAGATATGATGATCTTTGACATAGCCCAAGGCCTGGATATCCTTAACTAAATATTAGTTCCTAAAAAAATCATGAGGCAGTAGCATCTGTGATTATTTTCAGTTTGTGGCCAAGTTGAAGGTGTCTTTAGTTTTGCACAATTATCCTCCATATTACTTCAGGCATTCATGTTTCTATTCAAAAAATTATTAGTCAAAAATAGAAGAAATAATTTGTGAATTTTTACTGAGAATTTCAGAAACACATTCTTGTACATAAGATAATTATCAAACTAAATATAATAATGATTACAAATGTTCTTTAAAAATCAACCCCATATATGTCTCAAGTAACACTTGAAGACCACATAAATAAGAACAGACTGAAGTTTTTCTACATTTTTCACATTAAGAGAATAAATGCAGCTGTCTCTCTCTCATTGTAGCTACTGATAATTTAATATATAATAACAGAAACAGTGGCCTAACAGAAGCTACACTAGTGCTATTTTTTTCAAAATCAAGATCCTCAGTGCAGGATGTAATGTCAGTGCTTAGATGTGTTGAAAATTTGCACATGTTCACATAATCTGCTTTAAGAATCTGAATTCTATAATAATAATTTACAGTTCTTAGAAGATTCATTAAGAAAAATTCAAGCTCACAATTATCTTCGAAAGCTAGGTATTGAGAGATAATATCAGGATATAATTCAGTTCTGATGAGAATACCCGTAAATGAATGCCTTTCTGAACTTGCCACTTGAGTGAAGAGAAGCAGGAATTGTAGCAAGCACTGGGTTGTGTAAGTCATTGATCATGGTTATGCCGAGTCTTTTGTTTGCAAAATCTATCTAATTTTGTTTAAAATTAGATTGTAAATTTCAAATTTAAATGACAAACAGTCTGGTAGCATTGCCCTTTAGCTCTGCGTAGTAAACTAAGGGGAAAGACATCAAAATAAATAAGCAAATAAAGTCCCATAGCCTTGAATAATGAACAGCACCCTAGAAAGGCACTCTTTTAATGGTTATATAAACACCAAGAAGGCATAAATCAAAACTACTGTAACATATATAGATAACATAATTCATCGTGTGCTAAGCATCATAACCCAGAAGATCACTGACCTAATGTATATCAGGCAAAGCCCTTTTGTTCTGTTTTCCATGGAAAATGTGGTACTTTTACAAAGAGGTGGTGCTACACGTTCCTCCTAAGGGTCTCTATTATTAATCAAAGTCAAATTAGGTCAAAAATACATCTATATGTAAGCATGAAATTTTGTTTACTAAAATGTTAATGAAATGTGTTTATATCATTTCTTCCTTTTCTTTCCCTCTCTCCGATTCACCCCATGTCCACTCTCTCTCCTCTCTTTCTTCTCTCTCCTCTCTCTCCTTCCCTCTCTCCTCTCTCTCCTCTCTTCTCTCTCCTCTCCTTTCCTCTCTCCTCTCTCCTCCTTTCTATCCATCTCTCTCCTATCCCTCTCATAATCGTTCACACCTCTCCTATTTTTAGACTCATTTTCTTTGATTATTTGTTTTAAGCCCACACACTCTTACTTGTAAATTCATAAATATATAAACATAACCTGATGAGTTGTTTTAGTGTACCTTGGGTATAAATGATTTCAACCCTGGACAATTAGTCAGAGGGATCATCCCTAAGATAGATGACCGTTCTATCTCTTAGCAGTCATTAGGTGCCCGCTGTTGTTTGTATAGGGGCGAAGCCCAGTACATATGTGTCTTTATATATCAGCATGTTTATCAATATGGTCATTGTTCAGGTATTATTTATAGATAGTTTATGTGTCATGGGCATAGTTTCTCTGTCATTTCTAAGAGATACAATCTCATAGAAGACTTGTAGTCCTTGGACTTGCAATGCTTCTACTCCCTCCGCTGTGATGTTCCTTGAGCCTTAATAACAGAAATATAATTTGTTTTTAAATATTTGTTTATTTTTATTTTATTTGTCTTCACATACAAACAGGAAAGGGGATCAGATCACATTACAGATGTCTGTGAGCCATCACATGGTTGCTGGGATTTGAACTGAGGACCTCTGGAGGAGCAACAAGTGCTCTTACCTACTGAGCCATTTTTCCAGTCACCCAGAAAAACAATTTCTATAGGTGTTGCATATGGGCATGGGCTCCATGTGATTCAACTATTCCGATGTTACAAATTTCCTGTATTTGTAATATACATTATATGTGTATATATGTATATGTATATATAATTTTAGGTTAATATTCATATACAAGTTTTATAACTTTTAGTTAGAACCTAGGGAATATAGTGTGACTGTAAGTTTCCTCTAGAATGAACATTGCTGAGCTTATAATTTATAAGCTGGATTCTATAAAAGAACAAAATTGATAGAATAAGTGTGTAGCTGCATGTGACTTATAAGAGTAGCTCATAGGCTGTGGTCTAACAATATCTATTTCTTGACAGAATGGCCAAGGATTGAATGGTCTGGATGTCTCAACTGCCCCAATCTAGGACTGAAGTTCCAAGGAGTCTTGAGAGCTGCCAATTCTCACTAATGATTTAATAAAATATTACACCTCTAAAAATGGGACTCTTACCAAAAATGTTAGGCATGATAACTGTGATCATTATGTTAAGGAAGGATAAATTATTTGAAAAATTTTCCATTTGCTTGTGGAATCTGAAAGACAGTCTGACGGGAATTGTAGTTCTATGCACTTAGTGAGGGAATGTAATGAGCATAAATCATGATGGAAATCTTAATAACTTGTTCAAAATAATCTACAAATGTGAAAATAAAAGCAAAATGAGTTAGCACCGTGGTTTGTAGCTTGAAAGAGAGTTTTATAGTGACTCAGTGCCTCAGATATACATGATAATCAGGAACAATTTTGAAGAGCAATGTTTCACCAAGAATTTTTTTAATTCTGTAGTAGATAATAAACAATATGTTTTATTATTCATGAGACACTGGTTATAATCTTATGTTGTCTATTGATTTAACACATTATTGTCTTGATAGAGGGAAAGATCAACTTTGTGAATATTTGTAAATCTTAGGGTATCAGTTATAATCTAGTTTTCCAGATAATCTTGGAAAATAGTATACTGAAAATAAGTCTCATTGATCAGTCAACAAATTCTCTATTTACTATGAATTTATTCCTAAACAACTACATTTATTTTGTAAGATAAAAATTAGTTTCACATACCAATAAAATCAATATAAATAAACAAATTAATTTTGGTTTGTCTTGTGTCAATAGGATTTTGAGATGAAGTCTTGCTTTCTTTCTATGGCGCAGACTGATTGAAATTAACACTCTTCTCGCCCCAGTCTCCTAAGTGTTGTGGGGCATCCACCAACTAAAGGCAGAAAAGATTTTAAAGTAAATTAAGGGCTTCTTACTATGGTGAAAAATAATATTTTATTTACTATTTGCCTACATATTTTGTATGTCCTTGGAAAGAAGAACACTTCTAAAAATGTACTCCACAGTCAAGTCCACGAAGAAAAGTTTCTGTTCTCTCTACAAATAATAGGTCCACACAAATTATAACATAAACTTAGCACTTTAATACTTACTTTATCATTTGAAATACTTTAAAGTTTCATTTAATCTTCATTTAGTCATGTACTCTTTGGTTGGTGGTTTAGTCACTGGGAGCTCTGGGTGTCTGGCTGGTTGTTTACTGTTGTCTTTCCTATGGGGTTGCAAACTCCCTGAACTACCTCAGTCCTTCCTCTTAACTCCTCCATTGGGGATCATATTCTCAGTTCAATGGTTGGCTGCGAGCATCTACCTCTGTATTTGTCAGGCTCTGGGAGAGCTTTTCAGGAGACAGCTATATCAGGCACCTATCCACATGCACATCTTGGTATCCCCAGTAGTGACTGGGTTTGGTGACTGAGTGTGGGACGGATCCCATTGCACATGTAGCAGAGGATGAGACTTGTTCTGCATCAATGGAAGGAGAGGCCCTTGGTTCTGTGAAGGCTTGATGCCCCAGTGTAGGGGAATACCAGGGCAGGGAGGTGGGAGGGAGTGGGTGGCTGGTAGGGGAGCACCCTTATGGAGACAGGGGTGGGGGGATGGGATGGGGGTTTCCAGAGCGGAAACAGGGAAGGGGATAACATTTCTAATGTAAATAAATGAAATATCCAATAAAAGAAAAGGAAAAAAACAAACCAGGCTACAAGGCAGATATAACAATATTTAAATTTATAATCTAGAGAATATGTATTGTAATGTAATAACCAATGTTAACTGAATGAGCCATCAAGCACACAAACTATAAAATGATAATCAGCTTTGCCTTGGCCAATGGACACATGAAAACAAAAGGTAGGTAAAAATATATTAATGAAACAAATTACTTATCTCATAGTTACAACAGTAATGTAATAGAATCTGTTATCCAGCGAAAAACACTTTGCAAAATAAGTATTAAATTAATGATCTAAAAAAATTTCATTTACTCCATTGAACAGTATGCTTTGTTCTTGGAACAATACACTAGAAACTACAACATACAGTGAAACCCAACGTAAGTTCACTGATTTTGTGTCTATGCAAAGGCTTAACTGTATATTTGTTTGGTATTCTTTTCAAGACAGATATTCACATGTGGTGTAAACATTTGGGTTATTTCCAAAGGCAGCCATAACTACCCTGCCTTCTCAAGGCATCTCTATGAGGAAGAGTGAGAAGGCCAATGTTCACGACAGGGGAATTGATGTCACCCAGGATCTAGAGCAAGAACACTTGAATTCACTTTTTTCCAAGTTGCAAGCTCTAATTCTTTTAATGAGCATGTTTCTTATCTTACACAAGCTAATGGAGTTTTTTTTTAAATAAATTTTCAAGCAGACCTCAATTTTAGATACAATAAATGAAAACTATTCAATATATAGAGACCTTATAAAAAGTGGTGCTGACAGATCAAAATCTAATGTAATTTATGCTTATTATATAACCAGGTTAGGGGAATGCCAGTTTCATAACTCTAACAGTGACTATGTAGTACCTGCCTAACTGGAGGATGAAGTTAAATGATTTTTTTCACAGACACTACTTTGTCATGAGGCTTGGGGACAGTAAGATTCAGCTTATGAAACAACTCTTAATTAGGTATGTTTGCTTTACTATGTCACAAAGACCACACACCCCCATATCAGAAGATTCATAGTTTTCTTCTCTGCCACTCTGAGTTTCTCAAGTCATAATCTTGTCTTCAATTTTGTTAGCAAAATCGCTAATTAGACTTTTGTGAGTTATTAAAAATAATAAAGAAAAGGGTGATTGGCATTTTGTGGGGATCTGGAGAATGTTTGTTAAAGGAAATGAAAATGACAGAATAGAGAGCTAATTTACTTCAAAAAGCTCTACCACAGGTGAAATAAACATTTTCATAAGTTTTCAGAGTCTGTGGTGCATACAGCATGCAATCTTTATATTTTCCTGATCTGATGCATCTGACAAGGAAAAAAGCCTCACAGAGAAGGATGAATTAAATACTTGAATTATATTTCTTTGTCAGGCTGGGTAAGCCAAATGACTGTATGTAAACTAATTTATTTCTAAAAAAAAAGAGTGATATTTAATGAAGTGAAACTAACACTGGCAAGATATCATTAGATAGAAAATAAAATATGAAGTGTTTACAAAAAATTTCAATCTGTATAGTCTTGCTGAAACAGTAATGAAGCAGCTATCAAAAGAAGTTTTACACCTCACATGCAGAAAAACAGAACCTGATGACGAATGAGAAAAGAACTTGAGTAGATATGTCTTACAGAGAGGCAGATTGACCACTACATTATATAAGTATTCATTGTAACAATGTTTGTAACTCCAGAGATACAGAAACAACCAAAGTTCTAATTAATGAATGAATGAATGGGTAAAATATTTTTTATCATGTGTATATAATGAAATATTGTTCAGTTGTTAAAAATGAAGACATCCTAATTTTTAATACATGGAGAAAGGAAAAGGATAAGATATATATATGATATATATCACATATATACATATATGAATATCTCTCTCTCACACACACATATATATATGTATATATATATATATGTATATGACAGAGATATAGGATATTGATGCATCTGAGGTTCTCTGACCAAGGCTGACAGCAACCCTAGTTCCAGTTTATAAACACAGATTTAGAAGGTAGTTGACTATGTTCATTTATCAAAGATACAGTAGTAGTTACTTCTCAGTCCTTCTGAGCCATAGGCTTTTGCGGAGACTTACTGTAAAGGGTAGTGGTCCACCGATCCAAAACAAGTGATTACCCTTAATGCAGTCATTCTGAGATTTCCAGTGTTCTTAACTTTCCTGGACTGTGGGAGCTTAACGTAGAGAACTACGGTTGCCTACAAATCTAGATCATTTTTGCTCCAAGATGCTCCCACATATCATCAGAGGGCATCATGTTATATAATATATATGACCAAAATATATGTACATTCATATAATTTTATCTACTATATATATTCAAAACTATATATATATATATAGTTATTTTGTGGATTCTGAATACCTAGGATATGTGTGATTTTCTCATAAATTTTCAGTCCAATTTGAATACACACACACACACACACATATATATATATATCAACATTCTCATAAACAATTAGTTTTCTTAATCTTTCAGATACGAAGTTGTGTGTGCACTATGGAGTATAAATGCAGTTTCTGGTCCTGTCCTTTTGCATTAGATTTCTTGTTCCCAGATAGGAACACATGTTCCTTATGTTATTTTCTTGCTTATGAGATGACCATGTTGTTCACAGATTACCATCAAAAGAATACATCGCAACAATGGAAAACAGATTTCATAAACCGTAAGGATTTTACTACTAATCTGTATCCCCTTAGGAATATGTCTGCCTTATGCCTGGCTCCTTCTTTGGAAATTTTTCTGACTCAGAGTTTCTTTCTTAACTTTATAGTTTTATTTTGCATAACACTGATTAAGAAGTAATGGATGCTATAACGCTGGATGTTATAACGTTTATGAGTCAGAAGAAATACTCTGGAGTTTTGGTGTTTTTTAATTTTTTCTCTCTCTCCTTTTTAAAATGTATCTGGTAGAAAAAAATCTATTAAATTTCATTATAGTAGCAGCTCTATTTTTGAATGTTCTGTGGATTACATGTTTTTGTCTGTGTTGAGACAGGATCTTGCTGCCAGGCTGAGGCTTACCCCAAAGCCACCACTTTATTGCTTCAACTTATATTTCAATGCTGGGATTATAAACATATATCATCAAAATGACATTTCTCTGTATAATTTACCTAAACACATCCATAACTCAGAAATCTAGAAAACATTCACGTAGTGGGATAACCCACATAAATTTTCACAGGGATTTTATAGATAAAGTTATAACTTGTATCTTCCTACATATATATTTAAGGACAATGGAAATCCATAGTGAAGATGGGCAAAGGAATATTTTTGCCAGGAAAGCTGGTAGCTATTATGAGGGACACTGAATGGAGGCAGTTCCGAGTTTCATTGATTGTCTGGTATCAGGGAGACTGGTAAGTAAATGGTAATTGAGTTGTCACTTGTAGATTGTGTAGTTCTGTCCTCTCCTCTGGTAAAGTAACAAACAATAGGTGCTTCAAAAAAATAGATACTTGTTTTCCTAGAGTTCTAGATGCTAAGAGTCATTAACAGAAAAATCGAGAAAGCTAGAAAACTTTAAAGAGGAAGTCCTTTCTTGATCTTTGTAGGTTATGATATGGAATGCTAACTCTTGGCATTCCTCAGATTATAGTGATGTCACTGAACATGATATCTCCTCATAAAACTGTGTTGTGGCTGTGTGTCTCACTATGTCCATGTGTGTGTACACCATTGATCCATGTAGTTCCAGGAGGTGGGACATAGATGTATCGACTTAGTTAGGCTTTCTATCATCTGCTGATCTCTGCATTCTGTCTAGTTGGGTTTTTTTTTTCTTTTTCTTTTTCTTTTTTTGTGACGAACTTCATGTCCTATAAATAGAGGCAGCATTGTTGTGATATAGTGACTACCTTTATCCCTGGGTATAAAGATAAGATTTACGATGTAGGAAGGAATTATACTGAGATAGCAAAATGATCACAGTAGATTCTTTTCCAAAGTCCATGACCTTACTAGCTTCAGAAGTATATTTAGAGTTCTAGTGACAATCATGATTTCTCCTCTTGAGTGGATCTTCAATAAAATTAGAAAGTGTTGTTTACCAGTGACATGAAAGTGATACATAGGCACACACGTGCACATATGCACATGTGTGTGTGTGTGTGTGTGTGTGTGTGTGTGTGTGTGTAGCCACTTTGCCAGTTTTTGAGGGTCATAGGTGTTGCAGCTGGTTAGAACTATTTAATTTTTCCTTTCCTTAGCAGCGTCTATAGTACTTTCTGGAACCATGCAATGTACAACCATGGGATTTCTAGAATCATGGAGTTTTATAATATTTTCTGAAACCTGGATTCTAGACTGCTGGAATAAGGATTTCAGGTTAGATCCAGCTCACATGGATAGTTTCAGGTAAATATAAAATAATATAATTCCCTGAGATTATATAACTGTGGTGCCTAATACTCTGTGATTTCGAGAGTTTTAAGTCAAGCTTTGGTAAATAGCATTTATCTCTTTCTAGCAACAACAACAATAAAGAATCATGAAGAGTCAGAGCTGAAGAGAGCCAAACTTCATTTATTCTGATTATAGAATTCTAGTTGATGCAGCATATGGCAGACTTTGAAACTTAAAGCAAATATTCCCTTGAAATGTCTTGGTTTATTGAAATATCCACTGGAACTGGAATTGAAAATAGAAGATTAAAAAAAGTAAATCTCATCATGGTTTTGAAGATAAGAAAAATTTGGAGAAGGCGCTCACCCCTTTCTCTGTGTTTGTAACGCAGCACTCATTAGTGAGAGTAGTAGTCAGAGAAAATAAGAGCAGTAAATCTGGAGCCCAAGTCTAAAATTTAAATCATAAATACTGGAATTACTTAAAAACCGAGCAGCCAATTAAAAAGAAAGCAAAACGAGAAAGGCCCAATGTTGGCTTGGACTCCTACCTTCATGCCTGGCTTCTCTAAAGCACTCCTTGAAAATATTAACAACTGTCTGCTTTATATGTTATTTCCAAGCATTTCTATTTGAAAGTCTATTTTGGCACTGAATCTATGGCATTAAGGGATTAAAATGAATAATGATGCCAGTATTATTCTGAAAAAAAAAACTAAAAAGTAATTTTGTGGTATTTATGGGGAAGCATGCGATTACCAGGCTGCAAAAATAATGAGTTGCCTAATTTACTGTGAGTTAATCTCGTGCTTTATAAAAATCAAAATGCTAAAGACCTGCTTACACCATTGTTACAAAGAGCAGCCGACATGGTATGTGTAATGTTCTTGATATAATAATGCAAGTACAGTTGTTAGCTTTTAACCTTTAAATTGCAAAAGCAGTCTCTGCTTGCCATTTTGAAAACAAATTCAATAGTTACTATATCCAATCTATAACTGATTTATGTGGTTGGCCAATTATAAAAAGTAACAGAACAAAATCCTTTACTTAATTAAATTATGTATGTATGTGTGTATGTGTGTTTGTCTATGTGTGTGTGTGTGTGTGTGTACACATTAGTGTTTGTGGACATGTGCATGTGTATGTGTATATGTGTATACATCCATATATGTAATATATATATATATATATATATATATATATATACTTTGTCTCAAGATTTTAAAAATGTTGCCATGATTAACATGCAATTTGTCTCAAGTTATTTCATGGTAGGTAAAGTTTTATATTTTCGTTTCTTTCTTTTATTTATATAATGATCTCAGTATTGTTAAATGTGACTTTGAAACTGTAAATAAACACGCACGCACACACACACACACACACACACACACACACACACACACACATATATATATATATATTCTCAAAGTTCTTCCATGTATTAAATGAGAATTATTTGACAATAATATTATGGGCATAAAAAGTGAAAAATTCAAAGATCCCAAATCCCAGGAAAAGAAAATTGCTGGGTGAATGAAAGCCGTGTTTGCAGTTGGACAATTTCCTTTCACTGAGAGGGTTTTCTGGGGATTTTGGATTGGAAAAGTGCCCGGGTCACTCCTGGCAGATGCCCCATGACTGGGGCAGCAGCTGGTTCATATGCTTATATGTTGATTACCCTCCAGATGGAATGAAATGATGAAGTAATTATGAATTATTACAGAAAATTAGGTTTTAAAATTTGACAACACGAACAAAACAAACTCCAAATCATGGTATTTCTTAATTGAAACGATTAAGGGTTTATATTTCATTTAATATCAATAATGAATGCACTTTTAAAATGAGCACTCAAATCCTGTCACATCACTTTTAAGATGTTTATTCAGTGTTAGAAATTTAATTGAACAACGTGTCAGTCCTCTAAATGTGATGACAGATGTCTGTCCAAATTACCCCCATCTTTGAAAGTTTTGAGACCCTCACTGTATTTTGGCTAAACATGAATTTTTATTCCCTCAAAATTTCCATTAAGAAGAATGATACTGTCCCATATTCTCTTTGACGGAATTTCTGAGTGGGTTATAACACACCTGCATAGCACTTCCTCAACAAACAGTTACCATAAAATGGAAGCAGGAACATCTCAAGCTCATATTACTCCTGTGAATTGCGAGAATTTTATCATTATCATTAAGATTTTGCACTGCGATTCTGAGTCAAAGACTAACTCATTGGCATAAACTACCCAAGTTTAGGAAACAAACGTCAGTGTAAACATTGCAAGGAATTGCCTAATTTTAGAGACATTCACATCTGATACACATAACTGAACAGAACATGACATAGAGCTTTGCAGTGTGTGGAACACCAATGTCCTGGTTTGCTGAAACAGCTTCCAGGACCTGAAGGCACAAGAATGACACAGGCATAGGAACAAAGTACAGTGGAGAGAAAAAACAAAACAAAACAAAAAACAAAACAAAACAAAACACAATACTACCTCTTTCATTTAATCTGAATGTATCACAGTTCCACCCCACTATTACCTAACCCTTAAAAATAACACAAAAATCTATTATCTCAACATATACGCAAGGCCAATTCTTCCAAGAGCAGATCCTCTGCTGATCTTTTTCCTAGCAGTGCTAGAAATGATCTTTCATGGCAAGCCACACACCTGCTGCAACTGTAGTGTCCATTGTGGTAACTTTAGAAGAAGGTAAAGCATGGAGGACTCAAGTGCGAGGTAAGTGGATACTGCTGTTACGGTGTACTCACAGACAGAAGCCTAGCATTGGCTGTGGTCTGAGAGGCCCAACGAGCACCCGACTGAAACAGATGTAGATAGTCACACCCAACCAATGGCCTGAAATTATGAACACCTGTATTAAACTAGGGAAAGCCTGGAAGAATCTGAGGAGGAGGAAGACCCCATAGGAAAACCAGCACTCACCTGGACCCCTGAAATCTCTCAGACACTGAGACACCAACCAGGCAGCATAGACCAGCTGATAGGAGGCTCCTGACCCATATACAGTTCAGGACTGACTGAACTGGTCTCACTGAGAGACGTGCACCTAACCCTCTAGAGACTTGAGGGGGTGGGGAGAGCTGGTGGAGTGAGGTGGGGGTGGGGTGGGGCAGTTTAACGCATATATGAGTTTCTCACAAGGATAGTGTTTCCTTCTTTCCGTAGAGAAGAGGGGACAGTTAAAATTTATTTGTTTGTTTGTTTGTTTATTTATTTATTTATAGTACAGAATATTTTAGTTATTTAGCCTCATAACTGAAGTTGGATGTCAAGCATTAGATGAGAATAGCAGGAGGTCCTGGGAGCAGCACAGACATTTATTTGCATTGTGCCCTAAGGACCCTAGATGTCAAAGCTGGCCCATGAACAGGGCAAGGGGGATAATTTCAGGGTCTCCTATGCCTTTATGTATACCCAAAGTTAGTTTTTTAAAAAAATAATAGTCTTTGTTTTATGATTTGTTTATATTTTTTGTATGTTCTGCCTTTTCTTTCATAAACATGTCTGTTTTAGATTCCAATTATAGATGGAATTGAATCTGTAGTTTCCATTACTATTTTGGGCAATGATCATTATTTGCATAGTTATTATTCTTTCAGTTACATCTGGTTTTCCATTTAAAATATACATCAGTCATATCACAATCTTAAAATTCATTACTAGTGCACTGAGGTTAAATAAATGCACATAAGTCATTACTGTTTTACATCTATAACCGATCATTCTTTTAAATAAAATAACAACTTTACATTATCAACACTTGATATTTACCTTTACTTTACTGAGTTGTTTCCAAGAATTTTTTTAAAGGAGACTGAAGAGATGCTTTTCCGTTAATATCTGTCTCTGTGCTCCCTGAGAACCCTAGTATGACTCACGGCAGTCATGCCAAGAGACTCATACTTGTTTGTAATTCCAACACTGAGGGGCAGGCTTTTGGGGCACCTACACTCACATGAACATATTTATAAAGGAACACACAGTTTATATAGTTTGAAGTAGTGGATATAAATAAATCTTTAAAAAAATACACAAATAGGTCCCAGGTTCTGGGAAGTTGGCTCAGTGACTAATCATTGGCTGCATTCCTTAGTTTCTTTTCTGCTTCTGGTGATAAAACACCAGTTTATAGAAAAACTTATGAGAGGAACAGTTTATTTGGCCTACAGTTCTAGAGTAATACAGTTCCATAACTGTCACATTGGGGAAATATGCTACCAAGCAAGGCATGGTGAAAGAAACAGCTGAGAACCCAATCCTGGAACTCTAAGGGGGGGAACAGAGAGCACAAACTATGGTTGTTGGCAGGAGGTTTCAAAACGTCAAAAGCTGGTGCCTGCCCCGTGATACATTTCATTTCATCCAGCAAGGCTACGCCTCCTAAGCTTCACAAAAGTGCATCTCCAACTGCATTCAGACAGCCGAAAATATGGGGAGAATCTTACTCAAATTCCCATACTGTACATATGTTCGTGCCAGGATTCAGGTTACCAGAACTTATGTGTCCATGTGGTAGTTTATTTATAATTACACCTGGGAAAGTGGAGAAAAAAATGCAGCGAGGTGGCTAATGGGGCGAGCCTTATCAGTGAACTCTGGGTTTGATTAAAAGACGTTTCTCAAAAATACAAGGTAAAAAGATGCAAGTTTAATCAAGGGTGATTCCTCACACCAACCATGGGCCTCTGCATTCATGTGCACCCACGCACATGTGTTTCCATTCAGTACGAACACACACACACACACACACACACACACACACACACACACACACACGCACAAAGGGTAAACGAAAAATTACCCCGAGTTTTTTGTATATAACATAAAGCAACTCTTCTGTTTAACTTCTACACTTACAAACTTGATCTACATTTAATTTTCATATCGGTAGTAATTATCTTTTTTCATCAATTTAAATATAAAAGCTTTAGGTAAAGCAGGAACCATACACACACACCAAGATTGGATAGACCCCATGTCATGTCCCCATAGGCTAAAGAATTAAAACCATCGGTGTCTCATTATCCCTGAGTTTTCCGTTTCTTGATGGTTTTGTTTTAATTCACAAGGATTGAACAGTACAATTCTGTATCATCTATCGATTTTAATAAACTAGTATTTAGTTTATAGATGTGTCTTGGTTTATTATCATATGAGTTTGTCATCTCCAAGGGTGATTGGGTTCGTTAATCCTCGCCCAGGACTGGTGTCCTACTGAACATGCCCGCCTACCTATAACTGTTGAAGCTTACACATTTTAATAGTTGGCACAAAGTACTTAAACACAAATTTAGTTTTCAATTATTTTTTCCTGATTATGAGTCTCTTTTACCTCATGGTTTTCTTTTGGAAAAATTGTTTCTATAATAATTCAGATTTTAATTTTTATTCTTTCTTTGCTTTCTCTTTCTTTGTTACCTCCATCTCTCTAGCATATGTCCAGCAAACATTTTCTCACTAATGTAAATTATTTTCAATCAGTCCTATTTGTACTTGCTTTTAATTTAAATGCCTCATACTGTGTTTGGGAAGCTGAACATTTGAATCCAGTAGGTAGGTCAGGCTGGCCCAGGATGAATTCAGGATCTAGTGCCCTAACTTCTCTACCTGCTGTCCCACTAACTGTGCACCAAATACACAAACATAGGAGCCTAAAGGGTTCATCCTCATTCACACATCACATTGTTACTATTACTACTACTACTACTACTACTACTACTACTACTACTACTATCATTATTAATTAGTAGTAGTCTTATCATTACCATTATTTTTACTACTGTTAATGTCATTTCTGAGACAGAATTTCATCATTTAGCCCAGACTGACTTGGAACTCACTTTGTAAACCATTGAATTCACGGAGATCTACCTTCTTCTACATCCTTTAGTACTGGAATTAAAGGCATGTGTCACCATACACAGCCACAAAATTGCCAGTTTAAAGTTATATTTCATGAAACTTGTAAATGATATCATCTTGCCTGGAGTTAAATTTCCATGCACTCTTATTTGTAGTATTTTTATGGTCTCTCTTCACAGTTTACTGTTAAGCACTTTATAATCAAGATTGCAATTAATGAAATGTTAGAAATGGAAAAGTTCACATAAATTACATGAATTACTCATTTAAAATCTCCCAGTCTAATCACACTGTTATAAGCTATTTTTGTTATCAAAACATTTATTTGAATGAATATTAGCTATTTCATTAACATGTAGTTATCAGTGAAGTCACCCTCTACATGTAAGAAGATGTTGATAAAATATTTCACCAACTATCAAAGTATGATGCAAATATTATTCTGAGTATATTCTCTAACACACATTAAATATATTAAGTTTATGTTGTTTGCATTTAATTTTAATAGGGATAACATTCTTTTTCATTTATGTAAAACATTAAATAAGCTCCCATCTATTGTCTATAGATAGAATTGTATCTATTTTTAATCTCAAATGTTTCATGATTGTGCACGATGGCCTGATTATATTCCAAGTACTTACCTTATCTAATCTTCCAATATGTCATCTATCATGTCATAGACTTTTCTTTCTCAGACGTTTATAATCTCAAAGTTAGGGGACATTTTATAAACGTGTAAATCATTATCTTCCCTTTTAATAATTTATGGTGCAGTAAACCCATTTAGTTTGCCAATGTTACAGAGCTGGAATAATCTCAATCCTCTAGACTTTATTTATTTCACTGTACAGTGTTCTGTCTTCTAGCTGTGCTAAGTATAGAAGAACACACAGCCATGTTAGACAATTGGAGAGTTACTTGAATCAACATTAATGAATCTTTCATATTCCAACAAACAGGGTCACCCTCTTTTAGTACTTATAACGATTTGGGTCAACCCAAGTAGTGTGAACATTTTTTTTCCACACTCAGAACTGGATACGAGCTTCAGAAAGAATACTGTACACAGTCTAATTTCAAACAAATTGTATACGAGAGGAGTGACAGTGATATACTTTCCTTGTGATCATAGCTAAGCTTCCTTCCTTCTTGGCATATTGGATAATGATAGTTAATAGACCAAGAAGTAGCATTCAGCTCCTTCTTGTAGAAACAGTCACATAGACAGAACGAGATCTTTAAACTTCTTTTTTTTTCCCCTCAAGCAATTGCTAACTTTATTCAAAGCCCCAGAACGTTAATACTCTGTGGGAGATGCACTACATATCTTCACAAATCCCACCAGCACGCTTCAGAATGAGTTATAGGAAAAGCTGGTAGTTACTGATGAATAGCCCACACTCTGAAGTTGATGCTTCATATTTCCATCCATATTTAAGACTTTTATGGAGATCTGCAGATGAATATTCCCCTAAAATATCACATATGGATCATGTGAAAAAGCAAATGCTGATCCTATATTTTTAAAATTGTCTCTTAACAAGTTAATCTCTCTTCTGTTAGAGGAGCGCTTACTTCTAGCATGGATTCTCTGCGCCTCATTTCCTCTCTCATGCATTTTTCAACAATAGTGACCCAGATATGGTCATTTCCTCACCATTGAAATGTACCAGTGCAAAGTAGGGGTTGAAGAAACATGCAATAGAACATCCTCTTTCTGTATCCCAGGAAGTTTTACAATTGTCATTCTGAAATGGTTATTAATCCGTCTACTTTGCAATATCATATCTTTCTGTTTGTGTTTGTGCATGATTTATTAATGCAAGGAAAATAAATATTATATTTCAAATCTCTAAATTATTTAAAACACTTCTTTCATGTGCAGAAATGAAAAAATATAAAACTTTGAGCAGCTTCTATAATTTAAAACACAACCAAAATGGCTTTTAAAAATCTTACAAGAAATTTTAAGAAAAATTTCAGTCAAGAAACTGAGTTTTAGCAAATCTTTAGTACAGCAACATATGGATAATTCTTCTGCCAAGTTACTTTTTCCAAATGTTGCAAGGCTTTTTTGTAAATTTTCACAGTTTTTTTATGTTTATAACTCATAGATAATTCAAAGATAGAAAAGGCCATTTAGTTTGTAGCTTCAGAAACACAATGAAGGAAGAAGACATTAAAGAATAGATTTTCTCATGTTTATTAATTAGATGTTCTGTTATCAAATCCACACATTTGCTGAAATATGACTTTTGCTTGGAAAATGATAAGTGTAGTATTGTATGAGATAGTAAATATTGCCAATTATTAGCCATTTGCTACACATATATCATATGCCAGTTACTGTCCTCAAACTGCAATACATCAACACAGCAATAGACAGACATGCTGCATTTGATCCGCTAATTTTCATCATGTGACACATAAACACTTTATTAATTAAAACTTGAAAAAATGTCTGTAAAAAAAGAAAAAAGAAAATAAAATTTAGATTTTTTCTTTTTTTAATTTTATTTAATCTTTTTTTTTTTATTAACTTGAGTATTTCTTATTTACATTTCAAGTGTTATTCCCTTTCCCGGTTTCCGGGCAAACATCCCTCTCCCCCCTCCCCTTCTTTACGGGTGTTCCCCTCCCCATCCTCCCCCTATTGCCGCCCTCCCCCCAACAATCACGTTCACTGGGGGTTCAGTCTTGGCAGGACCAAGGGCTTCCCCTTCCACTGGTGCTCTCACTAGAATATTCATTGCTGCCTATGCCCCACATATGGCCCACACATATTTAATCTTTTTTTAACAACGGATTTTATCCTCCTCCCCGTCTGCCCGCTGACTGTTCCACATCTCATATCTCCCCAACCCCCAACCCCCAACCACCACCCCTGTCTCCATGAAGATGCCCCCATCCCTACCCCACCAGACTTCACCACTCCCTGAGGCCTCAAGTCTCTTATCTCACTGAGCCCAGACCCTACAGCCCTCTGAGGTATATGTGTTGGTGGCCTCATATAAGCTGGTGTGTGCTGCCTGGTTGGTGGTGGCACAGTGTCAGAGAGATCCTTGTCCTGGTTAATTGAGACTGCTGGTCCTCCTACAGGGCCACCCTCCTCCTCAGCTTCTTTCAGCTTTTCCCGGGTTCAACCTCAGGGATCGCCGGCTTCTTCTCACTGGTTGGGTGTACATCCGTGCGTCTGACTCTTTCAGCTGCTCGTTGGGGTCAGTCAGGGTAGGCGACAATTGAATTTTTAATGCAATTGTAATATTATTTGAGTAGGGTCAGAAAATAAGTCAAGGCGTTTTTGGAAAAAGTAACAAGTTCATTGCATTCTGAATCCAGGTGGAAGCTGAATAGACAAAATTTAAAACGGGCTAACTTGGGTGTGTGTAAGGCGTTGAGGAACAGCCATTTCTTAGAACGGTTAATGTCGCCTATCTCTCCCCCAGCACCAGAGCCTGGTTTACCCATGCCTAGTCAGCACCAATGAGGTTCTACCAAATCCGTGGGTGATATGAGATATGAACATAACAGATTGTTGACAAGTCTATTAGAATATTCTTTTATTAATAGAAAATTAATTGAAATAGATTCTTCTTTCAAAAAATACACCCCAACCACAATTTCCCCTATATCCACTCTTCTAGCACTTCTGAACCTCTCCTCTAGATCCATTGCCCCTCGATTTCCTCTTCCAAGAGACAACAGGAATCAGGACCAAAAAGAATACGTTAAGACAAGGCAAAAGCCCTCATATCTCAGCTGGACAACGGAATTCGATAGGAGAGAGAGTCCCAAAAGCACACAAAATTGTCAGAGAGACATCTGGTCTCAGACCTCACTGTTAGAAATCCCACCAAATCACTATACCACCCTTGGCATATGTACAGTGGACCTGGTTCAGAACCCTAGGCCTTGTGCTTGGCGCTTCAGATTCTCGGAGCTCCTTGAGAATTGTGTCAGTGACTCAGTTCACCATATAACCCTGCTCTCCATTTCGTCTGACTCCTACAGTCTTTTCTCCTATTTCACCGAGTTCTCTGATGTCTAAGGGTAGGGACCAATGGAGACCTCCAATTTAAACTCTCTCTACATATGGTCTGGCTATGGGTCTCTACATTTTCTCCAATCTGCTGCCAGAGGAAACCTCTCAGATGATAACTGGAAAAGATACTGATTGAGCACAGGAGAATATCAATAGAAATCATTTCATTAATTTTTTTAACTAGTTGTGTTTGGTTTTAACCTAGGAATCTGGGCTATCTAGTCTCTGGTGCCTACCATCCAGGCAGTGTAGGGTATCGGCTCCCTCTTGTGGCACTGGCTTCACGTTAAACCAAATATTGATTGGCCACTCCCACAAGTTAGGAACTATGTTTGAGGCAGTACATCTTTGAGGAATAATAGGTTGTAGGTGGAACATTTTGTGACTTGGTTCGTGTCTTTTTCTGTAACCTTCATGCACCTTCTCCCTCCAAAACAAAATAAAACAACACCAAAAACAACAAATAAACAAACTAGGGGGAAATGATAGGTCTCTGAGTGTAATGCAAATAGTTACAAATTTATCATTCTACACAAAATTCAAGTCCTAGTGGATTAACGTTCTCCCCATAAAACTATATGCAATGAACCTGATAGAAAAAATGGGGAACAGTATTCATTGAACAACCTTGAACTTATTGGAACAGGAAATTTTCTGAACAGAACCCTTGTAACTCAGGCACTAAGATAAACAAATATTGATATCTTTGGTCAGTACTGCCCCTGGGGCCAGGTGGATGATGGTGGTCTGTCTTGCCCAAGAGAGTATGTTGATGTCCATGGAGGACTGTGCTGTCATCTAGGGCTATGGATCATCCAAGGACCATGCTGCAGCAGAGGGCCATGTTGATATCTGTGGTCTGTAAGGCCAACGAATCACTACTCCTACCCTCACCACAAACACCCCACCAAAGTAACAGATTAGACAGGAAGTCATCAGAAAAAAATCTTTATATTTTTCCATTAATTTATTTATTCATTTTTAGATTCCAATTACTGTCCTGCCCACCCTGTTTCCCCCCATAGAGTCCTTCCTCAATATCCCCCCATGGTAGCATGTCATCTAGCAGAATTAGGCATATCCTATCCCACTGAGGCCAGGCAAGGCAGGCAATTGGGGAAACAACTTCCAAAGGTCACAGCTTTAGGGCTAGCCCTCCACTCATGTTGTTGGGGAACCTGCATGGTGAGTGAAGTGTACATAGTGCTGGCGGCCTTGGTCCCTGCTATATGCTCATTGGTTGGTCCCTCAGTCTCTGAGAGTTCTATGTATCCAGATTAATTGACTGTCAGCTTTCCGGTGACATTCTTATTCCCTTCATGGTCTTCAACCCTTTCCGCAACTCTTTCACAAGAGTTCCTGAACTCCATCCAATGTTTGACTATGGGTCCCTGCACCTGTTTCAGTCAGCTGCTGGGTGGAGCATAAAGAGAAATCTTAAAAGTTCTGATAAGGATGTTGAACCATACCTCTTGACAGATTGATTCTGGCAGGGGTGCAGATGGAAAAGGACTGTTTTCTCTGAGGGGGTTACCACTGGGAGTCTCCCCATGTTTCTGTGAGTATATGGTCATCGCAAATTGCACGTTTTTTCTTCTTTTGGGTGGAGAGAGAGTCCCAAGAGGGGGAAAGCACACCTGGGAGGATAGAGGAGTGAATGTTTTGGGAGAATGTAATGTGAATTTCAAACAATCAATACTAATACTTGAAATAAAAACTTATAAACCTAAAAAGCTTATGTAAGGCAAAGATATCGTTAAACAGACAAAATGGCAACCTATAGAATGGGAAAGATTTATTTTTTAACAGTTCCACATCTGATAGAGGTCTAATATCTAACATATATAAAGAACTCAAGAAACAACATCTTACAGAACAAATAATCCAATTACAAGTGGTGAACACAACAAAACAGAAAATTTATAGAAGATT
Source organism: Rattus norvegicus (assembly GCF_021556685.1). Classification (NCBI taxonomy): domain Eukaryota; kingdom Metazoa; phylum Chordata; class Mammalia; order Rodentia; family Muridae; genus Rattus; species Rattus norvegicus. Next base: position 94,618,616 of record NC_141548.1, read on the forward strand.
CTCAAATTGCTGAGAAACACATAAATACACTTTTAAAACCTGGACATTCATAAATGTGAATACTGATGTTCATTGTTTATAATTAGAATTATCAGAAATTTTAGAAATAAAGTATAACTTTTTATTATTTTAGAACATAATTTAGAAATCATATACACTGTGTTATTAAAGAAAGACATTTGGTGTGAGAATAAAGCAATACAAAGTATTAATTAAGACTCCTTGGGCTAGGGATGAATTTATATCTTGATTAGATACCGAAGAACTGGTTTTTAAATTTATTTAGAGTTCACGTCATTAATTCCCATAGATAACATTTTCCATGATTTTGAGTGCAGTAAACATAAATTTCACTCTAATTTCTGATCCATTTCTCTTGGCTTCATATTAGTGGTTGAGATGGCTATCAGTATGGCATTTTCACAGTAGCATATATTTATATGCACCAACCACCTCTAGCCGCAGCCATACTTTACTGGAGTTATCCTTTGTCTATTTTCCAAACATGCTGGATTCACAATGTGACCCAAAATCCTAAAGTGGATGTGTCAGAGAATATTTGGGGGTTAAACAAAAAATACTGGTTGAGATTTAGGACCTGCTATTTCTTACTCTTCCAGCCATTGTTTCTACTTCTGTGATTTCAGTGAGGGAACTAGTGAGTCTGGATAATTCCTTTCACAGACTAAGCCTTATGCGTATTGGGCCTTTCTCTGAGGGGTGTTTTGATTCAGAATAAACAGCTACCCTATCTCTACACAATTGTGAAGTCTCAAGAACTATGAGAGTATAGCATTGAAGAGAATTTTGAGTCAAAGTAGCCCTCATTTCAGAACAAAAATCTTATAATCACTTACATACTTTTATTGTAGTACGATATAGGTCTTTAACACTCAGAAGCAGTTGTGAGCAGCCTATCTTTGAACCTCCAAAACTGTGAACTAAATGATCTTCTCTTTACAAGGTTAATATGCCTAGAGTATTTTGTTATTCTATTCCAAAAACAAAAAAAAACTAAACCAACAAAACCATTTATTACTTTCCTTTTCCACATTTTTTACATCCATGGGCAGTGTTAGTTTTCTATCGGTTTTAGAACTTTTATATATGATACACACACACACACACACACACACACACACACAAACACACACACACACACGCACACACACGCACACACACGCAACACATACACACACACAAACACACACATACACACGCGCACACACACACAACACATACACACACACAAACACACACACACACATATATATATATGATAGTAATTCCCCATAAAATCTCATTGTAACCAAGTATATTTAAATATATAAAGGTTATGAACCTTACCTCATATACTTTGAGATGAAAAGTAAAGACTATTTTCACCTCTGTTTTACATCTCAGAAATAAAAAGAAGTAAATTAGCGTTTATCTCTGTTTTAGAGGAAATACAGATTGTGGGATAAGTGAGTTTGAATTCTAAGATTTGATTCACAATTCCAAGAACCTCTTAGATTTTCTTCATTCCTTTTATTCCCCTAAACACAGATTTTCTGCAGAAAATTAGAGTAGGTCATTTAGGGGTAGAGGGAGGCTGTTATAAATTATATCCTGTTGATATCAGACTCTTAATGCAAATTCTAGAATGCCTTTCTCCCGAGGAGTAGCTATTTCCCTGTGAGGAGTCAGTTCTGTACACAGTGCATCACTTAGTGCATTAAAGATAATTTCAGAGGCACCAAAATGTGTTGGTGTCACATTAAGGAATAAAAACATAGACTCCCTCCTGGGTTAATTTGACCAAGAGCAAAACCAAATTTTAATTTTCCTCTGTGTTTCTTCCATCTGGCCGTAGTCTGTGATTAGTGGCACATCTGTAGTCTTTCTGTTGTCTGCGTTTGTACGTGATTGAATATTGTCTGATGTCTGAAGTGCCCTATGTCTGTCTGTAAGAAAGATATCACTCTTGTGTTAATTGAACAGCACAGAGATCGTGGCTGAGGAATTGGAAAAAGAGAAGCAGTTGCTCGCAGCCAACCATTGGACCGAGCATGGGGACTGCAATGGAAGAGTTAGGGGATGGACTAAAGGAGCTGAAGGGGTTTGCAACCTCATAGGGAGAACAACAGTATCAACCAACCACACCCCCTAGAACTCTCAGGGACTAAATCACCAACCAGTGAATACACGTGGAGGATTCCCTGGTTCCAGCTGCATATGTATCAGAAGATGGCCTTATCTGGCCTCAACAGGAGGGAAGGCCCTTGGTCCTGTGAAGGCTATTTTCCCCAGTATAGAGGAATGCCAGGGCTGAGAGGTGGAAGTGTGTGGGTGGGAGGGGGAGCATCCTCATAGAAGCAGGGGAGGAGGGATGAGATAGGGGGTTTTCAGAGGGGAAACTGAGAAAGGAGAAAACATTCAAAGTGTAAATAAATAAAATATTCAATATGAATAAATAAATTAAAAGTTCTTTACAGAAAATTTCAATGGGGTTTACTGGGTCAGAAGTCATTTCATAAATCTCAAATGACACAATATAGTAATCAATACTTCAAATATATGTTATCATGCTATTTCCACATGGTCACAATATATATGATGAATATTTCTTTTTCGAACTATTGTCTATCTTTTCAGGAAACGATTACTTCAATACATATATGGGTATCTACATTACTCTTGGTCAGGGGCATGGAAGAGTATATCACGTAAAATTAAACCCACATATTAACTTTGTAAAAAAAACAATTGTATGGAAACTCAGAGGTATTGCCTTGTTCTTATGAAGGCAAGCTGAGCTTACACAGGCTACGTATACTACACATCAGGATAGCAGGATAAACCTTATGTGTAATCAAGGTGCATTTTTACCTTGAATGTGAGATCCAGTAAAAGCTCAGTCTCTTTGAATATGAGAACTATTTTCATACAATGCTTCACTGCAACTTAAAACATGGCTATTTTGTAGCAAATGATAATAGGCTATTATGATAGAGCAATTGATAACCCTGAATCTTCAATAAGAAGACCTAAAGAATGTCTCTCTGTTTCTTAGGATAACTGGAAGACATGTAATTACCCAAGTTACTTATGTGAAAAGTGTCATTTCCTTTGCAGTATAAATGTAATAGATCTTTTGAAGACTGTCAGGAATATTTTGCTAATTCATCTCATAAATATTGTCTTCAATATACACCTTATATCAACACATAAAATCCATGGCTTTTGAAGGTGGGGATACATGTTGATAACTAAGAAAAAGTTAAGTAGTGATGAAATATTATATATTATTTTAAAACTTTTATTCTTTCATACATTATATCCCAACTGCAGTTTTCCCTCCTTTCACTCCTCTTAGTCTTTCTCCCCATACCACTTCTTTCCCAGATCAATTTCTTTTACACTTCTCTTAAAAAAAAAACCCACAGGAAAAGGAAAGAAAGGAAAGAAGAAAAGAGCAGGCATCCCTGAGATATCCTTTGAATATGTCCAAACAAGATACAATAAAACTGTTCGCAAATGGAAAAATGGTCCCAGGAATGGTCAAAAGAGTCAGAGACACCCCTTCCTACTCTGATTCTTGGGAGCCCCACAAGAACACCAACCTACACAACTATAACATAAACGCAGAGGACCTACCTCGGACACATATTCACAACTATGGAGAGACAGACCACTGCATTCAGTATGCCAAAGTATCTTTGTGCTTTCTGTTGGTTGTTTCATTGCTTTTGAATTTTTAAGACAACAAGACATTGTTGCAAAATCTGTGCTGGCCTTGAAATTGTGATTCTTCTGCCTCTAAATCCAAAGGGCTAGCATTACAAGGTGTGTCACAATGCCTGTCACAAATGTATCAACTTGCATTTCTATTTGTTCATTATGTTTAGATATAACTCTGTGATAGAAGCTATTATTCGTGAATGAGGCCCTGGTTTGACTATCTAACAAAAATTAAAAAGATTATTAATCACCCTTAAAATTTCAATATTTTAATTTTTTTCAGGGAATAAACATTTAAAAAACCATGCTATTTTGAAAATGGTTGCTTTCCTCTTTGTTCCAGAGACACACCTCCAGGAATAGGAGCTTCATGTGAAAGTTTTACCTTTGCATTTTGTGGTCACCCTCTTACCAACAAAACTACAGAATAAAAAAAATGATAACAAGATCTACACAAAGAAAATCTCTCTGAAAGTTTTTCTTTCAGATACCTCTCGAAAATCATTGCGTAAATTTAGGGAGAACAGTGAATACAATGTGCTTCCAATGCCCAGAGCAAAAGTGCCCTGTGGTGCATTTGTTTCATAAGATGCCCTCTATGGAAAAGAAACTTTCGGCATCCTGGTTAATTATATAGCGTGAATCCTTAATCCTTAGTCAACCATCACAGTGAATATATATGTACATTTTCTCAATATGCCTCAGATCCACTTAGCTTTCCAGATTCCCAACTGCTATCTTTAAGGCTCGGTCTTACTTTGTGCTTTAAAGACAGTCTTACTCTGTTTGTCAGTTTGGCTGTTATCTAACTCACTGTATATTTCAGAGTCTACTCAAAAACATGTGATCTTCCTACTTCAACTTGTGAATATATATAATATGCATATATGTGTAAATAGAATAATGTCATGGCAATAAAAATGATCATCTCTTTCTGGTAAAGTTTTCATTTATTGTTATTATTTTTTCTTTACTATGTCTTACCTTCCTAAGTTCGGACTTACCATGTCCCCCTTCATTGACATTATGACCGTAAGCTCTTCTAATATTTTGTCAGTTATAGGATATAGTAGCATCATTTTTATAATTCAAGTGATATGAGGGGTAATTTTGATTTATATTATGAAAGAGAATCACATTTCTATGCAGATGTATGACCATAACAAATGAAAGTTAGTGATATGCTTACCACATATTATAATTACTATTATCATATTTCTGTTTAACTTTAAATATTATTTAAAATCTTTACTCTAAAACATAGGTAGACAGTGTGAAGGACTTTTTGCTAGTCTCATTCTATTGTGATAAAACACGGTGACTAAACCAATCCTGGAGAGGAAAATGGTTATTTGGCTTACACTTTCAGGTTACAATCCATCACTGAAGCAAGATCAGAAATGATACCATGCAGGTTCACTGCTTCTTAGGGAATATTCTGGTTTACTCAGCTAGTTTTCTAATATATCTCACCTCTTTCATCTGCCTGAGATGATACAATGCACAATGGTTCCTCCCATATCAATCATCAGCCATTCTAATATCTCCTAGTCATCTTGGTGGTGTCGACTGTACACATCTAGGTTGACTGTCAATGGTGTCCAGTTGTAAATAAAAATAATTAGCACAGACTTTAAATGAGCAACACTTAACCGGATAAATAGTTGCCTGAATTCGAGACATGAGATAATGACCTTAAGGCAACTTGATATGCTAAAACTTTCAACAAATATTAACCAACACAATATAGATTCATCTGATACATAGTGCACAACTTCAAGAAAAATCTAAAATGGATAAAAATTGTAGACATAGTGCCTTCGAGTGTAGGCAGCTTCCTCCCTACCTTGAACACTCCATATCTTCTCTGTGTGTACTTGTCTGAAAGCAATGCATCCTGGAGTAGAGTTTTCTTTTCAACAATAATAAAAAGCAAGAAGAAAATAAATTTCTTGCTTTATTAACATTTTCAAGGCATGCAATGAAAATTAAATGTGACACAAAGCCACATCTCCCATCATCCTAAAATCAGCCTTATTAATGCTTGTATTATAAAAATCCCTGTCTATCGTGGGTAGCATGATTTTCTTCATCCTAAGCATATTGTCACATTCCTATAACATTTATGAATCAAAGTTCCACTTAATCTTCTAGGTTTGGATCAACTGTTACGGCTTTTGTCACATAGTCTGAGAATAACCATTTATCATCTCAAATTATCATTTCTTCTTTTCTGTTATTATATTCATCATACTTTATAATGGCATATAAATCATTGGTTCCATTACTTTTTAATGTTTTCTAAATACTGGGAATAAATCTTGCCTTCAGTATGTAGGCACGCTGCTTGACATATTTAGTCCCACAATTATAATTTGATAAATTCTTTTCATCTGTGATTTACCCGTTTACTCCATCAAAGTAAGTTCTATCTTTATACTGAAGGAGTTGGAGATTATCCCTAATGTGCCTTCCAAATTTAGTGTAACATCATGCAAACAGTGAGCTGTCCTCTCTTCAAACAAGAACTGGGTAATAAGATTGCCTCTGAGAGCTAAATCACCACACAATAGATGTAATTAGCCATCTGTTGGGAGTAACTCAAATTGTATCTGAATGTATTACTGGAAACTTCAGGGATTCCTAAATCTCCTATCATAGTCACCTATAATCATCCTAGGAGGCAGTACTAGAAGGGACAGCAGTTTAAGGAGAAAACCAACAGCCCACATGCTTCTCTCTCTCTTACCACTCACAATGTGATGTTTAGAAAAGGTAAATCCTGACACAGCAATTACTACTTTTCTTTTTGAAATCATACGTTAAACGTCCTTCACATAACAATATATTATTTCCCATTGTTCTTTTCACATTATTTTCTTTTGTGTTGTATTTTCATAACAATGTGCCATAATGGACTGAAGAATAATGAATATGATTTTATTGATATAAATCTTTGTTGACACATAGGAAAATGACTGTAATGTAATAAAAAGTTTTTGTGAAAATATTCCATATGTGTTAACTTTTTAAATTTGCTCTGGTGATATGTGTTGTGTACACATGGACATGCCATGACATGTTTGAATGTGAAATGACAGCTTGCGAGAGTCAGTTCTCTCCTGATATGTGAGTTCTAGGGATAGAGTCTGGGTCAGATTTTCAGTCCTGACAGCACTTTTACCTAGTGATCTGTCATGCCTGTTCCAGAATACAGCAGAATAATTTGAATGGCCACATATTTGCTTTAAGAAATGCATTGGAGCTGAAGATATGGTTCACTTGCAACAATATTTGCATAGCGGTGACGAACCCTGGATTTGACTCCTAGCAATGCATAAAATGCCAAACTGCTATTGTTGTTACTGGTATCACAAATGCATCCCTGGCTTACATGGAAGAGCACATTCCCAAACACTGGCACCATTGGGGGCTAAGGGATCAAATGCTGAATCTAAGGTGAACACGTCTCATTCAAACCACCGCAGTGTTGATCAGAATAAAACTCTACTTTATCAGACGATATAGAAAACATTGTCAGTGCCTTGCATTCGCAGGCAGTTTAGGACATGTCTTTTGACCATGAATGTAAGAGTAAAGTTCTATTTCCCAAAGAATTGTTGACTGCAAGAAGGTTTAGAGAGTAAGATGCTGTAAAATGATACCTTAGGCAAGTCTTCCTGAAAATGAAGAGATTCTAAGATTGGGTGGATAACAATTTCAGTGCATAACACTATGTAGTTTGTAGTAAAACTAAATACTATTACACGGGAGCTACTTCCTACCTTGTTCTTCAAACACATTTTCATTGCCATCAGGTTAAACACATACTTTAATCATGCACCATGCATTTATAGATAATATTAAATGACATGGTTCTGTACTTACATGAGATAGATTTGTATTAGAGGATATGAGTAGTAGTTTTCTCTGGTAACTGAGGTAATAAACTTCTTTGATAATTGTTTTAAAAAATACAATATAAAATTCCAAATTACTCATAACTTGTATATTTCATAGACTTTCTTCATATTCCTCACCATAATCTTAGGAAACAAATATTATTTCCACTTTTTAGAGTTCACTTCATAGATTCTGAAAGTTCATGATTCCGTTTTAAATTTTAGTAATTTTCTTTTGTGTATAAAAATATATAGTATCATGTGCACCGAAATTATTATTAGGAAATATCTAAGGCAGTGTCGGGTAAATAATTGAGTGACAGACATAAATTTCCATTTTCAGCATGCATGAACTCTTTTCACTTGGATACTTAATAGAGTAGCGTTACTTTGGTAGAAGTATAGTTGAGGGAAGAGAGTTGCCATGTGTCTAGAATAAACATTGTCAAACAGCTTAAAGTTTATCACATGTTATGCACCCATGGTATGTTTCTGAACAAGCTATCTGAACAATTATTTTGCTAATATTCACTAATTAGTGAGAACATACCATACGTGTCCTTTTGGGTCTGAGTTACAGCACTCGGATGATATTTTCTAGTTCCGTCATTTGCTTACAAAACTCAGGATACCCTCATTCTTAAAAGCTGAGTAATATTCCATTGTGTAATTGAACCATATTTTCTGTATCCATTCTTCTGTCCATGTATGTCTGGATTGTTTCCAGCTTCTTGCTATCACAAATAAGGCTACTATGAACATAGGGGAACATGTGCCCCTATGGCCTGGTGGGAAATCTTTTGGGTATATTCCCAAGAGTGGTATAGTTCTGGCTTCAGGTAGATTTATTTCCAAGTTTACGAGGAACCTCCAAATTGATTTCCATAGTGTTTGTACCAGTTTGAAATTCTACCATTAATGGAGGAGTGTTTCCCTTTCTCTACATCCTTGTCAACAAGGACTGTCAGTTGAAGTTTTTACCTTAGTCATTCTAATTGGTGTAAGGTAGAGTTTCAGGGTCGTTTTGATTTGCACTTCTCTGATCACTGAGGATTTTGAACATTTCTTTAGATGCTTCTTAGTCATTTGAGATTCCTCTGTTGTGAATTCTTAGTTTAGTTCTATACCCCATTTTTTATTGTGTTTTTTTTTTCTTATGGTTACCTTCTTGAGTTCTTAAATATTTTGAATCTTAGCCCTCTATCAGATGTGGGGTTAGTGAAGATATTTTTCCCAGTCTGTAGGCCGCTGATTTGTCTTATTGACTATGTCCTTTGCCTTATAAAAGCTTTCCAGTTTCATGAGGTCCCATTTATCAATTCTTGATCTTAAAGTGAGAACCGCTGCTGTTCTGTTTAGGAGATTTCTGCCTGTGCCAATGAGTCCAAGGCTCTTTCGCAATTTCTCTATTAGGTTGCATGTATCTGGTTTTATGTCGAGGTCCTGGATCCAGTTGTACTTCAGCTTTCTGCATGGAGATAAATATGGGTCTATTTTCATTTTTCTACATCCAGACAGCCAGTTAGAAAAGCACCATTTATTGAAGATGCTTTCTATTTTCCATTGTATATTTTTAGTTCTTTATCAAAGATCACATGTGCATAAGTGCGTGGTTTTATTTCTGGGTCTTCAATTCTATTCTATTGATCAACCTGTTTGTCTCAGTACCAATACCATGCAGTTTTTATCACTATTGCTCTGTAGTAAAGCTTGAGGCCAGGGATGGAGAGTTCCCTAGCTGTTCATTTATTGTTAAGAATTGTTTTCACAATTTTTTTTTTATCTTTTCAGAAGAATTTGAGAATTGCTCTTTCCAGGTGTTTGAAAATTGTGTTGGGATTTTGATGGAGATTGCATTGAATCTGTAGATTGCCTTTGGTAGGATCATCATTTTTACTATGTTAATTCTCCCCAATTCATTAACATGGAAGATCTCTCCATTTTCTGAGATCTTCAATTTCTTTCTTGAGAGACCTGACATTGTTTTCATACAGATCTTTCACTTGTTTGGGTAGAGTCACTTCAAGATATCTTATATTATTTATCTATTATGAAGAGAGGTGCTTCTGTAATTTAATTCTTAGCCAGTGTATCATTTGTATAAAGGAAAGTTTCTGATTTATTTGAGTTAAATTTATATCGGGCCACTTCGCTGAAGTTGTTTATCAGGTGGAGAAGTTCTCTGGTAGAATTTTTGGGATCACTTATGTTTACTATAAAGTCATCTGCAAATTGTGATACCTTTATTTCTTCTTTGCCAATTTGTAACCCCTTGATCTCTTTTGTTGTCTTATTGTTCTAGCTAACACCTCAAGTACTATATTGAATAGTTATGGCAAGAGTGGAATCCTTGTCTTGCCCCTGATTTTAGTGAGATTGCTTCAAGTATCTATCCATTTAATTTGATATTGGGCGTTGGTTTGCAGTAAGATGCTTTTATTATGTTTAAGTGTGGTCCTTGAGTTAATAATTAAACATGAATGGGTGTTGTATTTTATCAAGTGTTTTTTCTGCATTTAAGGAGAGTATCATGTAATTTTTTTTCCTTTGAGTTTGTTTATATAATGGATTACAATATTGGATTTTCATATCTTTTTTTTTTATGATGTGGACCTCAGACTCGCAATTTTGTAGTGGATTTTCATGTCTTGAACTAACTGAATCCTTGGGATGAAGCCTAATTGATTGTGTTGAATGATAGTTTTGATGTGTTCTTGGATTTGGTTTGTACGAATTTTGCTGAGTATTTTTGCAGTAATATTGCTAAGTGAGATTGGCCTACAGTTCTTTTTTCTGGTTGGGTTCTTGTATGGTTTAGGTATCAGAGTATTGTGGCTTCATAGAATGAATTAGGTAGTGTTCCTTATGCTTGTATTTTATGGAATAATTTGAGGAATATTGATAGTAGTTCTTCTTTGAAGGACTAGTAGAATTATGCACTAAAGCTGTCTGTCTCGGCCTCACACCCTTTTATTTTATTTGGTTGGGAGGTTTTCTGTTTCCCTGACTTTCTTTAAGGGATGTATTGGTTTCCTCTTTAATGGCTCTACCTGTTTACCTGTGTTTTCCTATATTTCTTTAAGTCAGTTATTTATATCCTCCTTAAAGGACTCTTATCTTCATGAGATAGGATTTTAGTTCAGTTTTCTGATTTTTCAGGTGTGCTGGTGTTCTGGGAGAACTGGGTTCTGACAATGCCCGTGTATATTGGCTTCTGTTGTTTATGGTTTTCTGCTTGACTTTTGCCACCTGGGTATCCCTGGTGTTTACTGGTCAGGTTGGCTCTATTTGGAGTCATCCTAAACTGCTTTGCTGTGTGAAGCTGTCCTTCAGTGGGGCCTACCTTCTGTGGTTTCTGTTTCCCTGTGTGCAGCAGAATTACATGCTGCAGTGCCCCCTGGGAGGTCTTCAGTCTGTGGTGTCAGTTGCCCAGTTGCCATGTCTGGAGACAAACTCCTGGGATGCCTTCAAGCTGTGATTTCTTTATGGGAGCAGGCAAGCTGTCAATCAGTTGTTCAGTTGCCCTGTGTACAGTGGATCTCCTGGGATGCTAGTTAACCTGTGTGCAGCAGATCTCTTGGGATTCATCAGACTGTGGTGTCTTCAGGGGAGCCTACTAGCTAGCAGTCTGTCCCTGAAGGAAAAACACCTTTCTGTTCTTAAAAGGCCTAGTATTATGATTAGGACATATACTTAATACTATCAAATTTACATAAAATTATTGAAATAATTTAATCATGAAATGTAAATCATTTACCAAATTAAATTTTTTTCAAGAAAATCTTAGTTTGATTTAAAGTTTGGAATAAATAAGATGTAATTAGCATTAATATAAAAGATTTAAAATAATTTCATATTTTTCTTAATTTTACCTTTTTTGTTTATTTTGTACATGATAATAATGTCAGGAGTGTATGACATTTACAACTTATGTTCAATTATTGAAATGTCATACACTTCAACTCATATTATTGAACATAATATGTAACCATCAAATGAGAATACTTGGCCTACAGATGTCTAGTTATCAATTTATCAAAAGAATTAACTGTTAGAATAGTCTAAATATGGGATTTTTTTATGTTGGACTGGTTGTGACCATGTCTGTGGGCCTGATTTGTTAAGTTAGTTGATGTGGAATGACCCAGGCCAGTTGGGTGGCACTGATCACTCAGCTGAAGTTCCTGAACATTATAAGGAACAAAATGTAAAGGAATGAGTAAGCAATTACCCAGGTGGTATGATATTGACTATGGATGAGATGTGAATAGCTGTGTCATGTGTCACTGCCACTTGGAGGCTTCTGTAATGACCATGACATTGATAAAGTATCTTCTTATTAAGTTTCTTGTGATCAGGATATTTTATCACCTGTACAACTATCATCTCAGACATGTATCATTTGCTAGCTTTGGTAAAATTCAAATCCCTTTTTACCAGCTGTTTGGAAACATTAAATTCAACTGATTAAACCATATTTATACTCAAAAAAATTTAGAAAGTATTTTTGTTACAGTTCCAAATAAAAAAAAAGCCTAAGATAACTAAAAAAATAGTCTAATCTAAAAAGTAAAAGTTAAGAAAGACCAGGCACTTTATGAACTAATATGGTAAAAACAAGGAATGAGGAATATTTGTCTTAATCTTTCATAGAAGTCTCATAAGGAAGTATTGTTTTTCTAGTCCTATGACTAACAACTTGGAACATCAAACACTGTCGGAAGCAGGTATTATCAGTCTGTATCCATGTGCTTCTTCAAGTATATTTTGCACATATGTGCATGGTGACTTAAGGCATGGGTTGAATAGGGAATTGTTTTCAATACCTTGCTCTTTCTGATTAATGGCCTTATATCTGCTCTGTATACCCCATACATACATTGGTCAGAATCTGGGGCATGAGAAAATCTCAAAGAAAATATAGGAAGGATGATACAATCAAAGCAATGAATTTTGTTGATGTTTTTGGAGTTACTTTGGAAGTCCAATGTATAAAAATATTGATTAAAACTTTTACATAGAACTGAGCTAATTCTGGACAAGATGAGTATGTAGTATGTAAGTAGAATGAGAACACAGTTATGAAAGATCTCAAAGCAAAATATTAACATGATAACAGGTTGAATAATAGTTTTTTCTTTCTTAAAAGAAAGTTTTAAATAAAGTTTCCAAGAAAAAATATCCCCATAATTTTTGCTAGCCAACTACATTCTGATACCTATTACCATCCATCATCCATTCTTCCATCCCTTAGTCTCCTAGTCTTTGACAATTACTACATTCTTTACGGACTTGATCATAACATAAGAAAATCATTCTTCACTCTCTTACTCTGAAGATTGTGAAGTCTCTATTGATAACAGCTTATTTTTACCTGAGAATGAAGGACTTGAGATCAATTTTCAGATAATAAGTATAATAAGATTGATGCATAGACATTATGAAAGTGAATATATTTAGGTTTTGCACAATGTACTTCAAACTAGCTCAACTTTAAAGCTTTTGAAAGTTTTTTAATACAGATTAAAGTATTGATTTTAAGTATGAAACTATACATTTTATAGAAACTATATAAACTAAAACTTTATAATTATTATTTTATGTTATATATATATTGAGATTTTAACTAAAGTAATAATATAGTAATAATTCTTAGTCAATAAAGTGGAGTAGGTCAATCAAATCTTATTATTTCCATAAACAATGCTGTGAGTAAAATGAGATTGAGAATTTCCTAGTGATACCAAGAAGTTATTTGAGAAAATCTTAATTACTATGAATGAAGAAGATATTCCTAGTTATCAAAATGCTTTCTCTGATTTGTAGTGCTCAGAGAGAAGTAAGAGCAGGCCAAGAAGATAAGTCTCACTGGGAAGCTAAGTTGCTCCTCAAAATAGAAATTGGTATGTTTTTATCTGCACATGCACACACACACACGCACACACACACACACACACGCGCACACACACATGCACATGTACACACACACATGATTTTGGAATCTTATGGTGCTTTTTGCTATTTGCCATTTGTTCAGGATGATTCTATTTGCTCAAATTCACCTAAAGTTATATGTAGTCAGATAAACCAACCATAAAATTAACATCATGTACAGGAAGGAAATGTACCTATGAAAGGCAAAGTGCAACTTCCACTATTACAGTTAATACCAACCACAAACACTGTATTTCTCAAATTGCACAATTAGGAAGTGTTTAAATAAAATAGTAAATCATAATTTTTGGCACTGACTTTAAGAAAAATTCAAAATTATGCCACAGAGTTCAGATTTCTGATAATAAAATAAAAAGTTATTAGCTAAGTATATGGATTTCTCATTTCTTAAAATGTTTTTCTTGTACATACGAACACCTACGTTTGATCTGTACATTTACATTTAAAGCTAACACAGAGCAACAACAAAAAGCCCAACTGATTATGTTAGCACAGCTAACAAATACTCTAGCTCTTGAGAGAAGACAGGTGAATTCCTAGGGCTTTTTATTCAGCCAGCCACAAGTCCACAAAAACAAAACAAAAGGTTGGGGATTTAGCTCAGTGGTAGAGCACTTGCCTAGCAAGCACAAGGCCCTAGTTCGGTCCCCAGCTCCAAAAAAAGAAAAAAAAAAAGAAAAACAAAACAAAAAACAAAAACAATAACAATAACAATAACAACAGCAACAAAACAGTAACTGAGAAATGACACCTAAGATTGTCTTCTGACTGTATCACATGTTTGCATTCATGGGGAAGAAAGGAAAGTTGTGGATGAAGAGGAAGAGAGGATGTTGTTTCCTGAAGTAGATGGATATAGTACAAATGGATTCAGAAAAGATAGTAGATAAAGCTGAAATGAGTGGAAGTATAGTAATGAACACATTGTTCTAGTAACACTAAAAAGATCTGCATCTAGGAAGAAATGTTGATGTTCTCTGTAAGAAATTTATGTGTATAGAATAGCAAGAAATTTAAAATAACAGTCATTGGGTTTTGGTTGTGATTCCAAGAAAAGTGATACATTCAATAAAAATAGTTTATAAACTATAGAAAAACTTAACTCAATAAAATTTCTAACGCTATTTATTCTTATGATATCTTATTTTAAAAGAGTCTTCACCAAGCAAGAAAGTACATAAAATGAATAACCACAATATCCAGGTAAATAAATGAGAAATTAAATGTGTGAATCATTTTGTAACAGCGTATCATTAGACCAGTGACTTAGAGTCTGAATATAACCAGAAATTTTTTAAACCAGAAATTTTAATTTTCTTTTTTCACATGTTTTAGTTAGATATTATTGAGAGTTGTGTCCTGTGAATTTGAAAAAAAAAAAAAAAACAAATAAACCAATATCCAAACTGGGTTTGCAGTTTATCATTTTCTATACATATATTGATTTTCCTTATTTGCCTTCATCTGTATGTGTTTTGGATATTGTTTAGTATAAAAAGGTCAGCATAACTGAAATATTAGAGCCAGAATTTTAGGCTCACATAACTCCTGGAGAAAATATTCTGTACTACTAGAACCATAGAATCCCCAATTTCGTAAATGTGTCTCCATCCCTCAAGCTTGGATGCATGACTCACCCAGAATTTCTTCTCATTCAAGTTCTAGTTACTTGGATTGCTCAACTTTAAACAATTAGAAGTGTACCACTTTCGAGGATTGTTCTATAACAAGTTGGGGTGAAATTCACTTAATTTAATTATTACAAAAATTCATTTTCTTCAAATTCCAACAAAAAGAGGTAGTGTTGTGGGATACTGCCAGGGGCTAACTCTGGGTGTTCTTTCTTCCTGGTTCTCCCTAAGACATGGATGGGGAAGAGAGTTGGCAGGGATAAGACTTGGTCTTACGAGATATTTAGGGTTGCTGTATCATAATAAAACATTTACCTATTTTAATTCTAAGTCGCTTTGCTACTGTAGCTGACTGGCCTTATTCCCTTTGAGGGCAGAAACTGCAATCTAGGGGATATAGCACCTCATTGTACAGCAGGGAATTAAGAAAAGGAGTATTCCTTCAGTCTCTGTTTTAATCTTTGCCTCTCTCTTCCCTGCCAAGGGTATTCTTGTTCCCCTTTTAAAGAAGGAGTGAACCATTCACATTTTGATCATCTGTCTTGAGTTTCATTTGTTCTAGGCATTTAGGGTAATTCAAGCATTTGGGCTAATAGCCACTTATCAGTGAGTGCATACCATGTATGTCTTTCTGTGTTTGGGTTAGCTCACTCAGGATGATATTTTCCAGTTCCAGCCATTTGCCTACGAATTTCATAAAGTCGTTGTTTTTGATAGCTGAGTAATATTCCATTGTGTAGATGTACCACATTTTCTGTATCCATTCCTCTGTTGAAGGGCATCTGGGTTCTTTCCAGCTTCTGGCTATTATAAATAAGGCTGCAATGAACATAGTGGAGCACGTGTCTTTTTTATATGTTGGGGCATCTTTTGGGTATATGCCCAAGAGAGGTATAGCTGGATCCTCAGGAAGTTCAATGTCCAATTTTCTGAGGATCCTCCAGACTGATTTCCAGAATGGTTGTACCAGTTTGCAATCCCACCAACAATGGAGGAGTGTTCCTCTTTCTCCACATCCTCGCCAGCATCTGTTGTCCCCTGAGTTTTTGATCTTAGCCATTCTCACTGGTGTGAGGTGAAATCTCAGGGTTGTTTTGATTTGCATTTCCCTTATGACTAAAGATGTTGAACATTTCTTTAGGTGTTTCTCAGCCATTCGGCATTCCTCAGCTGTGAATTGTTTGTTTAGCTCTGAGCCCCATTTTTTAATAGGGTTATTTGTTTCCCTGTGGTCTAACTTCTTGAGTTCTTTGTATATTTTGGATATAAGGCCTCTATCTGTTGTAGGGTTGGTAAAGATCTTTTCCCAATCTGTTGATTGCCGTTTTGTCCTAACCACAGTGTCCTTTGCCTTACAGAAGCTTTGCAGTTTTATGAGATCCCATTTGTCAATTCTTGATCTTAGAGCGTAAGCCATTGGTGTTTTGTTCAGGAAATTTTTTCCAGTGCCCATGTGTTCCAGATGGTTCCCTAGTTTTTCTTCTATTAGTTTGAGTGTGTCTGCTTTGATGTGGAGGTCCTTGATCCACTTGGACTTAAGCTTTGTACAGGGTGATAAGCATGGATCGATCTGCATTCTTCTACATGTTGACCTCCAGTGGAACCAGCACCATTTGCTGAAAATGCTATCTTTTTTCCATTGGATGGTTTTGGCTCCTTTGTCAAAAATCAAGTGACCATATGTGTGTGGGTTCATTTCTGGGTCTTCAATTCTATTCCATTGGTCTGTCTGTCTCTGTACCAATACCATGCAGTTTTTATCACTATTGCTCTGTAATACTGCTTGAGTTCAGGGATAGTGATTCCCCCTGAAGTCCTTTCATTGTTGAGGATAGCTTTAGCTATCCTGGGTTTTTTGTTATTCCAGATGAATTTGCAAATTGTTCTGTCTAACTCTTTGAAGAATTGGATTGGTATTTTGATGGGGATTGCATTGAATCTGTAGATTGCTTTTGGTAAAATGGCCATTTTTACTATATTAATCCAGCCAATCCATGAGCATGGGAGATCTTTCCATCTTCTGAGGTCTTCTTCAATTTCCTTCTTCAGTGTCTTGAAGTTCTTATTGTACAGATCTTTTACTTTGTTAAAGTCACTCCGAGGTACTTTATATTATTTGGGTCTATTATGAAGGGTGTCATTTCCCTAATTTCTTTCTCAGCTTGTTTCTCTTTTGTATAGAGGAAGGCAACTGATTTATTTGAGTTAATTTTATACCCAGCCACTTTGCTGAAGTTGTTTATCAGCTTTAGTAGTTCTCTGGTGGAACTTTTGGGATCACTTATATATACTATCATATCATCTGCAAATAGTGATATTTTGACTTCTTCTTTTCCGATCTGTATCCCCTTGACATCCTTTTGTTGTCTGATTGCTCTGGCTAGAACTTCAAGAACTATATTGAATAAGTAGGGAGAGAGTGGGCAGCCTTGTCTAGTCCCTGATTTTAGTGGGATTGCTTCAAGTTTCTCTCCATTTAGTTTAATGTTAGCAACTGGTTTGCTGTATATGGCTTTTACCATGTTCAGGTATGGGCCTTGAATTCCTATTCTTTCCAGGACTTTATCATGAAGGGGTGTTGAATTTTGTCAAATGCTTTCTCAGCATCTAATGAAATGATCATGTGGTTTTGTTCTTTCAGTTTGTTTATATAATGGATCACGTTGATGGTTTTCCGTATATTAAACCATCCCTGCATGCCTGGGATGAAGCCTACTTGATCATGGTGGATGATTGTTTTGATGTGCTCTTGGATTCAGTGGCAAAGATTAAAACAGAGACTGAAGCAACACCCATTCAGAGTCTGCCCCACATGTGGCCCATGCATATACAGCCATCCAATTAGACCAGATGGATGAAGCAAAGAAGTGCAGACTGACAGGAGCCGGATGTAGATCACTCCTGAGAGACACAGCCAGAGTACAGCAAATACAGAGGCGAATACCAGCAGCAAACCACTGAACTGAGAATAGGACCCCCGTTGAAGGAATCAGAGAAAGAACTGGAAGAGCTTGAAGGGGCTCGAGACCCCATATGTACAACAATGCCAAGCAACCAGAGCTTCCAGGGACTAAGCCACTACCTAAAGACTATACATGGACTGACCCTGGACTCTGACCTCATAGGTAGCAATGAATATCCTAGTAAGAGCACCAGTGGAAGGGGAAGCCCTGGGTCCTGCTAAGACTGAACCCCCAGTGAACTAGACTGTTGGGGGGAGGGGGACAATGGGGGGAGGGTGGGGAGGGGAACACCGATAAGAAAGGGGAGGGGGGAGGGGGATGTTTGCCCGGAAACTGGGAAAGGGAATAACACTCGAAATGTATATAAGAAATACTCAAGTTAATAATAAAAAAAAAAGAAAAGGAGTAATTACTATAGCTGTTTCATCTTTTCCAAATGCCTCTCATATGTCAGGGTAGGGGGAAGTTTAGAGCAATAATCATTGAACCAGAAGAAAAGAATCATGCTCACAAAAGGAAAAAGGTTTTACACAGCAAATATGCATTAAATTTACATAAATCCATATACAGACTCATGCACCCACATTTATAAATCTCCATTAGAACAAGTATTTGGGCACAGCTTATCTTATAATTACATAATTACACACACACACACACACACACACACATTCACACACACACACATCATACTTACATATATATGGATCAAAAGATCAAGTTCCAGTGAAGAAAGAACTCATTCTGGATGAAAAATGAACTCTTTATCTTTATTGCATAGAGAAAGAATAGGCCTCTATCTTATTTTGGTAAATGAATTAAACCCAAGACTGTAAGACGAAAGCTTTGTTCTCTTTAGTAAGACTAAGCATGCCTTGCTATTAAGAAAAGACCAAACAATATCAACCAACTGGATACCCTAGAGCTCCCCAGGACTAAACCACCAACCAAAGAGTGCACATGGAGTGACTGATGGCTCTAGTGGCATATGTAGCAGAGGATGGCCTTGTCAGGCATCAATAGAAGGAGAGGCCCTTGGTCCTATGAAAACTCAATGCCACAGTGTAGGGGAATTCCTCAGCAGGGAGGTGGGAGGGAGTGGGTGGATGAGTTGGGGAGCACCCTCATAGAAGCAGGGGTTTCCAGAGGGGAAACCAAGAAAGGGAATAACATTTGAAATGTAAATAAAGAAGAAGATTTCCAAAAAAAGAAAAAGAAAAAAGAAAAAAGACCTTCTCCCTTCTCTGTTCCATGGTAAGGAGAAGCCTGCCTGATCTCTCTGCAGCTTTCCCCCCCTCTTTCTCTCTGCATTCTGCTGATTGCTTTCTTAATTTTTTTTAAGTTAAGTTGCTTTATAATTTCTCTTATTCCACTCTACATTCTTCTTCTGATCTAGTTCCTTCTTCCTGCTCAGATATAACAGTAATCTTTCTCTCAATGCCTGTTATTCTAAGTTCTTCTCATGTTCAGGTCTGTCTAAAAAGTTCTTCTCGATTCTCTTTCCTCTTTGTACTCAGTACTTAAACATCTTTCAGAATACAGGATCACATGGTTAAAAGTTCACTGTGGGACAGTGAAAGATACCCTAGTTCCTGGTTGAGCAAGTTCGATACCTTGGTGACCCTCCAGAGATTTGTGACCATCAGTCACATAAGGGCAACACTACAAGTCCCTTCACAGATAGAGGATGTGACCACAGGTCACATGGGCTCAAAACAGATCTCCATTATAATGAGGTACCTAAAGATCTGGAAGCTTAGCCAATGAATTTCCCTTCCCAGACACTCCTTTCTGCAAAAGGTATTTTATCTCAGGCCCACCCTGAGAAGTGGGGTATGGTTTTACTCATCCACCTTCCACCATGATAATAAATGCCTTGAAATCAAGGATCTGCTGTGTCGAGCCACAGAGGAGGCCTTAGCCTACAGAGCTGCCCTCTACTCTCCCAAAGAAACTCTCCCTGCACTCCCAGCAGTGCCTGCCACCAAGCTTAAGCCCATCATCATCCAGCCAAGGACTCGGCCAGCAGAACCAGCCTGAGCATCCCCCCTCCTTTCTCTGGCTAGATCCAGCCCCATGGGCCCCGACTCCATTCTCAGCTCTTCCATGGAATCCCGTAGTGCCCGGATGCCCAAGAGCCAGACCCCCAGCCTTCTTGCAGGCCCATCAGATTCCCGAGCCAGCTCTGGCTGTGTTCTTTGCTCAGACTGCACTTCCCCACCCCTGGAGTGGTGTCCCTCAGCTTCTCCCAGACCAACACCCTGCCCTGCAGCTTGGAATAAGAACAGTCAAACCTCTCAAGTCCTGCCTAATAGAGAGAACTGAGCCCTGTGGTAGAGCAGATGGAGGACATTCCCGCCTCGTCCCCACACACACATACACACCACTTAATCCTACAGTTCACCACAAGTTTACACATAAATTCATATCATAAAACAAGTTTACAAGAGAGAATATTCATCTATTAGGGGTAATTATCTGGCAAAATATTCATCATTTGTCACTACAAGCTTTACAGGTTCATAGAGTTAAAAAAAAACATAACTTCTGTGACTAAGATAATAATGAAGTTTTTTATAGATGAACCCAGTCAATATTTTGTATTCTACCCTTTCACCTATAGTAAATCATTGCTTCCATTTTTAGGGTCTTTTTTTTTTCCAGAGGTGAGGACCGAACCCAGGGCCTTGTGCTTTCAAGGCAAGTGCTCTACCACTGAGCTAAATCCCCAGCACCCCATTGTTAGGGTCTTTGACTACTAGATTTACTGCTTCTTGCAATGTGCTCTCTAAGTTGCAGACGCCTACCTGCTGTCTCAGAAGCAATTAACTCATGACATTTCAAGACTGGCAGAGTTTCAATGCAGTTTTGACACCAGAAAGGTCATTAATAGCAGTCCTATTATAAAAGAACTAAATAATTACTATAATTTTAAGAACTCATATAGGATCATCATTAAGAATTAAGAAGTAATCTAGTTGTCTATATAGCATCACTACAAGACAGTACATCTTAGGTTTCTCTGCAGAGATCTGCTCAAAGGGTGGGCTATTAACAAGAGACTCATATATATTTATTAATAACAGGAAAAGCATATTAATTGCAGGGATTGTTTCTAAAATGAAATTCTCACAGGCCATGCCTAAAGGAACTGATCCCATTGTAGATCATTTTTGAAAAATTTTATTAATCATTCCATTCATTTTTATCCGAAGTGCCCATTTACCCCTCCACCAACACCTGATCCCATGATATCTCACTTCTAGGTTACACCTCCACCAACTCCCATTCCACACCTGCCCAAATCCTCCCTTTTGCCTCTATGGAAGTGTGGCTCGACCCACCCACACTCTCCTGACCTAAAGCTCCAGCATCCTCCTACTCTGGGGCCTTCCCTCGCATTGCTGTCAGGTAAACCCATCTCTGCTACATATGGACCTGGAGCCATGGATCCTTCCAGATACATTCCTTGGTAGGTGGTCTAGATTCTGGAAGAACTGGGTGATAAGGCCAGCCTATATTGTTCTTCTAATGGGATTGCAATCATCCTCTTCTCCTCCAGTTTTTCCACCAGCTCCCCCATCAGGATCCCTGAGCTAAGTCTGATGATTAGGTCCAAGCATCTACATCTGCATTGGTTGGTTGCTGGCTGGACCTCCTAAGGAACCACCACACTAGATTGCTTTCAGCCAGCACCTCTTGACCATGGCAACAGTGATGAGTTTGGTGTCTGCAGGCATGATGAATCCCCTGGTGGGGCAGTCCCTGACTGGCTGTTCCCTCAGTCTCTGTTCCATTTTTTGTCCCTGTTCTTCCTTTGAACAGAACATTTCTGGTTTTAAAGTTTGAGATGTGTGGGTGACCTCATCCCTGGAACATCATTTCATCCAGGTTTTCCAGTTCTGTTGAGTATAGGCTTTTGTAATAGGATCTGATTATTTTTGGAATTTCCTCAGTTTCTGTTTTTATGCTTCCCTTTTCATTCCTGATTTTGTTAATTTGGATATTCTTTCTGTGTCTTCTTGTTAGACTGCCTGAGGGTTTATCTATCCTGTTGATTTTTATCAAAGAACCAGCCCCGAATTCTGTTGATTCTTTGTATAGTTCTTTTTGTTGCTACTTGGTTGATTTCACCTGTGAGTTTGTTTATTTCTTGCCCTCTGCTCCTCTTGGGTGTATTTGCTTCTTCTTGTTCTAGTGCTTTGAGATGAGCTGTTAAAGCTGCCAGTGTACGCTCTCTCCAGGTTTTTATGGAGGCACTCAGAGCTATGAAGTTTCCTCTTAGCACTATTTTCATTGTGTCCCATAAGTCTCCATATTTTGTGCCTTCGTTTTCATTGAATTCTAAAAAGTCTTTAATTTTTTTCTCTTTATTTCTTCCCTGATCAAGCTATCATGAGTAGAGTGTTGTTCAGCTTCCGCTTGTATTTTTGCTTTACGTTATTTTTGTTGCTATTGAAGACCAGCCTTAGTCCATGGTGGTCTGATAGAATATGTCAGATTAATTCAATGTTCTTGTGTCTGTTGAGGTTTGTTTTCTAATCGAGAATATGGGCCATATTTGAGAAGGTACCATGAAGTGCTAAGAAGAAGGTATATTCTTTTGGTTTGTGGTGAACTGTTATGTAGATATCTGTTAAATCTGGTTGGTTTATGACTTCTTTTAGTTGGACTGTGTCTCTGTTTAGGTTCTGTTTCCATGATCTGTCCATTGGTGAGAGTGTAGTGTTTAAATCTCTTACTATTATTGTATGAGTTTCAATGTGTGATTTGAGCTTTAGTAACATTTCTTTTACAAGTACACATTCAGGGCATAGATGTTCAGAATTGAGAGTTTCTCTTGGTGGATTTTTCCTTTGTTGAGTATGTAGTTTCCTTCCCCATCTTTTTTGATAACTTTTGGGTTAAAGTCTTTTTGGTTGGGATATTAGAATGGCTACTCCAGCTTGTTTCTTGGGACTACTTGCTTGGAAAAGTTTTTCTCAGCCTTTTACTTTGAGGTAGTGTCTTCTTTGACTCTGAGGTGTGTTTCCTGTATGCAACAAAATGTTGGATCCTGGTTTTGTATCCAGTCTGTTATCCTGTCTTTTTATTTGGGACTTGAGTCCGTTGATTTTTGAGAGACTAATTTTAGAGACTAATGACTGTTAGTTCCTGTTATTTTTCTTGTTAGGGGTGAAATTGTGCTTGCGTGGTCTTCTTCTTTTGTGCTTGATATGAAAAAATTAATTTCTTGCCTTTTCTTGGGTTTAGATTACCTCTTTGTATTGGACTTTTCCTTCTATTATCTTCTGTATGGCTGGATTAGTGGAAAAATACTGTGTAAATTTGGTTTTGTCACAGAATATCTTGGTTTCTTTGAGGGTTTTGCTGGATATAGTAGCCTGCTCTGGCATTTGTGTCCTCTTAGGGTCTGTATGACATCTGCCCAGGATCTTCTGGCTTTTATAGTCAGTGGTAAGAAGTCTGGTGTGATTCTGAAAGGTCTGCCTTTATATATTACTTGATATTTTTCCCTTACTGCATTCAATACTCTTTATTTGTTCTGTTCATTTGTGTTTTAATTATCTTGTTACGAGAGGAATTTCTTTTCTGGTCTCATCTGTTTGGTGTTCTGTAGGATTCTTGTATTTTTATGGGTATTTCTTCCTTTTTAGGTTAGGGAAGTTTTCTTCTATAATTTTGTCAAAGATGTTTTCATTCTCTTCTATACCTATTATTTTCAGGTTTGGTCTTTTCCTTGTGTCCTGGACTTCTTGAATATTTTGAGATAGGAGCTTTTTGATTTTTGTATTTTCCTTGTCTGTTGTGTCAACGTCTTCTATGGTATCTTCTACTGCTATGATTCTCTTATCTAACTGTTGTATTCTATTGGTGATTCTTGCATCTGTGACTCCTCTTCTCTTTCCTAGGTTTTCCATCTCCAGAGCTGTCTCCATCTTTTCTTTAATGATTCTATTTTCATTTCCTGGACAGTTTTGTTCAATTCTTTCACCTGCTTGATTGAGTTCTCCTGTATTTCTTTAATGGATTCATGTGTTTCATCTTTAAGTGCTTCTACTTTTTTACTTGTCTTCTCCTGTGTTTCTTTATGGTAGTTATGTTTTTCTAAAAGGACTCTATCATCTTCATGAAATGACAGTTTAGATTTGAATCTTGTTTTATAGATGTCTTGTGATATCCAGAACTTAATGTGGTGGGAGTACTGGGTTCTGATGTTGTCTTTTAAATTTGTTTCTGTTGCCTATGTTCTTTATTTGAGTGTTTTTATTGGATATTTTATGTATCTACATTTTAAATGTTATCCCCTTTCCCAGTTCCCCCCTCCCATCACCCCTCCTCCCTGCTTCTATGGCGATGCTCCCCCTCCCTCCATCCACTCCCACCTCACCAAGATCCTTTGCAGGACCAAGAGCTTCTCCTATAGATGCCAGGCAATGTCATCCTCTCCATCCGTGGCTGGAGCCATGCACATGGGTCACTAAATGTGTACATTTTGGGTTTGGACCCTGGGAGCTCAGAGGTGGAGCTTTGGGTTGATATTGTTGCTTATGTTCATACGCTTGCCTCTCACCATCTGGTTATCTCTGGTGTTATCTGGCTTCACGTTCTCTGACTGGAGCCTGTCTTAACTGT
The DNA here is from genome assembly GCF_021556685.1 of Rattus norvegicus. Lineage (NCBI taxonomy): Eukaryota > Metazoa > Chordata > Mammalia > Rodentia > Muridae > Rattus > Rattus norvegicus. Next base: position 94,643,426 of record NC_141548.1, read on the forward strand.
GATCCTGTGGCCTGGATGTGTCAGAACGCCTAGGAAGTTGAGCTGCAACTGGGACGTGGGCTGTTGGGGTTCTTCTCCAGAGCGAGGCTTTGCTACAGGCACAGCTGGGAACTGGAAGGAGCGTAAGTCTCTGGCTGGGTGGGGCATCTGCATCCTGGTTGCAGGGGTCCTGTATGCTGGTATCTGTGCAGGTTTGGTGTCTCCCCTGCAAACCTGAATGTGTCAGAAAACCTGTGCCGTTGAGCTGCAACTGAGGTGTGGGCTGTTTGAGTTAGTGTCCAGCTCTGAGGCTCTGCTCCTGGCACAGGTGGGAACTAAAAGGCTCCATCGTTGACTTTAATCCAAGGCTGGCCCATCTCAGGAAGATCACCTGCTAGTTTTTAGCTTCTCTCTGATGGCTCCTGATATGATACTTTTTATGCTTTTAATTTTCCTCTTGTATAAATTACTTCAGTGCAAATACACTATAGCTTTGCAGTTTAAACTATATCCTCTGCTATGCTAATAAATGGTTTTGTGTTCTGAGTTCCCACCACTTTAACTTGCACAGCTTTCAGTATTGTTTTCTGACTGCAGACTTTGGTCAGTAATACTCCTGGGTACTCCTTCCTTTCCCTTCAATTTATTTTAGGCTATTTTTATCTTTATAGTAGCCTGGCCATTAATGTATGGACAGACATCATATCTACAATTTCTCTGTAACCATTTCCTTTAAATTTTCACTTTCAAAGGCTTCTGAGAAGCACGAAACCTTAAATGCAGTTTGATCAGTTCAGTTTGGGAGAATTTCTCCCTCTAGGAAGTTTTCTTGCAAGATTCTTTTATCTTGTCTACTGGCTTTCCCTCATATATTTTATTTGAGTTTTTTTAATGCACAGAAAATAGAACTCATTCATCATTCTTATGCAATGTGATATATATTACCACATAAAATTTTAATTTTTCCACAGTTATGTATACATTGTAGCACAGGGATACAGCTGCTATGTTTAGTAGGAGAGATAGTATGAAAGTAGGAGCTTAGCAATAGGAAATAAGGCCAAACGGGTTCCTACATTACATGGCAACCTCTGCAATTGCTAACTGTTGAGTTTAATCTTCAGTTTGATTGGATAAGAAACAGTAGAGCATAAATATGAACAGTCTTGCTTACAGCTGTGAAAGTGACTCCAGAGGGGATAAACTGATAGAGGATTCCTCCTCTCAAGGTGGACACCGCATTTATCAGGTTTGGTCCAATTTTAACTAAAAAGCAATAAAACAGGCAATTGGTCTTGACCCTTGCTACCTCCTGAGACATTGCTGATCCCTCCGTTTTTCCTTTCTGCCACCACCTTGCCATCCAGACTGAGGAATATCTGGAAACTATGGGGCCACATGAGCCAAGGCCACTGAGAACTGCAAGCTATCAGGAGGCCATGGAAATGCTAGAGGCATTCATCACCACTGGATCAACTTTGACAAATATCATCTGGGTTGCTTTTGGAAAAATGGTATATGGCATTACCACTTAAGGAGGAACTAGAACTTCTGCCCAAATAACATCCTGGATAAGACGTGGAAACAGGCCAGTGAGCATACATGGGTCAATGCTGTATACCACAAGACTGGAGCTGCTTCCAACATTGATGTTGTGTGATCAGCTACTACAAAGTTCTGGGGAAAGGAAAGCTTGCTAAGTAACCTGTCAGGGAGCACTGAAGCCAAGATTAAAGGTGCTGGAGGTGACTGTGTCCTGGTGATTTGAAGTCACCTCTGGAAGTTAATTGAATTTTAACATTTTTTAAAAGCCATTTTGTAGAAAGTGGAGAGCTTATTTTTTCTTGCTTCTGAACCTAAAAGATTTGCAAGCATCCTGCCCAACATAAATATCAAATCTTTTCTACCTCAATGGACAGAACACACAATAGAATGAAAAGTATCATGTTTTAAAGTAATTTCTTTTGTTTTCATATCTTATTGGTTATTTATTTATAATTCAAATGTTATCCCTCTTCCAAGTTTCTCCTCCACAATCTCTCCTCCTCCCTCGCCCTTGCCCTATTACGGTGCTCCCCGACCCATCCAGTGCCCTAGCGTTCCCCTATTCTGGGTTATCAAGCCTCCACAAGGCCAAGGAGCTCCTATCCCTCCCAGTGATGCCAAATAAGGCAATTTTCTGCTACATATCCAGCTGGAGCCATGGGTACCACTTGTATAGTCTTTGGTTGGTGGTTTAGTTCCTGGGAGCTTTGGGGTGGGGGGTCTGGTTGGTTAATATTGTTGTTCTTCCTATGGGCTTGCAAACCCCTTTAGCTCCTACAGTCCTTTCCCTAACTTCCCCGTTGGAATCCCCATGCTCAGTCCAATGTTTGGCTATGTACATCCACATCTGTATTGATCCAGCTCTGGCAGAGCCTCTCAGGAGACAGCTATAGCCTGCTCTTGTCAGCAAGCCCTGAAATAGTGACTGTGTGTGGTTGCAGCAGATGATATGAATCCTTAGGTGGGGCAGTCTCTGGATGGCCTTTCCTTCAGTTTCTGCTCCACTCTTTTTCCTATATTTCCTTTTGACAGGAGGAAATCTGGATTAATATTTTTGATGTGGGTAGGTGGTACCATACCACCACTGGGAGCCATGTCTATCCACTGAATTTGGTTTCTACAAGGTTCTCTCTTCCCTTTGTTTAGTATTTTGGCTAATGTCCTCCCTCTTCAGTCCTAGGAACTTCTTGGGTTCATGGCATCTGGGTCTTTCTAGTGGCTACCCCAAGTTCCCCTTCCTCTAGTACTACTCACCTACTTTCAAATACCTGACACTATGTAATTCCTCCTTATCTCCTCCCATATATAAACTGGCCCCCTTTTTCCTTCCCCTCCTTCTCCCTCCCAGATCCCTCTCGTCCTCTACTTCCCAGAGATTAGTCTCTTGCCCCTACTGAGTGGAACTATAGCATCCACACTTTGGTGTCATCTTTCTTCTTGGGTTTCAAATGGTCTGTGAGGTGCATCATGGGTATTTTGAGCTTCTTTTTGGCTGATGTCCATTTATTAGCGAGTACATACTACGTGTGTTCTTTTGTGACCGGGTTAACTCTCTCCAGATGAACCCATACACCTATGGTCACTTGATCTTTGACAAAGGAATGAAAACTATCCAGTGGAAAAAAGACAGCATTTTAACAAATAATGCTGGCTCAACTGGAGTTCAGCATGTAGCAGAATGCAAACTGGCTCATTTCTGTCTCCTTGTACAAAGGAGACGTTGGTGTTTTTTTTTTCTGAACAAAACACCAATGACTTATGCTCTGAGATCAAGAATCTACAAATGGGACCTCATAACATTTCAAAGGTTCTGTAAGGCAAGAGATTGGGAAAAGATCTTGACCAACCCTACATTTGATAGAGGGCTAATATCCAAAGTATACAAAGTACTCAAGAAGTTAGCTTCCAGAGAACAAAATAACCCTATTAAAAATGGGGTACAGAGCTAAACAAAGAATTCTCAACTGAGGAATACTGAATGGCTGAGAAGCACCTAAAAATGTTTAATATCCTTAGTCATTAGGGAAATGCAAATCAAAACAACCCTGAGAATCCTCCTCAAACCAGTCAGAATGGCTAAGTTCAAATAGTCAGGTGACAGCAGATGATGGCAAGGATATGGAGAAAGAGGAACACTCCTCCATTGCCGATGGAATTGCAAGCTGGTAAAACCACTCTGTAAATCAGTCTGGCAGTTCCTCAGAAAAACATGTAAACAGTTCTACCTAAGGAAACAACTATACCACTCCTGGGCATATTCCCAAAAGGTTCTCCAACATATAACAAGGACACATGCCCCACTATATTCACAGCAGTGTTATGTATAATATCCAGAAGCTGGAAAGAACCCAGACACCCTTCAACAGAGGAATAGATACAAAAAAAAATATGGTACATCTATACAATGGACTACTATTCAGCTATCAAATGAATGACTTCATAAAATTCATAGGCAAATGGATGGAACTAGAAATTATCATCTTGAGTAAGGTAACCCAATCACAAAAAAACACACATGGTATACACTCACAGATAAGTGGATATTAGCACCAAAGTTTAAATTAACCAAGATACAATTCACAGACCACATGAAGCTCAAGAAGAAGGACAACCAAAATTATGGATGCTTTAGTCCTTCTTAACAGGGGGAACAATAATATTCATAGGAGCGGATATGGAGACAAAGTTTGGAGCAGAGACTGAAGGAATGGCCACTCAGAGCCTGCCCCACCTGGGTATATAGCCCATATATATACAGCCACTGAAACTAGATAATATTGATGAAGCCAAGAAATACATGCTGACAGGAACCTGATATAGCTGTCTCCTGAGAGGCTCAGACAGAGAATGTCAAATACAGAGGTGAGTGCTAGCAGCAAACAATTGAACTGAGAATTGGGTCCCTGTTGGAGGAATTAGAGAAAGGGTTGAAGGAGCTGAAGGGGCTTGCAACCCTATAAGAACAACAATACCAACCAACCAGAGCTCCCAGGGACTAAACCACTACTCAGAGTACACATGGACTAACCCATGGCTCCAGCTGCCTATGTAGCAGAGGATGGCCTTGATGGCCATCAATGGGAAGAGAAGCCCTTGGTCCTGCCAAGGTTGAATGCCCCAGTGCAGGGAAATGTCAGAGGTGGGTAGTTTAGGGGGAGGGGAAACACCCTTATAGAAGAAGAGGAGGGGGATGGGATAGGGGGCTTATGGCCAGGAACCTTGGAAAGGGAATAACATTTGAAATGTAAATAAAATTATCCAACAAAAAATGATAGCCAGAAGCTGGAATCAATCCAGATGTCTTTCACCAGAGGAATGAATACAGAAAATGTGGTATATTTACATCATGGAGTAATATTCATGTATTAAAAACAATGATTTCATGAAATTTGTAGGCAAACGAATGAAACAGTCATTTCTAAGTGAACTTTTTGCTATACCAGTGGGTAAAGTGACTGATGCAGAAAAACTAATGCAGGATAACTAATTTTGTTTGAAAACTGGGGATATAATTTTTAGGTCTTCTGTAACCTGGGGATATAGTATTTAGGTCTTCTGAAATCTTTGCAGTGGGAATATTGAAGAGTTTGGAATTGTGCACCCTACCATATTGGCAGCAAAGCTTAATGGGTTGTTCTGGTGGGCTATTCAGATCATAATTAGGAATTTTGGCTCATTGAGATATTGTCAATGCTAACATTGCAGTCATAAGATTGCAGAAGAGCACAGGACGTTAGTGAGAACTGGATTGGAGATTCCTGATGCTATATCATACAAAGTGTCTGGCTGCATTTTTCCTGTGTCATGAGAATTTGAAGGAAGCTGAATTTTAAAAGTATTTGACTAAATTGTTAAAGGGGAACATTTTATCAATTTAATAAAATAGTTTATATGCTACATTCTGTATTATAATAAGATAATATTACTCACGGACATTTTACTGTTTTCCCCATAAGGGTGACTTAAAATACAAGTATCATGCATTTTGATTATAAGTTAGGATGATTGTTAAAAGATAGTAAATTCAGAAAAAGAAAAAAAGAGAAAAAGGAAAATTAAGAGAAACAATATTGTACTGACAGGGGGTAGACTTGTCACCTGAGCTCCTAAGGAGAAATGTAGAAAGCGTCATCTTACAATATCAGTTAAATACCTTAAAGGGCGATTCTCATAAGACTATCTTTACATTATTAAATGAGCAAGCAATAAACATAGCAAATGGGGAAAAATGCATCAAAACTGTGAGATGTGGTTGTGATTACTCTTTTTCTCTAATTTTTATGGAAAGTGGAAATATGAAAACAAATAGTTATGAATACAGTGTGAACTCTTAAAGTAAAGGGCAAGATAAGGGAAAAGTTTACATGCCATTTTTAAGTAACTCACCATTCAGGGAAAGGTAGCATTGTATTGAGACGTAGGAAGGTGCTTTGAGAATAGGAGCTAGTCTCTTGGAGCCTTCAACGGGCAGCAATGCAAATTAGTCTTAGTGCAAAAGATCTCTGATGATGATGCCAATGACGAATTCTTACTGTAATGCTATCTAGAGAGTTATTTTACCAAAATCCAACTACAAAAGCTGAGTGATGCTGCTGCTGATGAGAAAGGTGGTTAGTAGTGTCCTTAATGAATAGAGCATCATTTTGTGGCTTGCTTGCTTTTTCAGAAATGTAAGATAGATGAGTTAACAGCATGGAGAGTTGCATCCAAATACTCAAAAAGCCGCTGAAGCTTACTAAGGTGTAAAAAGATCAGATGTCTTGCACTGAGCTTCTGAGACCGTTGTACAGGATATCCTGCTGAGATTTAAGTCGCAATGGATACTCAAATATGTTCATGATCCTACAACACACAGGATGAACACACAGGAATGTTGTAATCACAGGAAGGAGCTGACCTCAGAGACATCCACATTGATTGCATGAAACATACCTAGAAAGCTCCTGAAGCTTGTTGGAGATCAAGTAACAGCATGGGTATCTGCAAGATGCTGTAGTTAAAACTGTAAGCTTTGGTATTAAACTGTGCTGTGTGACTTTATTTTGTGAACTAGATAATCATCTACTCATCACATTTGGAACTAATGATAGTTTGGAACTAAGGACACCCTACTTTCAACTGGATCCTCTCCTCTTCTCTAGGAACTCAATTTTTAAGTTCTTTCTCAGAACATAAACCCACAATATTATACAACAACAACATATCACAAGCTAAAAAACAAACTAACCACACCCGCTAAAATAAAAGAAAACAAAAATACCTGAAACCAAATAAAATAACACAAAAAGTTGAGGAGGTCAACAATGTATAAACGTGATGACTGTCCTGAAGTAGGGAATATCCAAGTTGCTTCATTGGAAAAAGCTAATTTTTCCCTTCCAAACAGGTATAAATGGTAGTTCTGCAGTTAACCTTTACCCTAGTTTACATTAATTCATTCATACATACATACATTTTCCCAAAATATAACTAGATAATTTATAATATGTTAAAATAAAACTATCACATTTATGTCACACAAGACAAACTAATAGAAGGAAAAGAGCGTGAACAAGGACATGTGAGTCAGAAAGCCACCCATTTGTACAGTCAGGAACTTCCATAGAAACCCTAAGCTGGAAGCCATAATGCATAGGTAGAGGACATATTGTAGAGTGGTGTGGGCCCTGTGGATGCTGCTTCTGTCTCTGTGAGTTCATAATGCCTTGCTCAAATTTTCTACATTGATTAATAAATGAGTGATGAAAATCCAATAATATTTATATTAGACATTATATGGGTAAATCACATTGTGCTGCTTAAGCATGCTAAAAAGAGTATTAGTGAAGAGTTCTTTATTTCTCCTTTTGAGTTCTGCTGAAAGCTGTTGACCTTTACTATATATGCATATACACATACACATACACATGCACATACACATAAACATATATATATACATACACATACTCATACACATAAACATACACATACACATAAACATACACATAAACATACACAACATACACATATATTCACTCATGCAAAAGTAAAAGTACAACCATCATATATATCACTCCTTAAATCACACCGGACAAAAGGACATGGAAAGGTAGAAAGTGAAGAGTGGTTTAATAATAGTTGTTATTAAATTTAAAATAATGTGGGCCAGTGAGATGATTCATCAGGTAAAATAAATGGTTTCAAACAGGATGACTTTGTTGCTTCCCCAGAACCTACATAGATGAAAAGAAGTAATGGATTCTCAAATATTGTCCACTAGGCTCCACACACATTCTGTGGCACATGCATACATATACACAAAAATATACATGTATACGAATACACACATATGTACATACATACATATATACACACATGCATATACACACAAATACAGACATGCACATACACACACACCAAATAGATAGATAGATAAATAGACAGACAGACAGACAGATAAGTCTACTTGCCATCAAGGAAGAATAGAGTTTGATTGTCATGACTCACATGGTCAAGAGAAAGAACCAATTTTCTGAACTCCACAGGAATAACAGGACATTCAATTTTTTACAGAAATTCATCCCCACACAGAAACACTCAAATACACATAAAAGTTATATATTTTAACAAACTAAATATTTATGTTAGTAATAATTTATATTACTATAAATTACCTAATGTTAATTTTGACCAATTTAGAACTAACAAATGTTAATTATTTAATTTGAAAAGCTAATATTTAAAATAACTTTCAAATATAGTTTTAGAACACACTGTGGTAAGTTACTTTGTATCCTTAAAAATTCAAATTAAAGTTCTGTCATATTATAAAATATTTTTATTGTTTATAGACATATTCCTATATTAAACATAAAATTCGTTGATGTATAATCTCTCTAGAATGTCATAATCATTTTCATAAAATGAATTGAATAAATATTTAATATGTTATTCAAGTTCTTTTAAATTATCCCAAAGAAGTAATTTGGTATATATTCACATTTCAATGGCAGATGGTAATGATCTTTCAATAAATAATTATACTTAAATTATTGTTATGTATATGACTAAATAGAGATATTTGAATCAATTATGTTATGATTGTAAATGACTATCAGAGTAAATATATCTCACTTAAAAAGATGATTAGCGAAGTAATAAAAATGATGGTGTAATTGGGAAAGAATATATTTCCAAAAACTTTTAATGGTTAATTTTGGTACTATATGCTCATCTTCCACACTATATTATACAGCTATCTGCATTTATGTCTTTTAGGATTATATGATAGTATATAATTTATATTTCACATACTGTTATAAAATTTAATAATGCAGAATAATGCTATTTGCAGTAGGGAGAATGTAATTACATAGAGCACTCTTTACAGTGCGCAAAATAAGTGAAATATAATACTATAAAGGTTGACTCAAGGAAACATACACAGGGAGAGATTTATCCATATCCTTGCCTTCACGAAAAAGGCATAAAAAGTGTACACTCTCAGACTTCTATCGTTTTAGTGATAAGATATTTTGTTACATCTGGAATTTAACTAATTGTTGTTATTGAAGACCAGTCTTAGTGTGTGGTGATCTGATAGGATGCAGGATTTTAGCTAATTTTTAAATGATAACATTTAATAAATTATTGTATATCAACTACAAATTTTAATTATCTTAGACTGATTACTACTTCATCATGTTGCCTTATATGCTTGAAGGGCTGCTGTATTCAGGACACAAACACCTTTATATGTTCAAAAATATTTCTGTCCCACTAGAAAGGAAAGCATGCAGTTTAGGTAACAGATTGAAGGAATGCTCCAATGTTGGTCCTGAAGGATTATAATTTGTTCATGATTTTTTCTGATAGAAATGGTGTGTGTTAAATCAATCTGAGCTAGGATCATTACAATTAAAATCAGAGCCCCAAAGGAGGTAAAGCCTGACACCCTTTGATACATTAGAAATGCAATTACATAGCAATCCAGCTTTATGAACTTGGGTTTACTCATGAAATTACCTTTCTATATGCTATACACCAATATCTTCCCACTATTATCACTTAAGAAAACCTTGAGTAAGCAGAAAGTAGGTCCTAAATTGTACATACATTTGAGAATGCCCATACAGAGATATTCTAAGAATCATATTGCTTTCGATAATTGTCTCATTTGAATAACTTCTATTTTTGGAATAGTGTCATTCTACATAATTTAGTTATTGCAGAGAATGTAATAATCACACTTTCTTTACATGTAATAGATAGATTTAATATTTGTTTTATTACTGCTTTTTATAGTAGGAACTGGACTTGCTTATGATAGGTAGATGTTCTAAAGTAAACTTTATCAATAATATCTTTAAACTACATTTTATTCAGTGATGCAGTTGCCCTGACTGTGAACTTACTATGCAACTCAGGATGATCTAACAAGGATAATATTTATGCCCCCCAAGTGCTTCTAATGGGATAAGAGGCATGGGACTCCATTTTTAATTTTAATTTAATTTTATTCTACTTAAATACAATAGCTCAGAATAATATCCATCAGCATAGTATTAAGTAGAACTAGAAGACTGAGAGATGATTCTCTCTCTCTCTCTGTCTCTCTCTGTGTGTGTGTGTGTGTGTGTGTGTGTGTGTGTGTGTGCGCGCGCTTTAGGCTATGTTATCTAGATGAACAGAAATAATTGTACATAGATTGGTAGACAAATAAGGAGATGGATGACTAGATATAGGTACAGAATTAGACTAGATAGATATAGATATGGACATAAAAATTATTTATGTGAATGACTTTGACTTTAGGTGTGGCATGATCCAACCATGAACATCTAACTGTACACTGGAGAGGCTGAGAGGTTAATAGCTTCCCAGACCATACTATAAAGTTATATACCTCAGTAATCCTACTCTGTTGTAAAGGCTGTAGCAGACTCCTCCAAGGTTGTTGTCTTTTTACTTCACAAAGGGAGACCAAGTAAACTGTAGTCCAATATCTCTGAACAATGACATCAGGTTTAGCAACAATAAGAAAGCTACCAACTGAGCTGCATGTCTGCTACTTATGTGCAGGGACCTAGGTCTAGTTCATGTATAAGTTTGGGTTGGTGGTGCAATCTCTGAGAGCACCCAAGGGTATAGGTGAGTTGATTCTGATGGTCTTCCTGTGGAGTTCCCATCTCCTCCAGGGCCTATGATCCTTGGTTCAACTCTTCTATAAGCCTTCAAGCTTTTCCTAATGCTTAGTTATAGACCCCTGCATCTGTTTCAGTCAGCTGCTGGGTAGAGCCTCTCAGAGGACAGTTATTCTAGGCTCTTGCCTACAAGCAAATTAAAGCTTCATTAGTACTGTCAGAGATTGGAGCTTGCCTATGGGATGAGTCTCAAGTTATTGTTTAGCAATTCCCTGTCTACTCAATCTTTATCCCTACATTTCTTGTAAACAGGAATAATTTGGGGTCAAAAATTTTGTGGATGTTCAGAATTGAGTCATTATCTTGGTGGATTTTTTTTTCTGACAAGGATGAAGCTTCCCCATCTCTTGTGATTACTTTTGGCTGCAAGTCTACTTTACTACATAAGAGAATGGCTACTCCTATTTGTTTCTTGGATCTGTTTCCTTAGAAAACCTTTTTTATCCAGCTCCTTACCCAAAGGTAGTGTCTATGTATTTCTTTCATGTAGCAACATGGATGATAGATCCTGATTATGAATCCACTCTATTAGCCTCAGTCTTTTTATTTGTGAATTGGCTTCATTGATATTGTGAGATATTAATAACCAATGACTGTTCATTCATGTTCCCATGATGTTGATCATATTCTTCCTCTCGGCTGACATCTATGTTCTCTTGGTGTCTTCAAGACACCAGTCCAGGATCTTCTAGCTTTCGTGGTCTCTGTTTAGAAGTCTGATGTACTATGTGATAAGTTTGCCTTTATATGTTACTTGGCCTTTTCTCCTTGAAGGTTTTAATATTCATTCTTTGTTCTGTACATTTAGCATGTGACTTGAAAGAAATTTCTGGTTTCTTTGGAGACTCAATTATTTCATGTGATATCTTGCTGAGGCAGACACAGGTGAGAGGACGCTTTGTTGAACATACAGGGGAGAGGATGTTCAGCTGAAACAGATACATGAGAGGAAATGGGATGTTTAGAAAGGATATAAACATAACTCCACAGACAGAGACTTGAAGCTCTTATATTGGTTTGCCTTGCACCAATTTCCTGGTGTTTACTGAAAAGACTCTTCTGTTGGTTCATCTCACACTGCATCTCTATAATCTTTGCTTGTTGTGAGTTCATTGAGAGCAACTCACCATAGAATATTCTGGCAGCTTCTTCCCACTTCAGTGGACGCATGCCAATCATCTGAGCCTCCCATTTTCTTCAGGACTGAGTTGCCAGTACTGATTCATTTTTGTTGTTTGCCTATCGTTGTGTGCTGCTGCTACTAATGATTGATGGTTTGGACAGGACTGGTGGTATCCTGATTGGACTCTCCCCAAAGAACTATGTCTAAACAGGTAAAAACCCCTTTTCCTATTATCATTTCTTTCCAACTACCTGTGGTGGCAGGTGGGCTAGAAGGAAAATTGAAATGATAAATAACCCTTAATAAAAGGAGTACTTGAAAAATCAAAGCCAAAAATGGTGGGAGGATTTTCTTTTCTGGTTCAATCTATTTGGTGTTCTGTAAGCTTCTTGTGCATTTATAGACCTCTCTTTCTTTATGTTCAGGAAATTTTATTGCATGAATTTGTTGAAGATATTTTCTAGGACCTAAAATGTGAGAAATCTGGGAATCTTCTATCCTATTCCTAAGTATTTACAAAATATCTTCCCTACTTTGTAGGTCTGATTATCATATTTTTTTCTGATATTTGTGTACTATTTAGGCTTGATTATGTTTATAGACCTACATAGAACATGTGGGAATAGATATAGATTATAATGCTAGTCTCTTAAAATTGCTGTTAAAAAACATTGAACCTAATAAAAGAGAAAGTGGGAAAAATTCTCAAACTCTTTGGCACAGGGCGAAATTTCCTGAATAGACCACCAGTGGCTCAGACTTTAAGACCAACATTAATGGATCCTCATGAAACAAAAGGCTTATGTAAGTGAAAAGAAACTGTTGGTAGGATGAATAGGCAATTTACAGATTGGGAAAAAATCTTCACCAACCCAACATCCATAGAAAGCTAATATCCAAAATATATACAAAGCTCAAGACATTAACTCCAAAAAAACAAATAACTCACTGGTAAGTGGATATTATCCCAAAAATTTGGAATGCCCAAGATCGAATTTCCAGATCATATGAAGCTTAAGAGTAAGGAAGACCAAAACGTGGATGATTCAGTCCTTCTTAGAAAGGGGAAGAAAATACTTATGGGAGGAAATGCAGGGACAAAGAGTAGAGCAGAGACTGAAGGAAAGATCATCCAGAGACTGCCCGACTGTATCCATCCCATATGCAGCCACCAAACCCAGTCACTATTGCTGATGCCAAGAAGTGCTTTCTGACAAGAGCCTGATATGAATGTATCCTGATATAGATGAGGATGCTTGCAGCTAAACATTGGACTAAACATGAAGACCTCAATGGATGACTTAGAAAAAATACTGAAGGAGCCGAAGGGGTTTGCAACCCCATGGGAAGAACAATACCAGCCAAACAGATCCCCCAGAGCTCTCAGAGACTAAATCACCAACCAAAGACTACACAAGGAGGGACCCATGGCTCTAGCCACATATGTAGCAGAGGATAGCATTATCTGGCATCTATAGAAGGAGAAACCCTTGGTCCTGTGTGAAGGTTCATTTGCATTTGCCCAGTGTAAGAGAATGCCAGGGTGTTGAGGTTGGAGTGTGCGGGTGCGAGTGATAGCATCTTCATAGAAGCAGAGGGAGGGGTGAATGGGAGAGGGAAAGAGAGATAACATTTGAAATGAAAAAAAAATATAAAATATCCAACAAAAATGGGGTATATAGCTGAATAAAGAATTCACAACAGAAGAATCTCAAATGGCCAAGAATCAGTTAAAGAAATGTTTTAAGTCCTTAGTCATCAGGGAAATGTGAATCAAAAAGACCCTGAAAGTCCGCCTCACACTAATTAGAATGGATAAGATAAAAAACTCAGTAGAAAGCAAATACTGTTCAAGATGTTGAGAAAAAGGAACACTCCTCCATTGCTGGTGAGATTGAAAACTGGTATAATTACTCTGGAAATCAATATGGCAGTTCCTCAAAAAGTGGGAAATATTTCTATGTGAAAAACATCTATACTACTGCTGGGCATATATCCAAAAGATGTACCATCATACCACAAGGACTGTGTTTATAGTGCCTTATTTGTAATGCCTAGAAGCTAGAAACTACCCAGATGTCCCTCAAATCAAATGGATACAGAAAAGGTGGTCCATTTACACAGTGGAATACTATTTAGCTATTAAAATCAAGAAAATCATGAATTTTTCAGGCAAATGGTTGGAACTAGAAAATATCATCCTGAGTGTGGTAACTCAGACCCAAAAGGACATGCATGATATGTACTCACTGATGAGTGAATAGTAGCCAAAAAGTAAAGAATACCTGGGATACAGCCACAGACCATAAAAAGTGTAACAAACAGAAAGGCCCAAGTGAGGATGCTTCAATCCCACTTAGAAGCCAGAAGAAATTCATCATGTGAAGCACATGGAGGAAGGGACCTGTGTGGGACAGGGGAGGAAGAGGTGAAAATGGGAACAGGATCAGTTATCCCGGGTAGGGAAAAGGAGAGAATCCCAGAGGGCGAGAAGAATGAATAAAAATAAAGAACCTTAGTAATAATGTCAGGCCTTGGGGCTTCCCCTTGAGCTGAATTCCATTTTGGGCCTGTCACTGGACCTCCTTTTTCCTCAGGCTCTTCTCCATTTTTTCCCCTGCAGGTCATGAATGTTCTTTGGGTCTGACACTATTACTGAGGCTATGGAGCACTCACAAAAAGGGACCTATCATGACTGCCCTCTGAAGGACCTAACAAACAGCTGAAGGAGTCAGATGCAGATATTTACACCCAATCAATGGACAGAAGCTGCTGACCACTGTGGTTTAATTAGGGAAAAGTTGGAAGTAGCTGAGGAGTAGGGCACACCTGTAGGAGGACCAGTGGTCTCAATTAACCTGGACCCAGAGATCTCTCTTAAACTGGACCACCCAGCAGACAGCAGACAGCAGCTGAGATGAGACCCCCAACACATACACAGCAGAGAATTCCTGGGTCTGTGTTCAGTCAGAGAAGATGCACCTAACCCTCAAGAGACTGGGGGACCCAGGGAGTGGGGAGGTCTGGGGATCTGGGGAGTGGGAAGTGGGAAAGTAGGGGCAGAAGTTGGTAGATGGGGGGTGGGCAAATCGTTGTGGAGACAGAGGGGGTGTGTGGGATGTGGAACAGTAAGAGTATAGATTGGGAGGGGGATAATATCTGGAGTGTAAAAAAAGGATTAAATAAAATTAAAAATAAATAAATGCCTTGAAAGAGTGGGAAGTTGGTGGGGGAGGGGATGTATGAAAAGTACCGGAGATCTGGGAATTGAGAGATTCTCAGGAATCAATGGAGGTGACTTAGACAAAATATCCACTATTGACTGGGGAAAGCGAATTCAAAGAGTCAACCTCTAGTAGATAGACAGGGTCTCAAGTAGAGGGGCTGGGTTCCTAATCCACGTTCAAACTTTCTGACCCAGAATTATTCCTGGCTAAAAGAACTTCAGGAACAAAATTGGAAAAGAGACTGAAGGAAAGGTTGTTCAAAGACTGTCCCAACTTCAGATCTTATATGGGGGGAGGGGGAAAGTAACTGAGGCCACTAGGGCCTGACACTGTTACTGATGCTATGTGTTATGCTTATAAACAGGAGCCTGGCCTGACTGTCCTCTGAGATGACTGAGACAGAAGCAGATACTTACACCCGACCTTTGGACTGAAGTCAGGGACCCATATGGTTGAATTAGGGGAAGGATTGAAGAAGGTGAAGGAGAGAGAGATCCCTTAGAAAAACCAGCACTCTCAACTAACTGAGACCCCAGAGAGCTCGCAGAGACTGAGCCACCAACCATGAGCATAGAAGGTCAGGTCTGAGGTCCCTGGCACATATGTAGCACAGATCAGCAGATCTGGCCTCAGTGGGAGAAGATTAGCTTAATTCTGGAGAGACATGAGGACCGAGGGAAGAGGATGGCCTGATGGGGAGGGTGCCCACTCTCAGAGGCAAAGGGGAGGAGGGACAGGGATGAGGAACTTTGGGAGGGGTGACTGGGAGGTGAGGTCAAAGACTGGGACATAAATAAATTAAAAACCAAACCAAACAAAACAAACAAACACACAAACAAACAAAACCAAACAACAGCAACAACAAAATGAGACAAATCTTAGGCAAAAGTTAATTTTGTAGTGATGTGCCAACAGTGTGTGTCATGTTCTCATGATTATGTATTTCTAGAATACTAGAAGGCATCTTTCCAACAAATTATGCAGCACAGAAACACAGAACACTCTCTATGTTCAGTGAACTTTCTTTTAACCTCTTTTACAAAGCCTGTGCTTGAGCCCTAGAAAGAAGGAGTTTCCATTGAATGTTTAAGCCCATTTGTGGGTATATCTTATAGGTGTTTTTCCATGATCTGTAGGGATATCCTTACTTCCCTTCGTGGCCAGTATTTTTTTCTTTTTTGTTAATCTTTCATTTATGATACTCATTTATATACTAAAGTTTTTTTTTAGTCAAATTGTAGAGCTGCTTCTTGATGCATATACTATAGAATTATATCGACTCAAATAATGAGAATACATTGTTATATAGTCAATTTTCCTTCTGGTTTTAACTTCAGGTGCTCTCAACATGCAGTATGTTGCAGTCACTCACTTCTGTACCTCAAGGTAAATCTAGGAAAGTTGATTTTAGCTCCTTTTATGGTTGTGGATAGTAAAACCACTCCAGCTCTGAAATAATTTCAGGAAACTCAGCATTTTATTTAAAAATCCTAAGAGGAGAAATCTGATTTCACATATTTGAAAATTATTGCATGTCTATAAAGCTAACTTTGCTGTAGATTTCATGAAAAGACAAATGGGTCATTGTATTAGACTATTGATCTTTGCAGATTATAAGTAACAATTTATCAACCCCCGAAAGTATTTAAACAACACAGAGGCTGGATCACTTCCTAGATATTATTTACAGGTGAGATTCATTTTTTAAAGTAAATGCTGTTGAACTAACTCCAAACTGAAGGCGAATCTCTAAATGCGGTTAATAACTACTACACAAAATAAAATGTGAGGGTTTTAATATTTTCCTTTAAAGGCAACTGAATTTTTTTTATAATTCTGTTAACATTTGTATCTCTTTCTGGTTATTTTATTGTACGTGGGTCAAAAAAATACTTAATATTTTATTAATCATTTCATTCATTTACATCTCAAATGATATCCCCCTTCCAAGTTACCTGTCCACAACTCCCCCTCATCCAATCCACTCTCTCCCCTTTGCCTCTATGAAGGTGCCCCCCCCACCCAACCACTCCCATCCCACCATTCCAGCATTAGTAATGCTGGAAAATTAAACCTCCACAGGACCAATGTCCTCCCCTCCTGTTGATGTCAGACAAGGCATCGTCTGCTACATATGTATCCAGAGCCATAAATTCCCCCATGTACACTCCTGGGTTGGTCGTCTAGCCTCTATAATGGCTGACATTGTTCTTCCTATGGGGTTGCCATCCTCTCCCCTCCTCCAGTCCTTCTTCAAATGTGCTTTCGTAGCCGAAGTCACTTTGGCTGAAATATACAGACTTTTGGCAGTGACAATAATCAAATCAGAGATAAGGCTCAGATAGGATTCATATAATACAAAAGGAGCTAGATCTTAAATATTAAAATGTTGATGTAACCTCATATATAAAATTATTTTTCTTAATTATGCTATTTTTTTTCTGTAATCTTCATTAGAAACTTGGGCAGTGATGAGACTCATGGAAATGTATGCTTCCGCTTCTTCAAGTATCAGCTAACAGATCAAGCACAGAGTGTTTGAGTAAACTTTAGAAGTAATTTAAGGAATAAAATGCACTGTGCTGGCATCTGTCCCAGGCACTGGAGTGACAGGAGAGCTTCAATGAGCAGGATCAGTCAGGAATGTGTTTTCACTTTTCAGCCTTGTCATTTTAAATCCTTCTACCATTCTGGGGTATTGGTGCATCTCAGACTTTTCTGTAACTTCAGTATCTGATGATTCTTAAGCACCATTATGTACTGCCCTCAAATGCTCTTTAAAACTCTTTCCTAGTATGAAATTTATGAACTCAACACCGTACTTTTCCATTTTCGTGTTTGTTTCAAGATATCTGTCCTCAACTAAGGAGATAAACCTAAACCTGCCTGAGCTTTTTAGTTTTTTCTTTCAATTAACCAATTTAATATTTCTAGTTAAACTATTCAATAATTCTGTGTCTATAAACATTATCAAACTATGACATATGCATATACAAAGTTTATAATCAAGCAATATTCAGACTAGGGTTATGTTGTAATAGTGTATAAAATAATTCTGCATTTTCTTTAAGTAGGAAAATGTATCAAATTGGAAAATAGTAGAATGTAATATAATGTGTGGAAATTATACATTTACTAGAGATTGGATTAGAATAAAAATGCAAATATGGCCAGTGTCAAAAGGTCAGTGGTAACATTAAAAAAGGTGTCATGCTGGTTCCTTCATGAAGTGTTAAATCCTGTGGATCAAAATGTACCTAGAACATGATTTCCTGTGCTGTGAAATGCTTGGAATCCAAGGCATAATGGAAAGAAGGGAAAAGATGAACCTGGAATGTTAGGTGTATGTGAGAAAGGGAACGAGCCCCCAACAATGATAACCTATAATTTTTATTTCTTTCTATGTGTTCCTACAGGTGCCAATTCTTGAAATATCATCTTTGACTCCTTTATCCTTCATTTAGTTTCAAGTGAATCATAGACATAAGCAGATGGCATATCTGAAACTGAGTAATATTGAAATCAATTAAAAAGAGATGATTCAAAGGTGAAGACCAAAGATAGAGACGACCGCGGAGAATGTGCTTGTTGAGCTCTAGGTCAAGTGCGGTGTAGTCAGAAACAAGACAAAGCCCCACTGTGAAGGACAGAGGGAGGTTGGGGAATGAAAATGGGGAAGACAGAGCCTAAACTCACCACCTGCCTTTCTGCTGAACCCTTAAATGTCAGACTCATCATCCTGTTACCTGAACTGAGAGTGTTTGTGCTTTCAAAGGTCTATATGCTGAACAGAAGAGCCCAAAGTCTCATTACCAGAAGGACAGTTGCTTAGGTCTCATGAAGAAGTGTTAATGGTAGGCATTGATACACTTACATAATGAAAACAAAGAGTCACCTAGTCCTGTACACATTGTGATGTCTAGGATATAGGCCCATTTCAGATACCAGTTTGAACTTCCCAGTCTTTATAATATAAGAAATAAGTGTTGTGTATAAAGTTCCTACTTTGTGGTAGTTCAAGACAACAGCCTAGTCAGCATAAAGCTTAAACATAGCAGAGACAAAGATCCACTGATGATGATGATGATGATGATGACGATGATGATGACGACGACGATGATGATGATGATGACAATGACGACGATGATGATGATGACGATGATGACGACGACGACGACGATGATGATGATGACGATGATGATGATGATGATCATGATCATGATGATGATGATATTAATAATACTTGTAGTCTAGAAGGAAACCTGGAGGATGACAGGTAAGTTCCAGAGGGAGAGGTGGAAGATATTTCACGTTCTGTCCTATATATTTGAATTGTAAGTTCAGAAATGAATATAAATAATTCAAAGAATTTTGGGGAGAAAATGAAAGGTTCAGGTTGACTAATATTTTATTAGCATATATATATAAAATCCATTAAACATGATATACTATATCCAGAAATAAATGAGAAGGATAGCATAGCATAACCATATAGTTTACTTAACCATATGATATACTCAGTCAAAATAAAGATTGATTTTATATATAAAAAAAATCAAAGTAACTCATAATCATGAAAGGAGGGAAACCATTAAATATTTCAATAAATACAAAAATATTTACAAAATTTGATAGTCATAAGAAATATTCATCCACCTACACCTAAAAAATGCTTCTTTTTCTATTTTAGGTTTTATACAACTTCTTATTACAGTTTACAAAGACAGATTTTTGTGGCGCTCATGAACAGGAAAGAGGATAACTTAGAATATTTAGTTTCTTCTTTTATTATGCGAGTTCCAAGGATCAACTCAAGTTGTCAGGCTTGGCAGCAAGTGCTTTTACCCACAAATGCAACTTACTGGCCTCATTATGTTTGTGCGTGTGTTTGCTTATTCGTTTATAGGCTGCAGCAAATTAAGTGTCTCTCACACAGGTCGCACTTTAAAAGTAAGTATATGTAGCAGTTCTATTATCTAATATTGAAGGAGAAGGGCACATCCACTAAAGTAAATAGCTAGAGAAAAATGAAACGACATGCATAAAGTAGCTGGTGATTATCAATGAGCATAGATGCAAATGAAGGAGTACATGATTATCAAGCCTAATTTAATCTGTGTTAGATAAACAGTTGTGTGTCTGTGTTGGAATAAGGGTGTATCCATGAGGGTTAGGGAGTCCACATAGGTAATAATATATTACCTTAAATATAGGAAGGGAAAGATACATTAAGTTGTTTACATCATTTAGCCAGATATTGAACTAGAAAGGCTTATGCAGCACACAGGTGTTATTAGTGAGATGTAGGTATATTTATCGGGAGCTCAATGTAGGGTCTGAACTGTGTTACAGATTGAATTTGAATTCCTAGAAATGGAAGAGATTTCTCAGGAAAGCAACTTCAAGGAAGAGGGTCGGTCACATTTATATTGTATACACTTTCAAATTTATTCGATATATGAAAAGATTTTATATAAAATTGAATCCAGCACTATGGCTGTTCTGATGACATCCATAGACCTTCTTGGTCTCTGTGATCCCACTGGAATGAAGCTATACCTGACACCTTTAATCCTTCTGGCTAGAATATAGACATGACCTTATTATACTCTTTTAATCCCAAACAATGGACCCAAAGATGTTTTGTAGAAGGATACAGCTATGTTTGCAAGTTACATCTAATTGAGGAGCAGACAAAGTGTTGAATACAAGAAAGATTTGACAATGAGTCAGAGATATTAAATAGTCACAAGAATAGACAGGAAAGAGGCTACTTAAGACCTGTACAGAGTAAGTCAGAAATGGAAGGCAGTTCAGTGACTACTGTTCAGTTAAGTTCAGGCAGTACAATGGAGTTCAGTTGAATGAATTTAGCCAGTGCATTTCCTGCAATGCAGTTGAGTTTATTCATGAGTTCCATTCAGTTTTTCCAGTTCAAACAATTCAGGTCAGCAGAGGCCATTGAAGCCAAAGAATAAGAAGAATAGAACAAATGGCCAAAGTTAGTTTGCAACAAGCAGAACGCTTCGGAGAGAAGCCAAGAGAAGATAGCTTGAATCAGTCATTTTGGAGAGGAATTCTAGGAAGAACAGCTGAATTAAATCAGCCAGCCATAATTCAGAAAGAACTAGAAGGGGTGAGATTATTCACAAGTAAGCCTCAAAGAAGACAATAATATCTGGCAAATAAAAGTTATATCTGGCATATATAGACATTTAAAAATAATATCTATACTTTAAAGATTTTAAAGTCTCTATATAATGTATATAATATATAAAATATATACTATATGACATATAGTATGTAATACATATATACAGAGAGAGATGGAGACTTTAAAAAAGAAAAAAAGATTATTACTTACCTATGGTGGTATTCTTCTTGTAGATATTTAAACACTTTATAAGGGAAAAGGTTAAATTCTCAAAATACATCAAGAAAAAAGTAAAACAATAACAAATAAAAGCCCTACTAGATTTACGAACTATATCTCTCTCTTTAAACATAAGAATGGCTTTCTAAAAAGACTTATTTATTTACTTATTTTTTTAAATTGGACATTTTATGTATTTATATTTCAAATGTCATCCCCTTTGCTGCTTCCTCCCCCTCCCATCCACCCACCCACTCCTACCTCCCCATCTTGGCATTCCCCTACACTGGGGAAACGAGCCTTCACAGGACCACAGTCTTCTCCTATTGATGCCACACAATGGCATCCTCTGCTACATATGCAACAGGAGCCATGGGTTCCTCCATGTGTACTCTTTGGTTAGTGGTTTAGTCCCTGGGAGCTCTGGGGTGTCTGTTTGGTTGATATTATTTTTCTTCTTATGAGGATGCAAACTCCTTCAGTCCTTTCTCTAACTCCTTCATTATGGTCCCTGTGCTTGGTCCAAAGGTGAGTTGCAAGCATCCTCATCTGAATCGGTAAGACTCTGGCAGAGCCTCTCAGGAGACATGCATATCGTGTGGATGACTTTATTTATTTATGTATACAGCATTCTGCCTGCAAATATGCTGGGAGGCCAGAAGAGGGGAACTGGATTTCATTGCAGATGGTTGTGAGCCACCATGTGGTTGCTGGGAATTAAAGTCAGGACCTCTGGCAGAGCAGTCAGTGCTAGTAACCTCTGATCCCTCTCTCCAGCCCCCTATAACTAAATCTCTTAATGCTTCAGTATGCAAAACTAACTATGCATTTACATGTTATTTCTGACCATTTGCACAGACAAATTTAAATAGGTATCCAAAGATTTAAGATTTTAATGTCTTATTTGTATTTAGATGAAAAGAAGACAATAAATAATGGCTGAGGTAATTTCTAAAATTCCTTGCAAATGTGTGATATACCTCATAGACTAAATAATTCATAATTGTTAAATAGCCTGGAATGCTGTACAGTCTCAATGTATTGGTAATACTTAGTATTTGCTGTCAATTGGGAACTAGGATCAAAAAGGTAACATAATTTTCACTTAATTTATGAGGTTTTCATCCCAGGACGATGAATTGACTTGCACAAGATCACCCAGTGTCACCAAAACTTCCCTCTTGGAATATGCTCACTACTTTACCCTCCCCCGTGTGGTCAATTCTCCCCAATTCTCCTGAGGTTAGTACTCCCTCTCAGGGTGTGGCCATATTTTCATTCACAGTTCTGTGCAGATATGAAGAGGTCTGAGGGGAGGCAGCACTGACTTCACTTGCTGGAAAATTTCCTTGTCAGTTAGCATGTCTATTCTGTTACTCCATTCCTGCGGCCCTCCTTTGTTGACACAGGAATCCAGATTCCTAGTTCTTCTAAATGGACTGAAGATTCATGGCTATCAGAGAATACTGGAGCATTTTTATGCCAGATTGGGATTACTGAGGCTTTCAGCATCCTGAATGGACAATGTTCTACCTTCCAGCATCCCCAGCATACAGAGGACCATTATTGGACTACTCAGTCTGTACTGTGCAAGACAGTCTAATAAAGCCCTTTGTAAAGTATATCCATCCTGACATGTTAGGTCTTTTAGAGGATCCCGCACGAGCCAACAGTTTCCTCAAAAATAAAATTCAATGTATTTAATAAAAAATAAATAACATTGGATTTCATGTAAAAGTTAGTAAAAATTCAAAAGAAATGCAAAATACATAGGAAATGCAAAACAATCTTGCAAGAATAAAATAAAAATGTGATGTTAGGTTTTACTATTGTGTTATAATAAGTAAAAGATTATGCAAAACGCAAAGATAGTCAAATTAATCAATGAGGCTGAGGACATAATTTGGCTCTAATTATGAAGAAATAAATTATAATCGCTATGATATAATATTACTGGAAAGAAAAATTTCTTCTACAAATATGCTTGTAATCAACGAAACTGGTTTGAAAATGAAAAAAATCAAACAATAAGCTCTAACTTTAAAGTCTATAAACTTTATAATTGTATCATTCTGACATTTCAATTGCAAATATTAAAGTTAAAAAGCTTCATGCTATGATTCTTTTAAGAAAACAACAGAATTTTTCATTTGAACCTAGCGAAGTATTCTGAAGATTTATTATTTTTATATAATCAGGACTGAAAGTACTCTTCATCATAATCATATATACAATTAGATTTGCTAACTAAAGACTAGAAATAACATTTTCGCATCTTACAAATTCTGCACATCTAATACTTCACAAAGCATAGAAAATGTAGATGCCTCATATGCCCAATAAAAATGTCTTACTATCATTATTCAAAAGTTGATTTTAGAACCATAAACAAAACACAAAATACCCTTTAGAGAACAAAAACAAAACAAAACTCAATATGGTTAAAAGAGGTGGTGCCACACTGAATCTCCAATATTTTTTTTAGAATGTGATATGGAAAAACATTAGAAAAATACTGTTTCTTAAAAATTTAAAGATAACTCTACTATTAGATAACAATCACATTCTTCTCTGCTTATTTGATAGTATTGAAAGCATTAGTTAATGAAGTTTGGTAAACTATTGTTTTATGCCTAATATCTTTAATCTGGAAATACCTCAGATATAGAGCAATAGGAGTTTTTATAAGCAACATTATCATACTTATTCCATGAAACATATTTAGAAATGCCAACAGTAAAACAATTATTATTCTGCAAAACCCACATCTCAAAAAAGTAGGGTCCAGTAAAGCGCTTTGTAATACATAGCCACTTTGACACATGTGTTTCCTTAGAGAAACTCGACCAGAACAACAGCATCTTAAAAAACCAAATTCAGTAGCTTATATTGGATTTAATGTAAAAATTAGTAAAGATATCAATAGAAATGCAAAATGCATTTTTAAGGTTTTACTTACGTGAAATTTCAGAAGGTTCAAAATGTAGATGCAGACAGATGAGCGGATGCAAAGAGTGGACAGGGTGAGATGACAGGATAATTATTCCAGACTGGCAGACATAATTGATGTTTTGACGCAGATATATGTTGCCAAATTCACCAATATCCTAGAATTAATATAGTTACATAGTAAATATACCAAATCACCTAAAACTTACAAATCTAAGCCAACTGGACATTTTGTAGATTTTATTTTAATCATAGGATAAGGATTTTCTATTTGTCTTCTTAACCTAGACTTATAGCATGTAACCTAATAATTAAGAAAATCCACCCCATGTATGTTGAAGATTAACTTTTAATGAAAAGAAATCATTTTAGTTAATTCAAACAGCTGAACTTCATTATGAAAAAGATGATGGGCCAATTTAGGATACATTAAACATATAATAATAATTATTTCACTATATGATGATACTATTCTCTGAAGTAATACTTTGAATTTAATTGGAACAAGATGAGATGCACAATAATAGCTAGTTTGGCTAGGAAATATGCTAATATCCATATTAAATACTAAAAGAAACCCATCAAGAGTTGTCAGAAAATGCCATCTATCAGTGCGCTTTATAAATGTGATCAAAATGTTGCCTTCTGTAGCTATCATTAAACATTTTATTCCAGAGTAATTTGGATTTCTAATTAAAAAATACATCATGGAAGCAGAAGCAGCTTGCACTTTAAAAAATGTTGTTGATATACACAGTTCTATAACAGCACATGCTTTATATCAGGTGATAGGAAAAAAACAATTAAAACTAATTGTAATACACTGTCCCAATAAACAATTTTTCTGGAGATTGTCATTAACACTGAGGTGAAGCATCGTGTAAATCTTAATTACCTTGATTACTACACCATACTTACTCTTACTGCATATTTTTTGATATTTTGTTTGGGTTTTCTTTTGGCTTACACAAAGCTGTAACAGGAATATCAAAAATAACTATTGGCTTGTTAAATAGTCTTTCCACCCAAAAGTCAATAACTCTGAGAAGCAAATATTAATGATGGTAGTACTTCAGTTACATAAAAGTGGCAAATATTTGGGTTGCTTTCTGAGTATGACTTTAAAGGTCAAGTAGAAAGACAAATGGTGAGGGCCTCACTCTTCTCACTGAGAACGCTATTTGAAATGAAGAAAAAAAAAAAAAACAGAAGGAACAGGAGTTGCTATGAAGCCACTTATCATATATCAATCTGGCTAACTAAATACCCAGATATATGTGCAGATCTTTTCCAGGTAGATATATAAGACACTACATACGTGGAGAAGTAACATATGTGTATTGGATATATTAGACTGTTCTCACTAGTGTAGAAAGATAGTATCCAGTTAGTTGAAGACCTACGAAAAACAAAGAAATTGATTCACAAGAAATTGTGAGGAAGGAATCCTTCTAGTTGGTGGATATCTTTGAACTTGTTTGGCAAAGTCTTTTCTTTAGACTCCATTTGAACTTGACTTTTCCTGTGTTTTACACTGCTTTTCATAGCAAAGTCACTCTGTGATCTTTCCAGATTTCTAGGCCTTCCTTCTGAAAGGAAGCTTATCGCGGAACATTTCTGGACTCCTTAGTGCCCTAAAGCAAGTTAGAAAATGTTATTATGCCTCTTTATGTTTTGTCCTTATATGTATATAAATTTTAATTTTGTGTAAAACGGTGTATCTGTATGAGTGTATGCTGGTGCCCATAGATCACAGATTCTGACAGCAAGTATCAGATTCCCAAAGGAAATGAAGGCCCTATGATTAGACGGTGGAAACTTAGGTCATCTGTAAGAGCAGACTGTGCTCTTAGTTGCCTAGCCATCTCTCTAGTCCATCTCTCTATAGTTCTATATACACTCTATTGCTTTAATATTTCTGGAAAATCCTTGTTGAACTCAGGTCTGTTTTTTTTTCCTCCCGGCTCCATGCTTCCAGAAATAAGACTCACACTGAAAATATATTTACAAATCCTTAGCACTATAGAACATCTTCACAGGTAGACCCCCTGCACCTGGCTCTACCCCAGAATTCTTTCTACCTCCTGGAATGCCCTCCTTCTATTTACTCTTTCTTATAGGCCATGGAAATTTTATTGTACAGGTGATACAACCATACAAGACAAAAGATGGTCTCTCTACCAATCCTCACTCACAGAGAGCAGTAGTACTTTATATAAGTCTGTTTAAAGTGCAAGAGTAGAAGCCCAACTATGGCCCCAATAATACAATAAAAACACGATTTTTTTGAGACTTTTACCTCCAAATTCATAGAAAAAAATTTTGTCCAGTATATTTCTCACCAAGGAACCTAAAATGGAGGTTGATGAAAAGGACACAAACACCCGGATGAAACTGAATTCTTTATTCGGACAGAACTAGTAACGTTAATAACCCTAAACGCAACCCTTGTGTTCTTCAATATGTGAGTGACAAGTTTTGTTTTTGTTTGTTTGTTTGTATTTGTACTTCTTCAATACCTGCGTTATCTCCCTATGATTATGATATTTCTTTCTTTACATTCTGGTAATTTGTGAGTATCTCCTATATTTGAAATAAATTGTATATGACCAAAATAACAGGAAAATATAATGATTACAAGCACATATTCCAGATTAACAGATATAATTAACCCAACAATTCTGTATACCTTCTCCCATCCCATCTTATCTCCATTCTTCTATGCACATGCCACAGCATAATTATACGAAATTAGCAGCATTTGCTTTCATAGATGTTCCCAAACTTAACTAGGTCCTTATCATGTAGCCATGCACTAAGTGTTTTGTGATATCTTGGTTCTTGAAATCACATTTGAGTGTCATTTTATAGTTTCCCATTCTCTGCTGGATTCCCCGTGGCTGTGAGTTCTTCCTGCTGATACATATCCATTCATTTCTGCTATTTGCTGCACCTTCGTTTTTACCACAACCATGGGAATAAGCAGGTGAGCTCCCATGTTGATCATTTTGCCTCCCTTTTTCTGTTTTTCTTTGGTGATATTCAAAGTACTGTGATGAGAATTTCAGGCAGTTTCTGGGTGATCGCTCTGATTTTGGCAGGCGTTTGTATGCCACAGTTGTATTCCCCTTTCAGAGCTGAGCTGAAGTGTTAATTACTTATTCCAACTGGCAGTCATGCAAATTTCAAAATTTCTTTGAAGGCAAGGACTAAAATTGTAGAGGTAGTAGCTATGAAATAAGAGCAAGACAGCACAAGTTTATAACAAACAAGGTAAACAAAAATGGAATAATATGATGTCCCTAAAACTAACCCAAAGTCAAGAAAAGAGAAAGAACAAAGGGAAATTATTCATGTATTTCCAAATCACTGGCAGTGGTTCAGCGCAAACACACCTCGTCAGTTCTGTCATACACTCTAAATACAAAGATGAGACTCTTTTTACAGCTCACAGAGTGAGAGATATTTTTGGACACACTACCAAAGAATACTGAGCTAAAAACTCTTTGTCTCTCATTTGTGTTTAGACAGTTTACTCTTTCTATGCATAGCTTGAGTGAACCTAATGACATCATCATTTGAAAGCTTACTGTTGCCCAACCAGCATGCTAAATGCTTTATATGTAAATTATTAGTTTTTCATAATAATTAAATGCAATAGAATATATTATTTTTAATTTGTAAATGAGAGATCGAGTGCCCATCTCCCATGTAAATATTTTTCAAAACTGTATATTGAATGGAATGGTATAGTCTCTTTTTTTACCCCGATCCTGCAGACTGGTAACGCCACAACTCATATGAGCATGTTGCTGTAAGCACACATAATCCTATTTGGAGACACTTCCAGTCTGATAATACACGGGCTTTTGAGGTAATTGGAGGGACTCTTTGAACTCTCCCTGGTACAGCAAAAACATAAAATTTATCAATTCACTTTAAATGTAGATTTATTGGTTTCTTATTTGTTTGATTTATTTTTACTTGTAGCACTGCTATTGTGCAACTTTATTGCCATTGGAGAGTTCTTGCTGCATTGTTGAGATGGCTAAGTGATGTAGAAGAAGTGATCTTGGGCAGTTTTCTAGAATGAGATATGCGATCTATTAATCAGAACAAAATGTTACCTGCTAGTGCTCACCTAGACCCTTTATCCTCACTGTCGAATATTCATTGTGTTGGAAGACACTAATGCCCCCGAAGGAGAACAATATCCTCCAATCTCATCCAGCTTTAAATCATGAAGCCGACATGAGAGAAGGGCCTGTAAGAACTCCAGGTGCAAATTTTATGGAAATAACGGAACTATTTTTGGGTAGAGTTGGAACCAATACTTAACATTATTAATGAGACCAATAACTCAGGCCATAAGACCAGAAGAAACACTCTGACTATTATGTTGTTAAATTAAAATATCAATGACATGACACTTAATACCTGTATGTCATCACTCAACCATTGTCAGAGAAGCGTCTTGCAATAGTTGTTAATTAACACGGAGACCCAGGACTGGATAATGTACAGAGAATGGGAGGCATTGGGGTCCTCAGCTCTTCATCAAAGATAAAGTGATGTGGGTTACCTCAAGGAAACGGCATCTTTCAAGAATAACACTAAAGATGGAAAAATACGCTCACAGAACTGTGGCAGAATGTGCCAATCCTTCGCAGATTCAAGACAGAAAAAATGTGAGGACCGGGAGGCGTAGTGGGCAGAAAGCTCCAACCCTGAGAAATGGAGTGAGGAAATGCACTTGCTCCAGTGCAGTGACACTGCGTATATGAACCACACTTGAAGACAGTACTCACGTTTAGAATTAGGAGATTGACACATAATGGAATCCGTGTTTTCTCTGTACTATCTTTTGTCTATTTTATTTGTTTCTTTTTTCCCCCTTTGAGTGTAAAAAGAACATGCAATTGGATGGGTACGGAAGTGTTGTGGACCTACCAGTGCTTATGGGAAAAGAAACAAATATGATCAAATTATTATGTAGAACATTTATATTAAAAAAAGAAAACAGATGGTAAAGTTATGGGGTTTAATCTTTCACAATATACTTGATTTATACAGAAAGAACTTTGTATGTCACTCACCAATGATTTTCAGGTCCCATCATTTCCAAAATTCAAACTTACTAACAAAAGTAATATCTATGTTTGGAAAAATGAAAGTTGTTCTGAAGGCCACTTCACAGCTGCATGAAATTTAGTTAATATGAAATTGAAGAAAATGAGCCCAATGAATTCACAAAAACCTACACAGTGACATGTTGACTTGCCCATGTAAATTGGGGAATCATTTACAGTCCTACCCCCAAAAAAGAGATTCAGACAATTAATGGTTACTCAGAGAAAGATAATGCATAGTAGTGAGGCCCCTGTTAGGTTATCCTTTCACAAGTGTTCAGTCCTAAACACAAACATGTAGTGGAATAAAAAATTGGACTCAGTAAGGGATATATTAACTGTATTTATACATATTGTATATAAACATATACTTCTATATATAATCTATTAATGTATATTAATATTTTGACTGTGTATTATCTACATCTTTCTATATATTATCATATTAACTGAGGATTTTATTTCTCTTAGGTAAGGAGCTGTCTATGTTGTCTATGTATTATGTCCAAATTCAGTTCCTGGACTTCCAGGCAAAACTTTGCAAGTGTGTGCTTTGAAATACTGAAGTAGTATATTTACATTAAACAATGTGAATTACTAGAGAAAAATTTAAGAGGGGAAAATATCAAGATGTTGGTGTTTGAGAAGTAAAATGTCAATAATTCAAAAATTTCAAAAAGGAGAAAAATTTGAGCAGTGAATACAGATCTCAATTAAAAAATGGTGGTCAAATTTTAGAGGTAAATTTTGTTTAAGCCAGATGAAGGTATATTTAAATTAAATACACAGATGCCTTACTGTATGTGGCTCTAGGTAGATTTATCCCTCAAGAACTTTCACATGACTTGCTAAACAACTGTGGCCAAGCTGTCCTTTTGCATTCTTTTATTGGGATAAATGAAATAATATAAAGTGAAATTAACTTTTTACTTTGAAATTTATGGGAATGGAAATTAGAGACTTTTTTCCCAAAAGTCAAAAATATTTTGAAAAAAAATTATTGTTCTTATTGAATTAACTGCAGAATGTTGTTTAATGTTAGTTCTTATGCTATATTTATTAGCATTTGTGTCAACAGATATGTAATAATCATATTGTGTCACTGGGTTACCGTGAATACACGGTATTCCAAATAGTTATAACCAAATAGTTAAAGATATTCTATCTTTTTAAACAAGAAGTAAAAGTACATACTATAATCATATTTTCCTAGTGGTATATCATATATATATATATACATATATATATACATATATATACATATATATTCATTCCTCTGGTGTAATAATTTCATAGGTTACGAATGCCTTCTGTATGATTTAAAGATGAAAAATTGAGTTACAGTTTGCTCAGAGGCACATCCAGAAAGGATTGTGGCCAGGTTTTATATAAAGGCAATACTGTAGTCAATTTAGGCTTTTCATTTATAGGAAAATTGTATCCTCATTCATCACTGACTTTTTCCTATTCATCTTATTTATATGCTAACACCCAGGGTGTACAGGTCAAAGATCCAAGAATCCAGGCTTACATTTCAACTTGAGCAGGCAGGCTTTCAATGATGTAATTCTTTTATTGAAGGTCACGAAAGTTATTGCAACCCACGGCTTCCCTAGAGTGGCTTTTCTTTATGGAATGCTCTCTATAAATCCTCCTGTCTACTCACTCCACCACTTTCTCTTACTTGTCTCCATGAGGTGACTGAAGAGTCATTTTTTCCCATTCAGAGTGACTATCAATAGCATAAAGTAGAAGAAAATTAAGGATCTCTAATTTTATCTTCTGTAATTTTTACTTATGAGAAATTTGAAGAAAAAAAAACTAAAGTAAAACTCATTCAAATATTAGTTGATTCAGCGAGGAAATAACTTTTACCACATCATCTACTTCTCTATAGAGTCCACAAGAAATACTTCATAATTATGCTCACAAGCTTTTCTCAATTTCTACCATATGTATTAGGATTGTGTAATGTGGAAAAATATTCTTTGCTACAAAGAAGGCGCATTGTCAAAATGGAGCTCTGGCTTGTCTAGTACTCTCAGTTTTCACACCTTCAATAAACAATTCACAAAACTGACAATACCAATTATACCTTGGGATGCCTTCAATTGAGCTATCTTGTTCACATGGCACTCTATGAATAACTGTACACTATTTGCTAGACACATTTGCTTAAGGTACAGTAGTTCATCAGGCCGATACACCCTCTGCTGAGCTTTTCCTGCTGTAGAAATTAAAATAAGGACAACCAAATAATAATAAACAAAAAACCAAAAAATTTATTTTTTTATAAAAGTGAAGGAAAAGCCAACGAATCAAGGAATTTGGATAGGTGGAACACAGAACGCAGGCCTCATTTCATCTGATGTGGATGCAGAAATTTTACCCTGAGAAAACAGAAACATAAATGAACTTGTCAGGAGAGCCGGGAAAATATCAATAAGTTGAAACAGGTGTTAGACTAATAATCTAATTAATATGAGATATGGGTATTTAGGTAAATGTTAAAACTGAGTTCTTGTTTTTTAGGTGATGGGCTGTTCTTGCATGCCAATGCAGACACACGCACACCCTGTTTTTGTTTTTTGGTTTCTGTTTCCCATGTGTAGTCAGAATAGAAAGAGTTTAAGAAACAATCATTCATTTATCACATGTAATGTAAAAGGAGAAAGGGTTATAGCTATGAAACTATTAAGATATTTGTGATTGATTGAATATCAGTGCAAAGTTGATGCAGGGCTTAAGCAAAAGAGGAGTGTTATAAGATTGATATTTCAAAATATTTTCACTGGAAAACATGGTATAATAAAATCTCAATAGTTCAAAAATATGGATGCAGTGCCTAATTGAAAGAAGTCAGACAAATGTAATGAAATATTTCAGAAATAAATACTTTTCTTTCAGACATAAAGTACAATATGGGTTCATTTCAACAGTGATGATTAATTTAAATTCTTGAATTTCTAGCTACATTTTTAAAAATATTAAAAAGGGACAAATTATTTTGTCTAACTATGAGACATAATGAAAAATTAGTTCTTTTATTTTCAGCATCTTGTGCTTTACAATATCTTAAGAATTATCACATTGAAGAACCTTAGAAGCAGATGAAGTTGCATTGGTCTACGTTAGATAAATAATTTGTCATGTTTCCTGAAGAAAATGCTCAATTTCTTCCTGCTAGAATGTTGAAAAGACCTAACAATTATTAAATATTTTATGCACACCAGGACTACTTCTTTTTTGAATCTTATGATTAATTTTATCAAACATTAGCAAAATAGCTGGATTTTGCTAAAAACATGTTGGTCTATTACCTATTTGTTTTTAAATAAAACATGCTAAAATAAAAATAAAGAACAGAACAAAAAACCTCATAATGAGATAATAAACAGAAACAATGTTAATTTTGACAATAAATAAAGTAGTTGTTTAAATGGGGATTATTCACTTGAAGTTCTAACAGAAAACTAAATTTTTATAACTTGATTTTTTTCATAAACACCCTGAGTAGAGGAGCACTAAAACGTTATGTTATATAGAAAAATCTTATAGAAGGATGACCATGGTCCAAAGGTTGATTAAGTTTGTCGTCTATGAAACAATTCCTACTACTGATGATTCTTTTTTTCTTATTGGATGTTTTATGTATTTACATTTTAAATGTTATCCCCTTTCTCCTATCTCCCATCCCACTAAACCCTCCTCCTGCTTCTGTGAAGATGCTCCCACTTTCACCGACCTAGTAGACCTCAACACCATGGCATTCCCCTACACTGGGAAAATGAGCCTTCATAAGACAAAGGGCTTCTCTACCTATTCGTGCCAGACAATGCCATCCTCTGGTGCATATGCAATTGAAGTCCTGGGTCCCCCCATGTGTACTCTTCAGTTGGTGGTTTAGTCCCCAGGACCTCTGGGGTAACTTTTTGGTTGATAATGTTGTTCATCCTATGGGATTGCAAACACCTTCAGCTGCTCCAGAGGCAGGGAGATAAGTGAACCCATACACCTATGGTCACTTGATCTTTGACAAAGGAGCTAAAAGTATCCAAAGGAAAAAAGACAGACTTTTCAACAAATGGTGCTGGATCAACTGCCAGTTAGCATGTAGAAGAATGCAAATTGACTCATTCTTATTAGCCTGTACAAAATTCCCGTCCATGTGGACTAAAGGCCTCCACATAAAACCAGATACATTGATACAAATAAAAGAAAAAGTGTGGAAGAGACTCGAACACATAGGTATAGGGGAATGTTTTCTGAACAGAACATCAATGGATTATGCTCTAAGATCAGGAATCTACAAATGGGACCTCATAAACTTGAAAAGCTTCTGTAAGGCCAAGGACACTGTCAATAGGACAAAACAGCAACTAATGGATTGGGGAAAGATCTTTACTAATCCTACATCTGAGAGAGGGCTAATATCTAATATACACAAAGAACTCAAGAAGTTAGACTTCAGAGAACCAAATAATCAAATTAAAAATAGGGTACAGAGCTAAAGAAATAATTCTCAACTGAGGAATATCGAATGACCAAGGAGCACCTAAAGACATGTTCAACATCCTTATTCATCAGAAAAATGCAAACCAAAACAAACTTGAGATTCTACCTCACAAAAGTCAGAATGGCTAACGTAAAAATTTCAGGTGACAGCAGATGCTGGCAAGGATGTGGAGAAAGAGGACCACTCCTCCATTGTTGGTGGGATTGTAAACAGGTACAACCACTCTGGAAATTAGCCTGGTGGTTCCTCAGAATATTAGATATAGTACTACCTGAGGACCCAGCTATACCACTCCTGGGCATGTACCCAAAAGATGCTCTAACATGTAAGAAGGACACATTCTCCACTACGTTCACAGCAGCTTTACTTAGCTTTAAGCTGGAAAGAACCCATATGTCTTTCAACAGAGGAATGGATGCAGAAAATGTGGTACATTTACACAATGGAGTACTACTTAGCTGTTGAAAACAATGACTTCATTAAATTCTTAGGCAAAAGGTTGGAACTAGAAAATATCATCCTGAATAAGGTAACCCAATCACCAAAGAATACACATGGTATGCACTAAATGATACGTGGATATTAGCCCAAAATCTTGGAATAACCAAGAAACCTTCTTCTCAAGAAGAAGGAACAGTAAAATGTGAATGCTTCAGTTTTTCTTAGAAGCAGAAATTAAATACTCATGGGGGGAAATACAGGGAAAAAGTGTAGCAGAAACTGAAGGAAAGGTCATCCAGAGACTGTCCCACCTAGGTATCCATCCCATATGCTGCAACCACCCCAGACACTATTGCTGATGCCAAGAAGTGCTTGCTGACAGGAACCTGATATAGCTGTCTCCTGAGAGGCTCTGCCAGACCCTTACTGATACTTATCAGCTAAACATTGAACTGAGGACAGGGACCTCAGTGGAGGAGTTGAGAACGTTTTTATATCTTATCAGATTCATCTGCTTATCTATTAAAAGTTCTTTTCACCCCTTTATTCATCTATTTTCATTTGTAAGTGTATTGTAAATGCTTATCTCCTTCCATAGTATGTCTACATTCTTTCTTCACATAGTAATCACCAGTGTGGAAGTCTCTGAAATATCAACTCAAAATTTCAAACCTTTCTGTGAAATTCTTCCACATAATTCCAAAAATCTTTAAATTCGCAATGCAGAGAGTTAGATAAGACAAGACTGAGGGGAATGTTTACATATTTCTCAGATCACCAGACTAGTGGTACTAGCAGCTGGGCATGGCAATCTAATCAGTTAGAGTTAAGAGCCAATTGTCCTCAGAGAAGCTTCAATCAGCAACTGGTGCTAACACATGCAGAGACCCACAGCAAAACAGTAGGTGGAGTTTGGGAAATCCTGTTAAGGAAGGGAGGAATGATTTAGGAGCCAGAAGGTGTCAATGACACCATAAGAAAACCATCATAACCAATTAACCAGAACTTATACAGGTTCGCAGAGACTAAACTGACAACCAGGGAGCACATGTGAGACTGATGTAGGTCCTCTGCTTATATGTTACAGTCTTCTAGCTTGGTCTTCCTGCGGGGCTCCTAAGAGTGGGATCAGGGACTGTCTCTAACTCTTCTGCCTTCTTTTAGAACACTTTCGCTCCTACTAGGTTGCCTTGTCCAGCTTTAATGTAAGGGGAGGTGGTGCCTATCTCATAGCAACTTGATACGCTGTGTTTGGTTAATATCCGTGGGAGTCCTGCTCTTTTTCTGAAGAGAACCAGAATTTTAGTACACTGCGGGAGGAGGCAGTAGGGAGGTGGTGGGGCAGACTGGGAGGAGAAGGGAGGGAATCTGTGGTTGGGTTGATGAAGTTGATGATGATGAATCTGACAAATAATAATAGAAAGCACTTAGGATAAATCTTAACCCGATTTTCACCTGCGTATTACAATATAGTTAAAATGCATACCCCATTTGTCAAGTAAGGGATGTAAGCATAGAGAAATGATGACATTTTCTGTAGGCTTCCTATCAAGTGGTAAAGTCTTACTTGGTCCTAGACAATGAGAATACTTCTTTATGCTATTGATGACTTAGCTATTAGATTAAGTAAAGCAAGAAATAAAAAGAAACTATGGTGAAGTTGTTTTAGGAGATGTAGATAACTAGGTGTTGGGGCTTATCATTGTTTGGATGACTAAATGTCAAACATGTTCCTCCTTTCAATAAGGGAGGAAATTCTCATGTCGCAAATCAGTGGGAAGACCATGAAAATAGTGGTTTTCGATTCTCACCATTGATTGATCTATTGCCCAATTGAAATGGTCAGAAGGAGTCAAAAATAAAACACATGGGCATCTTGTTACCAGAATAGTAAGGAAAAGAGTCATTTTCAGAGCTTGAGTCTGTGAGGCTTGGCCAAGTTTACAGCAAAGGAGGGCAATTAGCCATTATGGTACAATGGGAGGTGTGACAGCAAGAGAGGGCGATTAGTCAATGTGGTATGATGGGAGGTGTGACAGACATAAGGGCCCCTGTACCCTGAGTCCATCTTCTGGGCACTAACTAGAGCTTGACATTTAAACACAGACAGAATTAGGGTAAAAGAAAATGTATCAATAATTAATAAGCAGGGCCATGGAGTGGTCAAGCTCTCAATTACTTCAATTCTGCGTCTTCAAATGACCCCTAAAGTCTGTTTATTTCTGTTTCTCATTCTATGATTGTTCCTGGAAACAGCTCTTCAGTTAAATTTCATAATCTCTTCCCCAACAATATTCATGTCTTACAATATTACCAAAACAGAAACAGCACATATCATATTTACTTACTTTATGAATTAAAATTAAAGCAGTATAATGAGATTGAAAATTTGTGGTTATTTGGGAATTAATCTTATTTTACCAAAGGAAATTAACACCAGAATTACACACTGCTTATTGTTAACTATAATAGAATAAAAGAAGACCCAGGTGAATAAGGAACAGACCTTAAACTTATTGCTACTTACTATTCTTATAAAAATTCTTAAAGTATAAGAAAGGATATACATAATCAGAAGTACAAAATAATCAAAGAGGAAAATCTGATACTGTCACTTTAATTGGTGGACACAACTGCACATTGCATAATATAAGCACAGATTTTTATTTTCTTTTTGTGAAAAAGATATTTTATAAAACACATGTGCAGTTTATCCTAACACCGTCTCTCCCAAATACTTTTGACTTTTTAACACACACACAAATTCATAACATTCCATTGCTTTCTCTAATTAGAAAATTAACACATGAAGTTATTGCTTTTAATAGCTGAGTAGTACTCCGTTGTGTAAATGTACCACATTTTCTGTATCCATTCTTCTGTTGAAGGATATTTGGGTTCTTTTTAGTTTCTGGCTATTATAAATAAGGCTGCTATTAACATAGTGGAGCATCTGCCCTTTTTATATGTTGGGGCATCTTTTGGGTATATGCCCAGAAGTGGTATAGCTGGGTCCTCAGGTAGAACTATATCTAATTTTCTGAGGAACTGCTAGACTGATTTCCAGAGTGGTTGTACCAGCTTTCAATCCCACCAACAATGGAGGAGTGTCCCTCTTTCTCCACACCCTTGCCAGCATCTGCTGTGACCTGAGGTTTGATCTTATACATTCTGACTTGTGTGAGGTGAAATTTCAGTGTTGTTTTGATCTGCATTTTTCTGATGACTAAGGATATTGAACATGTCTTTAGGCGCTTCTTGGCCACTTGATAATCCTCAGTTGAGAATTCTCTGTTTAGCTCTGTACCCCATTTTTAGTTGGATTATTTGGTTCTCTGGAGTCTAACTTCTTGAGTTCTTTGTATAATGGATATTAGCCCTCTATCAGATGTAGGATTGGTAAGATCTTTTCCCAATCTGTTGGTTGCCGTTTTGTCCTATTGACAGTGTCCTTTGCTTTACAGAAGCTTTTCAACTTTATGAGGTAACATTTGTAGATTCCTGATTTTATAGCATAATCCATTGATGTTCTCTTCAGAAAATTTCCCCTGGATTTATGTGTTTGAGGATCTACCCCACTTTCTCTTTTATTAGTACCAGGATATCTGGTTTTATAAGGAGATTTTTGATCCACTTGGACTTGAGCTTTTTACAAGGATTTAAGAATGGGTTGATTTACATTATTCTACGTGTTGACCCAGTGGAACCATCATGATTTGTTGAAAATGTTGTTTTCTGTTGGGTGGTTTTTGTTCCTTTGTCAAAGACCAAGTGACCATAGGTATGTGGGTTTATTTCTGTGTCTTCAATTCCATTCCATTCATCTACCTCCCTGTCTCTGTACTAATACCATGCAGTTTTTATGACTATTCCTCTGTAATACAACTTGAGGTCAGGGATGACCAATCCCTCAGAAGATCTTTATATGATGAAAAGAGTTTTTGCTATCCTCGGATTAGGCTAATGGATGGATCTAGAAAATATCATCCTGAATGAGGAGGTAATCCAATCACAAAAGAACATACATGATATGCACTCACTAATAACTAGATCAGCCCAAAAGTTCAGAATACCCAAGATACAATTAAAAACCCATATGAAGCTCAAGAAGAAGGAAGACCAAAATGTGGATGCATCATCCTTCTTAGCAGGGGGAACAAAATACTCACAGGAGGAAATACAGGGACAATGAGTGGTGTAGAGATTGAAGGAAAGGCCATCCAGAGACTGCCCCATATGGTTTCATGCCATATGCATTCTCCAAACCCAGTCACTATTGCTGATGCCAAGAAGTGCTTGCTGACAAGAGCCTGATATGGATGTCTCCTGAGAGGTTCTGCCATAACCTTACTGATACAAATTAAGATACTTATAGGTAATCATTAGACTGGGCAAAGAGACCCCAATGGGGGAGTTAGAGAAATGACTAAAAGAGCTAAAGGAGTTTTAAACCCCATAGGAAGAACAACAATATCAACCAACAAGAATTCCCAGAGGTCCCAGTGACTAAACCTCCAAACAAAAAGTACAAATGATCTGATCCTTGGCTCCAACTGCATATGTATTAAAGAATGGCATTGTATGGCACCAATAGGAGGAGAAGCCCTTGGTTCTGTGAAGGCTCTTTACCCCAATGTAGGGAAATGCCAAGGTGTTGAAGTTTGAGTGGGAGGGAGTAGGAGGGGAAGCATCCTCATAGAAGCAGTGGGAGGGGTTATGGGAAAGAGGAGAACTGAAAAAGGGGATATCATTTGAAAAGTAAATATATAAACTATCCAATAAAAAAGAAAATACAAAATAAACAAAAATAACAAAAAGGAAAATTAACACATATCATAAAGGACAGTAAAATTAAGCAAATGAATCAGAATAGGACAAAGGTAAATAAAAACACAAAGAAAAAGGAAACAAAGCAAAAACACAAGAAACAATTATGCATGCATGTGTTTTTACTAGGATATTTCTCAGTAATATTCCATTGCAATAGCAAAGAAGTCTAGAACTCATTCTACTTCATTTGTATACACATGTCTAAATATTTTAGGAGAATGAGAGAGTGTAAAGCAAGTTAACAGACACTTGGTAGTAACGGAAGCTAAAATCGTAAACATGTTTGGTCAATTTCAGTCATGTCTGGTAGTATGCTCTTTGAATACATGTTTATATACATAAGGATTCTTACCTCCCTGTCTGACACATTCCCAAAGAGTTGATTTGGTTAGTATAAAATATTTAGTGATTCATATATATCTCTAAAGGACAAAGCCATGACAGGAAACAAACAAAACAAACAAACAAATGAAAAACATAGTCATGGTCATGTTTTAATAAATGTTCAAGAGCGTATAGGAGCTTTCCTAGTATGATCCACAGGTTAAAGCAAATCGTACATTTTGGGGCTGTTTTGATCTTTGTCAGTAAGGACTTTTATTAGTGGCTAGAGTCGTGCCTGAGATTTTACCTGAAGCTGACAGAAGCTATATAAATGCTTCCTTATGCCTTTTTTAATGTTTCAAGAGGGATTTCTTTAATATCGGTTTATTCTGAGAAACATTGCCAAGTCTGAGCCCTATGTAGACTAGAGGTCCAAGGGGCTTAGATAGTGTACCATTATGGAATCTTTATCAAAGCAAGAAATAAAAGGTACGTAAGAGCTGGAGTCACTCAGGGATTAGAGTATTTGTGTAGCATGAATGCAGCAATAGGTTCCAACTTCAGCAACACACACACAAACACACACATACACACACACTCATACACACACACTCATACACACACACACAATGGGGGATGGTTAAGGTTAACACATACAGGCTGAGCTCTATCTACACATGTGCACACACACACACACGTATTACTATTTTAGTACTGCTTGCACAATCTTTTATAACTAGAGATGGCACCAATCAGAAAATAAAGATATGACAAAAATGCTCTTTTCAGTCATTTGTCCCCAGGCTTCATTTGAGATACATGATCAGCAATATACCATCATCTTGTAACACAAGTCATATGGTAAGTAACATCCTTTTAGGTAATAAAGGGTGCTTGATGAGTATGGACAAAACCAAAGGCATCTTTTTAATATAAAAGTCCTGCACTGAAGAAAAAAAGTCTTTTCTTGTTTTATTTGAAAGTAATTGGGTATGCCAGAGAACAAGAAAAAGAAATATGAAGAATAACCCCCTTTCAAGATTTACAAGTATGAAAAATATGCCCCACATTCGCACACAGCTTGGAGGAGTTGCTCACAGAATCTTACTCTTGAGCCAGTGTATTTCCTTAAGTCTAATTCAGAAAACCCTACTTTCTATCACCCTGTAGCTCCCTCAAAGTTTTTATTTGCTTTGTTCTTTAGGATGTACTTTCTAATTCTAAAAAGCTTTCCTTGAATTCTTTTTTGTGTCCACTGTTAATATTCACATAAGTATAAGAACACTGGCTGGAAAATTCACTCTACCTTTTAACATGAGACATTATAATAAACCAATCCTCAGTATATGGTGCCAAATAAAAGAGTTAATATATTGCACACAAATGTGAAACAAGGGAATTCAATAAAGCCTATTGCAATGCTCAAAAAGAATTTTTGAAAAAATAAGTTAAGAATAAACAAAGACAAAAGTATTTTAGTAGAACCTGGAACTCACCCAATGATATAGATTTTAGTCTCAACTTAATTAAAATTGATAATGGGTGATAGGAGTATAGCTCATTGAAAAGCATGTGAAAGATATTGAATTTAATATTAACTGCCAACACATGCACACACACAGAGAGAGAGAAGGGAAGAGGAGGGGGAGGGAGAGGGAGAGGGAGAGAGAGAGAGAGAGAGAAATTAACAGAAATCCTTAGTAAAGTATATTAGTCTATCTCATCTCCACATAGAAATCATTGCATTGACTCTTCAGTCTGTGGAAAAAGAAATAAAATTTGACAG
Source organism: Rattus norvegicus (assembly GCF_021556685.1). Lineage (NCBI taxonomy): Eukaryota > Metazoa > Chordata > Mammalia > Rodentia > Muridae > Rattus > Rattus norvegicus. The sequence goes on from NC_141548.1 coordinate 94,684,830, forward strand.
TATCTAGTAGTTGCTATTAAAAGTGATGTTTCGTTGCTTACATGCCCCACCCACCCTTCTTTCTAAAGCATTCACACACAATTTGGCCCAGTCCTTTATGGTTCAGAACATTATGTTTGAATCGACAGTCCCTGCTCTGAGGAAGCCATTATTATTTGGTCACTGGGACTTCATTAGTCAAATCTCCAAAGAATGAGAGTTTATAAGTCAGGAATAAGATAATGACATTACGATGACTCCTCTAGTATGCTAATCTTTACACTTGGAGGCATTCATTACAGAGAATATATAGCTAACCAGTTCATAGAGAGGATGGCTTTTCTTTGACCGTTAGTTTCTTTGTTATCCCAGAATTTACATCAATAACGAAAAATAATAAAACTATCTTTAGTATATCTATATATTAATCTTAAAAATATTCCACAAGGGTGGAAAATTTAAATATATTAGATTATAAATAATATATTGAAAATGTTCTGTAAGTCTCTCAAATTTAATGTAGCATTATATTTTATAAAATCTGCAGTTACCAGAAGTGCATAAGGGGCCTAAAGCTTCACAATGAACTTTTCCTCATAAACTAATTTTTCTTACTAACTACCATTTGAAAATATTTCATGAACAACTGATACATTCTCTACAATTGTAGAGGAAAAAATTTGATAAGGGTGTTTATTGGTGTATGTGTATGGATTTATCAACTAGCTACTGAAATGTTACTACAATTAGGTAGACAAAATAACATTAGATCAAAATCTTAAAAAGTCAATATACACAACATAAGCAAGTACTATTAAAATAATGCCAGTATAAGATAAACTATGCTGAAAAGGTAATAATCTTCCCATTGAATTCTGTATTCATTTTCACCCTCTCTCTTCCTTTCCTATTATGTCATTCCCTGTCCTGCCCTGTCCTGTCCTGCCCTGCCCTTCTTTCTCCTCTCCTCTCCACTTCTTTTCTTCGAGAATAGGATCTTACTCTGACTCCTAAGCAAACTGACCTTGAATACACTGCATAGATTTGGTTAGCCTCAAAATTTAGACCATCCTACCTCAGACTCCCAAGCAACCTGGTAACAGGAATTTAGCATCACCCTTACTACAGAACCCTGGAATCCAATGTAGATTAAAATATCATTCATCACCTAGCTACAACAGTTTTCATTTAATAACATATATTTAAAGTATATAAAGTATTTCTGTTATAATCAGATATTTAAAAACTTAAGATAACTTTTCTTGGGAACCTACTGGCTACTTTGTTCATGAAATCAAGTAGGCTACCTGAAGATCACATTCTTTCAAGTACAAATCCCAAGTCTTATCTCCATCTCTGTCAGAGATTATCTGCTGTGGCTTCCCTTTCACCACTACCTGCATCTCCAGTGGATCTCCTAAATCTTCCCCTCCTTACCTACCTTTCCTGCAAGGTATCCTAACCTCCAACCACAGTCATTCTTCACGTATCTGATAGGGTGTCAGAGGAAATTAGGAAGAAAGCATTCAGGATAGCTACAGATCTTCACTTTAAACATTTCACCAGAAGTGAAATTGTTGAGGTTGGTCTTTTGTTATATATTATAATGCGAAGACCTGGTTGCCCCACAGACAAGAGAGTCTGTCTCTAGGCCCAAGTGATGCTATATGAACTTGGTCCAAGTTATTTCTGATTAGTAATAAGGATGTCTGTAATCTATACCTGTGCAGAATTGAGATAACTAGTGCTTGGTATTACTGGCCTAGGGTTGTTGGGAAGATAACAAGGAGAGGGAAGAGGGCCTAGAGAAAAGAAGTCTTCATGGGTTAGGAGTCAAGAAAACATGCCCACTAAGGACTTGCCAAATGGAGTTAAGAGCAGCCCAGATAAGCAGTTATAAGGAATAACTCAGGGTTGTTGTTAGGAAAGTAGAATCTAATAGCATAGATGGTGGACATCTGCCTAGCTTTTATGCTGTTTGAGGCTTATTGAAAATAAAAAAAAATAGTTGTGTGCCTTTTATCTGGGAATTGAATGATCAAAGGCAGAACAGAAAATCCAGACTAGGATTGAAAATTTCAACAACAACAAAAATACTCTTTTACAAATAATAGTCAAAACTATAAACAAACAGAAAAAGAAAATACATTAAAAGAGGCAAGGGAAAAGACCAAATTACATATAAATGTAATGACATTATACTATTATAATGACATCTGATTTTTCAGTGGGGATATAAAAGCCAGAAAGGCTTGAACAGATGTTCTACAGATTATAATAGGACATGCAGCCAGCCCAGACTACTACACCCAGCAAAATTTCTAATCATAATAGATGTAGAAAATAAGGGTTTCCAAGATAAAATCGAATTTAATATCTACTCACAACCCCAGCCCTGTAGAAGGGACTAAGCAGAAGAATAATTTTAACCTATAGAACTTAATTATACCTAAGTAAACAAAAGAAGTAAACAATCCTAAAAGAAAAATCAAAATTAGGGAAACACACAAACACACACACACACACACACACACACACGCTACACACACACACACACACACAAACAGAGTGAGAGAGACAGACAGAGAGAAACAGACAGAGACAGAGACAGAGACAGAGACAGAGCAAATTAATAGGAATCAATAAACATTTTAAATTCTGACAAAATGAACTTCAGAAGAAATAAGAGAGAAACATACGAGGTCATCCAAGTTCCTTAATAAAACACTTCTACAGCTTAAATCCCATAGTGATTCTATCACACTAATTGTGCACAACTTCCATACCTATGTATGCCAATATATAGCTCATCCAGAAAAAAAAATAAACAGAGAATTACTGTATTTAATTGATGGTATATGAATAAGTGACCTAACAGATATTCATAAGACAGCTCACCACAGCACAAAATAATATGGTTACTTTACAGTACCTCATGGAACATTTCCAAAACTGACTACATACTTGACTAAAACAAAAGCAAGTGTCAACAGATACAAAAAAGAAAAAAAAATGAAATAATACCTTGCATCCCGGTAGGATTTAAAAAAAATACCAATAAAAATGCACAAAATTAAACAAAATTATTTTTTTTCTAGAAAGAATGAAGTATAAGACACAATATACCAAACCAAAGGGACATAATGAAGTAGGTTCTAAGAGGAAATGTCTTAGCAGTTAGTGTGTACATGAGAAAATTATATCGGAAAGATATCTAATAATTGTACCTTAATAGTTATTGAAATCTATAGCAATTCCAACATAATTCTTCACAGATCTTGAAAGGAAATTTTTTCAGCTTCATATGAAAACAGACACACACACACACACACACACACACACACACACCACACACCACTTGCACAATCAGTATAACTAAAACAATCCTGAATAAGGAAAGAACAAACAAACTAAACAAGAACGACTGTGGTGTTGGTACACAATCAGACAGGTTGATCAATGGAATTGAATTGAGAACCAAGATAAGCTCACAAAGCTATAGACACTTATTTCTAATAAAGAACTGGACATCATCAGCACAGGCATTAAAATAAAAGACTTAATAAATAGGGTCTCATGAATATGAGAAGCTTGGCATAACAAAGACACAAGAAAAAAATCATCCCGAGAATCAGAATACAGACCCAGAATGACAGATATGGCATTTAACCATTTATATGCAGATATTAGTTGTTGAATCAATGATATTAAAGGGACAGTTTGTAGAATCATATGTGTAAGATATAGAATAAGAATGGGGCTGAGGCAGATATATTTCCTAGAAAAGAAAAATAGAATCTGTATAGATATACGGCATTTGGAATGGGATGGGAGTATCAAGTGGGGAGGTGAAGAAGAGTGGGAGATAATGACAGAAATATGTTGAGAGACAGCTAAAATTAAAGGCCATTTGAGGGCTAGTATGGAAATCTAATACTGTACAATCTTCCTAAAATATATATTATGACGGCTATGTAAATGAAATCACCTACTAATGTGACAGACAGAATTCCAGCTGATCACCTCTTGTCACCAAATAAAGCTTTCATCACTGGGATTGATTACATCAATTGATCCATTGGCTGAAGGGATCAATTCAATCAGTATCCCATGGAAATCTCCAAACAATCCAGAGTATTGCCAAGATTATAGGTCACTCTTCATGCCCTTTGTATTCTTGCCCAAATTGTAAAAGATCCTAGAACAGTTTATAGAGGAGGTTGTTTTGAGTTGCTGATGGCTCATGCTGTGACAAAGCTTGCCAGAGGAACCCCAGGAAAAGAAACTGTAACAATGAAGAAGAGTTCTGGATCACCACCCTTGTTAAGCATTCCCGTTTGCTGTTGAACTCTGGACCAGTTCATAGCCAAGTTGTATCTGAAAGACCTCACACTTTTAAGAAGACTGTGGAATTGACGTGTCCACGACAGCCTTAAGTTTGTACATTTAACTGACTTTCTCTGTTAAACATGGGACTAATTTATCTGCTATTTCATTTTCCATAAAATTCAGTTGATTTACAAGTTCATTTCTCATACTGTGCATTAAAATAAAAATGCAACTATTTAAAAAAAACTAATACCAAGGCCTTATTGTTTATGACAATACCTACTCAAATTATTAAATATTGAGAATTGAGCTGGTACCTATAAAGAGCCTTCACCCCTATATTCTTTGGTAGAGGAAATTATACTACATGCTACCAATGTTGAAACATGCATACCAATTCCGCCACAAAAACTCTGATCTACAACGGTGTCCTGCTTCCAAGATATGCTAGTATCTTGATAAGCTTGTGAGACTGACCAACTATTTGATTGAAAGCCTACTTGACAAGATGGAACACATACCCAGTACATTTTGGGGGGGGGGTGAAAAAGAATCTGATTCAAGATATCAAAACAAACACTAGCAAATAAAATTATTGTTAATGATATTCCAATACAGTCCTAGCCAAGTACCTTGTTTAACCATCATCAGAGAAACTTTCTCCTCCTCAGCAGACATGAATAACTAGTCAGACTCACATATGAAGAGAGTGAAAGACGTAGAACATGCAGCCTTAAATGGGATGTCTCCATCAAATCTCTTTCCTCAAGGCTCAGGTAACCTGGTGGAAGAAGAGAAAGAAAGAGTGGAAGGGCAAGAGAGGATGGAGGACATCAATAAACAAGCCCCTCTGAATCAGATAGGTTGACATTCTTATGAACGCACAGAGTCCACGTCGGCCTGCACAGTGCATGCTTAGCTTTGCAGACTATAGGGATTTCTAGAGCTGAAAGGAGAAGTGGTTACATGTCACAATCCCTACCCTGAAGGTATCGCAATTTATAACCACTTACAAATGAAAATTTTGTTTGAAGCAAGGGAATCTCACTGGGGGAATAAACTACTCTTAATGTTGATGTCATGCCTAGAAGTGGATGGCCAACAGAAAATGAGTGCTTATGCATCCTTGGAGGACTCCCATCTCAATATGTCCTGTCTGAGCTATTTTGTAGTTTTTCAAATTATCTGATTTATTATATATAATATCTTTTATTATATGTAATATAATCTGTGTATGTGTATATCATTGCATATCTATCTATCTATCTATCTATCTATCTATCTATCTATCTATCTATCTATCTATCTATCTATCTATCTATATGTCCTTTCTATTTATCCTACAGGTCCACAGTGTATAAATTATAATTTTCATTTTAGTGTTTCTATTGGGTTTCTGAGTGTGCGCACTAGTGGATCTCTGTTGCTTGGCCATTCTATTTGCTCATTTCCCTTCTGTTTATTGTGTCCTCTTCTGGTGCACTAATTTTTCTTCCATATTTAATATCATATTACATATTATAGTATATTATAACTTTATTTTATTTTATTATTATCCCTTAGTTATTTGCTTGCTTTCTAATAAGAAAAGATATTGATCAGGAGGAAAAGAGAAACATTGGAAGGAGTAGAGGGAAACCATAATTAGAATATGTGAGAAAAATTGTTTTCAAAAAGATGAAAATATTTAAAATATTCTTAGGTAATATAAGTGTACTATGATTCACAACTAACATAAATCATGTCATATTTATTAGTGGGGAAATATTTAAAAATTGGTAGGTTACATTTAAATTACATAAACTTTAATTTATATATTTAATTCCCTAATATTTTCCCTAATAAAGAATATATTTAATATTTTGAGTAGTGTTTTCTATAGTATTTAACTTGAGAATTTTTATACTATAGGAGTTTATGATAATTTCTTACTAAATGTTTTGGTATAACATATGTGTCAGAAGCCTGCTGGGCCTGGAAAGGGTTGAAATGGGACATAGCATCAGATGCAGGCCAAAGGACCAATGATCTCTGGCCTTTTAATTCTTTTTTACTTTTGTGTGCTAAAAAATTAACTCTTTGTGTCATTCTGCATTTCATTAAGTGCTGGTAAGCTTAACTCTTATTTGCTTTATAACCTAATACATAATTCTCTGCTAATTAACATATGCTGTATAGCAGTAGGGATTTCAGTATAGCGTGTATTTCCAAGGTTTCTTTCTCTATTGCCTGGTAGCTCTATCTCTCACCAGCCAGGCTAGAGGGAGGCTTGGAACAGTTAATGAATATTGATCCAGGAAAAGAGTCACATTCACAGGAAGAAAAACATTTTCAAACAAGCAAATGTGCATAGAAACACACACACACACACACATATATATATATATATATATATATATTCATGCATGCACATATTTTTACACACATATATACTTTAGCTGGAGCCAGCCAACTGTCACATCACCTTTCATACTTAAACACATGCCACACATGCACCTATGCTTACACTTGCATATATATATATATATATATATGTATGTATATATATATATATATATATATATATATATATATATATTGGGTGGATGGGGCAGAAGCCCAAGCGCCAGCACAGAAAGAACATACTCATTCTGGATATAAAATAAGTTCCAACCTTTATTGGATGGAGAAAAGAAAAGCTTCTATCTTTTTATCGTTAGCTGAAAGAAACCCAAGTTGGTAAGAAAAAAGGCCACTCTAGAAAGCAATTTTCTGGCTGGGGATTTAGCTCAGTGGTAGAGGACTTGCCTAGGAAGCCCAAAGCCCTGGGTTCGGTCCCCAGCTCCGAAAAAAAAAAAGAAAAAAAAAAGGAAGAAGAAAGCAATTATCTGGTTCCTCAGAAAATTGGAAATATTTATACCTAAAGATATAGGTACGCCACTGTTAGGCATATAGCCAAAAGACAACACTCCAAATCACAAGGACATGCTCCACCATGTTCATAGCAGCCTTATTTGTAATAGGCAGAAGCTGGAAACCACACAGATGTCCATCCAAAAAAATGGATACAGAAAATGTGATTCATTTACACACTACTATTCTGCTACTAAAACAGAGACATCAGGTGTTTTGCAGATAAATGGATGGAACTAGAAAATATCATCAGGAATGGGGTAACTCAGACTCAAAAGGACATGCATGGTATGGACTCACTGATAAGTGGATATTAGCCAAAAAAGTACAGAATATCTATGATATAACCTATAGACCATATAGAAGTGTAACACTTGGAAATGCCCAAGTGTGGAGCCTTCAGTCCCACTTAGGGTTAAGGAAATAATCATGGGAGACTAAGGGAAGAGGGGTAGGAGAAGGCAGGGGGAGGGAAGTGGAAGGGAAAAGGGGAATACATTCATTAGGAGGTAGGAGACCTGAGAGAATCCCAGAGGGCCAAGAGAATGAGTGGAAATAAGCAGCCTTGGTCATTGGGAGATGGTGTGACCCTCTAGAAAGTACCAGAGATCAGGGAGGTGAGATTCTCTCAGGACTTATTGGGAATGATCTTAGGCAAAATGCCCAACCTTTGGGAAAAGAAACTGGAAGAGTCCATCTCCAGTAGATAGGTTCTCAAGTGGAGGGACAGGGTTATTAACATTCAAAATTCCTGATCCAGAAGTCTTCTAAAAGTACTGTCTGGACAAAAATGGAGAGCAGACGGAAGGAAATGTGGTCCAGTGACTGGCCCAACTTGGGATATTTCATTCCTCTCATGAGGCGGGGGGAAGCAATGAAGGCCTGACACTACTATGCTATGATGTACTTATAGAAGGGAGCCTGGCATGGCTTTCCTCTGAGAGGCCCTACCAGCAGCTGACTGAGACAGAGGCAGATACACCCAACCATTGGACTGAAGTCAGGGACACCTATGCTTGAGTCAGGAAAAGGACTAAAAAAAAGTTGAAAGGGAGAGCAACCCCATAGGAAGAACAAGAGTGTCAAGTCATTCAGACATCATGGAGATCTCAGATACTGAGCCACCAACCAAGAGCATAAATGGGACAGTCTGAAGCCCCTGGCACATATGTAGAAGACGTTTTCCTTGTCTGGCCTCAGTGGAAAAAAATGAGCCTAATCCTCAAAAGACTTGAGGCTCCAGAGATAGGGGAGATCTGATGTTGGGGGAGCGTGCTCTTGGAGGCAAGGGGGAGAAAGAGTGAGATGAAGAACTGTGGGAGGGGTAAGTGAGGTGGGTACAATGACTAGAATTTAAATAAATAAAATAATTTAAAAAAAGAAAGAAAAAGGAAAAAAAGTCTTGTCTTTGTTGGTAAGAAGAAACTTAGCTTTTAAGAAATAAGCTGTACCATTGTAAGATGTCTGCTGTCTCTACTCTATCTGCAGTTCTGTTGGTTCTGCTGCTCTGTGTTCTATTACCTTCTCTATCTCCTCAGTTATGGATGCTTCTCTTTCTAATCTCTCTTAGCTTGTCTGTTCTTTTATGGAAAACAAAAAAAAAAAAAACAACTCTCTATTGTTATTTTTCCCAGTACTTATACTTTTACAGGATACATGATCATAAAGTATTCCAAGCATCGGTTTTTTTTTCAAAACTTCACAGCAAGAATAAAAATAAATTCAAATCTTAAATTGACTAAGATGTAACATCAAAGATGTTTACATTTGGTTAAGTTAAGACTAGTTATCTAACTAAACATTCATTTTCTGCCACTAGCTCCACAGGTTCATGAAAAGCTAAAAACTATAATTCTTATCTATAAGTTAACATGGTATGTCAAGTGGCAAATTATCTGCTTAGTGACTAATTGGTATTGAAGTTTCATATAGATAAGTTCTGTCAATACTTCATCTTTTGTCCATTCACCTACAATAAAATAAAAGGGAATAAAACCATTCCCTTTTATGACTTTTGGTTTTCACGTAATGATTTTACAGCCTAAAAGAATGTTCTTCTTAATCATAAATCTGTTTCCTGCCTGCTTCCCGAGTGCAAATAAACCACAATGCATGAATACTTGCAGAGTCTTAATTGTAGCCTTCTCTATAAAGAACTCAATAATTTTTAGCATAAATTTAGGAATTTTATAGAATCATTATTGGGAATTTAGAGTCACCCATTAGTCGACATAGCACTGCTACAAATGAGTAAATATTTTTTGATCTGCAGAAAATCTGCCCAATAGTGTGAGCTAATGCCCAGGTATTATTAGGCAAATTGAACAATGATAGGAAATGGAAATCAGCTATAAGAATAAATCCCGAGATGAGATTTCTCTTTTTTCCTTTTTCTTTTTTGTAAATTATCAGTCAGATTTATATCAGTAAATTCGCAACCCACAAAATGCCCAAAGAACTCAGAGCCTATTGATATTGATAGAAGCTGCTCACTTAGATAATAACCCACTAATTATATGATATTCATATATTGGCTATTTAATACCACACAGAGCAGGGTTGTCCTTCTCTTCCTCCATCTTCCTTTCTTCTGCACCTTCCTTCTCTCCTGCCTCCTACTTCTCCCGCCTCTCAAATACTTTTGGCCTTCTTTCCTACTATCCAATCATAGGTTCTAGCTTTTTTTTCATCTACTCTCACCTGCTTACAAACAACATTCTACATTGCCCCCTTTTGTCCAATTAAAAGACTCAGATATAAATTGAACGTAACTACTACCATTCTGTAATTTATAATGTACAAAATATACCTAACACCCAGTCCATCATTTTCGTCAATTAAATTGAACCCTCTGTTGTCTATCCTAATTTAAGAAAGGCTTAAAAGCCATATATTATGTCCTGAATAGCTTGTATACTATCTGAAAACTATCCCATTATATGCTTTCTCAATGTTAAATAGCCTGGGTAGGCTATGAGAATATAATTAGTCTTCAACCCCATCAGAAATATGAGGGCAACTAATATTAACTTAAAATAAAGGAAGCCTAGCACAGCTTCTAGAACTAAGACAAATTGTAGAGACAACTGCTTACCAATCCAGTCCCCTGTTAGCAACAATTTGGATCATCAGTCTTCAGGCTTCTAGCTCAGAATCATCTGACAGACCTCATGAAACAGGAATTAGTAAAGACTAACTTATTCTGTCTCAGCAGAACTAAGCTGTCCTATCATGAGACTTGTGTCCTCTCAGGTACAGTATAGATCTGTAGAAGAAATATGCACTTTCTGCCCAGTGGCTACCTTGCCACAATATATAACCTCATCTGGAGGTAGATGTTCAGTTTCTTCTTTGAGTCCATGAAAAGGGAGCTGTTAGGAGCAGATATGTCTCAACAAAAGTTAAATAACATTATATGTCACATCTGTGGATTTCTGATATTTTTAAACTATCTGTGTAAAGTAATATAGATTGTTGTCTGTTAACTATTCTCAGCTGTTTCTAAATATCTAGCAGGCACCCTAGCAATTACTCAGAGCCAAGAATTTGATATCTGTTCCTTAAGTAGTATTGCTTAATTATCTAAAGGCAGTTTGTAATGGCATTAATAAAAGGACTAGGTCCAAGCCTTGCACTTTTAAAATTTTTGTATCAACAGAAGACATTTATGTCAGTGAAAACCCTAATTCTATATCAAAACAAGTTCTGTACCAGTATAAGAAATTATAACTCCAACTTAGGAACAATTATAAGTATTTCGATGAAGTGTGATTATGGCTGCACCATCAATTCTGGCTAATTCCTCTCTGTTAAATGATGACCATATCTAAATTCCTCAGAAAGACAATCTTAGAATGACCACCTTCAGTCTCCCAAAGTCCAGGGAACCTGGGCAATGACTCTTCATAACTACTTCAAGCCCTACATAGGCACTGAGATATCTTGGTGGGGGGGGGGAGTGTAGGGAAAATGGGGGCACTGTTTGGCCTTAAGGAGGTCATACCAATGATTGTTTTAGTCTCTGATGTCTGTTCTGATGGAATTTGGCAGAAAGTCCCTGTGATCAGGAGTTCAAGCAGCTCAGTTCAGCATGTCTGATGATGAGACTCACCAAAGCTGTACATTCTGTAATATATAAATCTCAAAAAAAACTTTAGTATCATCAAGGTATCTGTTTTGCTTTACTCTCTGGAATCTAGTCTTCAGTGGGTCTCCATCAAATCTGATCTATATAGCTCTGGAAGATGTCTAGAGCCTAATCACCTTTCCTATAAATGCAAGACAAAACCTTTCTCTCCAAATAACATGTCCTTAAGCCAGTAACCAGAAAAACTAATAGCTTGACTTCTCTCCCTGAGGAATAATATAACCACAAAACTCAAAATTACACCCCTTTTGAAGACTGAAACAATTCAAAACAAATGAAGTAAAAATAAAATACTGTATGGGCCTATTCTTAGGCTTTTTCTATTCTGTCATGTCATGAAATTAGGCTCCCAACACATATTCAGCAGAGGACTAGTGGGTCTGGATTCAGTCAGAAAAGATGCCACCTAACCCTCAAGAGACAAGAGACCCCAGGGAATTTAGAGGTCTCTTGGTGTGGAGACATCCTCATGGCGACATGGGGGCAGGGAAGAGGTATAGTTGAATAGTCAGAGGGTTGACTGTGAGGGGAATAAAATATGGAATGTAAAAGAAAGAAAGGAAGAAAGAAAGAAAGGAAGGAAGGAAGGAAGAAGGAAAGAAAGAATTAGAGTTATTAATAAATGGAAGTCTGTGACTCCAGTTAGAGATCATAAGAGATAGATGGTTTATTAAAGTCTGCAAGTAACTCATATTCTTTGTAGTGGGCTCCATGGGAATTTTGGGTTAATTTCTTGACATGACAGAATAAAAAAAAAGCCCAAGATGAGATTTTATTTATTTATTCATTCATTCATTTATACACTCCAGATTTTAGTCCTTTTTTGATCCACCCCCTGACACTTTCACATCCCATACCTCCCCACCCAGGGTCTCCCTAGAATCAACCAGCTTTAGACACCATTGTGGGCTAAGCTATCAAGGAAAAATTTACAACTTCTTTGCACCTTTAAGGTTCAAAATTATACCAATGCAATAAGTTTCCATTGGTATGAATATAGTCCCTCCATTTATACCTGACAATTGGGTTGTTGAATACATTCTGGAAATAATACCTGCTGTCACTTCTATTATTCATTCTTCCTGGAATTCCATCTTTCAAATGATCTCCTCCTGTAAAAAGTTTATAAATGCAATAGCCTGTATACCTCAGAGTGTGGGAAATACCAGCTCATGACTAGCAGAAACTGTAGAAAATGTTTCATATCATTTTAGTCTTCCTGACTTGCTTAGGTAAACATGGTGATCCTCTTCTCTTTTCTTTCCAAGTATTCAATTATAGATGAGCCTCATCATGCTCCTGAGACAAATACCTTGTACTTTTTGGTCATTTCTATCTAAATTGTATGCAAGTGTGCCCCTCTGGACTTGAATCATCCCAGCGTTTTAATGTTTGCCAAACAGGTGTGTGCGAGGGTGTATTACCAGTTGTAACTGGACATAGCTGCATAGGGAATATTACACTGAAGAGTGTCACTAGGACTTACACAGAACAATGGCTTTTAGGATGATAATGAAGGTGGCTGGATTCCGGATTCTCTTTTTGAAGTCTTGAATAGGGGAAGGAGAGTTTCTGTATTTATAACTATCAAATAAGACCTTGGTTAGAAAGCTAAAACTTATACAATTGTGTGAAGACTACCTTTAGTATTGGAACACAAACAATACCTAAAACTGCTTACTGTTAGACATTAATCACAAAAGTCAGTACCCTATTGGGAAAATAGCAAATATCTCAGGTCAAGAATAGGGACTTTTGCTGGCTTAGTTATGTTTGTTTAATTCAGTAGCATTCTTAGGATAACCAAAGTCATTTTTATGTTCTTATTTTCATAGACTAAATTTGAGACACGTAGAGCTCAGAAAAAGTCATGTCTCAGTGTACACATCTCAAAAGCAGATTTTGAGCTCTCCCTTTCTTACTTTACCTACTATCTCTTCTCCTTGTTTCCAGATCAGTGCATCAGATAAGAACTTATTATGAACAAAGAGGAAAAAAGTGGCTTCTCCAACAAAGGCATGTCAGAGCTGTGCTAATCATTTACCAGGAGAAATGATGGTATGGAAGAGAGTAGGCTAGAACAGGAGTGATGCAATTGAACCTTAGGGTAGGTTCAATTAGAACCTAAGAGTGGACTTGCATGGCTAACCTATGGATTTAACTACCTTGCAAGGATACAGGGAATGGAATTTTTAATTGTGGAGATATAATGGTGTATAGAATATTCATGTACATTTCTAAGTATCTGGGCACAGTATGGAGAAAGGGAGTTAGAGGTTTAACTATTTGAATATCATAGAATATATTTTTTACATAAGACTAGATCACTGCTGATCATCCTTTGCCTGAAGACTTTCTTCCCTATAATAAAAAAATATGTTCTTGAGGGTGTGCCACAGTGGCCAAGGTCACTCCTGCTGCACAATGAAGCCTAGCTAGGCTGAGCATGATTTGCAGTGAAAATGTGTTCATTAGTGGCAAAGGGAATAGCAGCATTTGAGAAAAGCAGAGACCAGACAGTAGCATCTCAGAGTGTCAGAGTCAAGTTAGGTAGTTTTATTGTGCACAAAAAGCTGGGGAGAGAAATTGGAGTCCTGACCTACTAGGAATTCATAGCTATTCCTTGTAGATTGTTGTGTTCTTCCTGGCTATATAGACAGCCACTGACTTATGTCTCTTAATTGAATTGTAGACTAGGCTACAGATATAGGTCTGTAACAGAATAGCTACTTAGTATATAGGAGGTCTCAGGTTTCATCCCATCAATAGCATCATAAAATAAAGAGGATGCAGTGGAGACAGAACCTGAGACCTTCATGATTCTATATGTTAGTATTCAGATCCTAAAAGAAAACGATGGAGCCTGTGTTCTGTTGATGACAAACACCCCTTGAGCTAATCCCAGTGATGATATATTTTTTTAAATTGAGCTGAATACAATTACTTGAAACAACAAAATATTCCCTGATTTGCCCATGATCATTTCAAAAATATATGTTTTAGATCATTTACATACCTGCAAATAATCCCATTTGTTCCTCAATAATGAATGGTTGTCGGACCCTTCATTGATTTCTTAATTAGATCTCATGGTTAAACCTCGATATTGCATTCAGCTATATTGGCAAATCTGTCTTATGAATAACTGAAACTAATATTAAGAGAACTGCTTCTTTGCTATAAAAGCAAAAATTTTGTCTGTTCCGATTAGTGACTCTGAAAGCCAATCTCTCTGGTGAGTGCAGTTTGGTAACAAGTAGATGCCATTGAAATCACTTCCACCGATTTCGTTGGCTTTCACTTCTGGTCTTTTAATTCCTCATATCACTTTGATCATAAATTTAGTCATTTTTCTTACTCTTAAAATTGGGTAATAAAAAGTTACCTCATGTGGGTATTTTGAGACTGTATATCTTCATGCATGATAACAAAATTACCTATTTATGAACTGAATTGCCACGGTTACATGATGTTGTGAATATTTCTATCATCCAGCATTTTGAGTCAGTAGTATAATGATAATTTGTGTTAGTAATGAAGCTCCCAAAATGTGTTCTGAATCATCAAAGAAAGATGAGATTAGGTTCAGAATAGCTTTGTTCCAAGTGACTCATCTATGTCATTAATCTACTAAATTAAGCCTCAAAGTTCTTGAGAGTATTTCCTCAGAGAAATACTCCACAGAGTCCCTATTAAATATTCCCCTCCCTGACGTTTGGTGTCAATGTGAGCTTGTGGAGACAGACCTCCACGTCTACTACTTACTGCACATTCCTTTGTAACTGTAGAAAGAGCCTCCATAGACACTTGTCCTCAGAGATACGGGGCGGGGGATGCTTTCTTCAAAGTCATTTCGAAAATAAACAGAATTTGCAAAGGCTCAAGTTGCAAGCATATTTACTCTCTAAAATCTCATTACTGGACTAATGCTTTTTCCCAAATCTATTTTAATCTCGGTTTCTATTGTTTCTTGCCCCCAAAATACAAATTCTTATTTTCCATCATATCCATTCCTACCAACTAAGTGAGAAAAATGTTTTTTAAATCTTCGAGAAGATTCAAAAAGCTAGAAGAGTGGCATATCACCAAGTTTTCTCCCATGGCCTTAAGATCCTAATTCTATTCTATGTACAATATATTAATTTTATTCATAAAGGTCAGACCTACTGTGGTTTTGAGTTTATCTCTTTTGTTTTTGCTTTTCCATATGTTGTTCTCCCTTAAGTCTTAATTTATTTTCTGATTGAATACTGAAGGAACTTTTGAATTTGGTGGATTGATTCATGAATCTGTATTTGAAAGTTATGTAATAAATTATCAGAGAAATATATTGCATGCATTCTTAGAAACATAAAGTCTATAATAAGCAATTTTTAAAATTAAGCATTTTCCATTAAAGACTGAAATAGCTATTTCCTCTTGCTGTTTCCTTCTTGATGTGAATTCCATAACTAATTCGCATGAGGGTAAAGTGTTGCTTTTTAAATAAATGATATTTGTGTTCACATGCGTGAGTGCTGGCCCATATGTGGTGCAGGCCTTAGGAAGCAGAGACCGAGCATTCCCATTGGTCTTCATCATCCCTGTCTTGTTTAGGACAAGGTCCCCTTTCCTTGATGGCATTTCTTTTCTTTTTTTTTTTTTAATTAACTTGAGTATTACTTATTTACATTTCGAATGTTATTCCCTTTCCCGGTTTCCGGGCAAATATCCCCCTAATCCCCCCTCCCTTTCTTTATGGGTGTTCCCCTCCCCACCCTCCCCGATGGCATTTCTTATTATAGCTGGAGTTGGAGCTTCTGCAGCTTCTGCTTGTTCTACTTCTCACTGAGTGAACAAGAACAGGGACTACATATGGTACTGTCTGACTTAAAAGAGAGCATTGAGGATTTGAACTTAGGACCTCAGATGGCCCTACAGGGTCTGGGACGCTTTCTCTGTCTGACACATACAAGCACACACACACATGTACACATACATGCACAAGCACGCACAAACAAATAAACACACATGCAAACACATGACTTCTACTAAATACACTGCCACCTTCACACTCTCAGTCTTTGAAATTTTTCATTCGTTTCTTTTTTTGTGAGCTGTGCATCCCTCAATAATTTCATAGCATCCTTCTTTTCTTCAAATTGTTGCTTACATGTCACTTCTTAAAAAAAAAACAGGCTGCTGTTTATGTATATTATGCCATTTGTTCACATATTATTATCTTATTTATGTCTCTTTCTTCCGAATTAGACTGTAATCAGTATACTTAAAGGCTCTTAAAATCCAAAATTTACCTGTCATCTAAGTTTTTTTCTCTTCTTTCTTTTTCCTCTCTTATTTTTAACCTGACCTTAAAGATCTGGAAACATATCCTAGAGCTGATCATATGGTACCCACTGCCTATTGGTTAGTGGTATGCTTGCACATATGCTGTATTTTACATGGAAGGACTAAGAAACTTCCTACCGACTTACAGATAACTTGTTGTTTCTTTTCGGAACATTCTCTTAATTTATTGACATTCAGCTAGCAGTGATTAGAGTTATCCTAAGTTAACTTCTTTACAGTAGAATTTAAAGTTAAATAAAGAACAAAAAACAAACAAACAAAAAGAAGAAACAAAAACCCCAGAATTCACATGTGAGATGTTGTTCTGCGAGACCTGTCTTGGGGAGACAGAACACGTTTACTCTTGGCATTCTGGAAACACACAACCAACCAGAGGCACTGAAGCCGTGGGACTCTCCATGTCTGAGGGTGTACTCCAGGCAGCTGCTGCGTTTTCTCTTCATTAATCTCCTGAGCCTTATTCCTACTGGCGAGATGAAATCTTTTAATTTGGAACAGGTTGCTATAAAACAGATGTTTTATTTTATTTTATTTTATTTTTACAGAAAATTTCCCCTCAAAGCTGTTAAGGAATAGTGGAAACCAAGGGAAGAGAAGCAAGGGTATTGCTGCCAGTCCTGAATGTCTCCAGGCTGAACCCTTGAGCACTGCCTGATCTAATCATTTTTCAGATTGTCCATCCAGGAGCCAAAATAACTGAAATTTGTATTTCTGTAAATGTATCTATGTGGTTCTGAAGATATTAACCATATATAGAGCAAGCATAATTGTCCTGCCACTGACGTCTAGGCAACGTGAGTGTAAGGGGCCACACATTGTTCCTTAGGAGAAGCTGCATCCACAGGTGTTGGAAATAGAAAATATGGAAACCGTAGGCAGAAGTACTCGGAAAATACCATGTGTCAGAACAGCATGAACAGCCCCTAGTACCTTTCCAAACATTGGTTTGATGGGCCAGTGGATTCCACTAATTAAAAGGCTATAAAGTCATAGAGGCCAGGTAGCTAGCAGTGTAACTCTAACTGAACTTGCTGTCTAAATGGTCAAAAGAATGTCATATAGAAACAAGCGAGGACTCCACCAGCATTTGTCTGAAACCAGGGTGACTGACAGTCTCTGTGCCACTAAAATCTATGTTTTCTGTTCCTCATATAGAACATTCATCTCATTAATGACAAATTTCAAGTATCTCGCCTTTTAAATTATCTTTAAGACTGCATCCTTAATAAAGATCTGGCATTTGGAGACCCTGGAAAGATCCTGTGAATTAAAATGCATGTTAGAGAAATGAGATAATCTAATGAATCATAAATACTCAGGAAGCAGAGACACTATAAGCCAGCTAAAGAATCTTTTATTTATTTACTTAAGAAGTCTATCAAAGTACCCAATTTGTTTAGTGAATTGTGGCTAATGAAAGATTCAATAAAGGCTCAAATCAGTATTTTTAAGCTTCATTTCTTCCTGCATTCACTAACTATAGAAAAGAAGAGATGGAAAAGAATATTGCACTGGAGATGGGCGAAGTATAATGTGGAAAAAATAATTAGAGGATATGGAATTAAGGAACAAAAATTTAGAAAAATGACAAGTCACATGTTGTCTCTTATCAGTTGCCACCAAATTATTTTTCCATACTTTATTCACTTTACAGCTTGATTGCAGTACCCCTCCGTCCTCTTCTTCAAGTCCCACCCTTATACCTCCTT
This sequence comes from Rattus norvegicus, assembly GCF_021556685.1. NCBI lineage: Eukaryota > Metazoa > Chordata > Mammalia > Rodentia > Muridae > Rattus > Rattus norvegicus. Next base: position 94,703,235 of record NC_141548.1, read on the forward strand.
TCTCACATCCCCTTCCCTTCTCCTTAAAAAGGGGTGGCACCTTATGGATACCCACTCACCCTGGTACATCAAACCCCACCAGGACTTCCTTCAATAGTGAGGCCAGACAAGGCAGCCCAACTAGGGGAAAAGGATCCTACGGTTTATAACAGAATTAGAGACAACCCCCACTCCAATTATTACTGGAGCTAAGGGAAGAATAAGCTGAACACCTGCTACATATGTGTAAGTGGACCAGGCCAGCCCATGTACACGGTGATTGGCAGTTTAGTCTCTGTAAGTCCCCATGGGTCTAGCTTAGTTTACTCTGCAATGATCTTCTTGTGGTATCCTTGCCCAATCTGACTCTCTCATTGCTTGTCCCCACTCTTCCACAAGACTCCTGGACTCTGAATATTGATTGACTGTGGTCTCTGCATCTTTTCCCATCAGCTACCGGATGAAGTCTCTCAGAAGACAGTTATGCTAGGTTCCTTTCTGTAAGTATGGTGTAAGGGGTTGGCTCTCCCCCATGGAATAGGTTTCAAGGAGGGGCAATTATTGGTTGGCCATTCTATCAATCGCTGTTTCATCTTTATACTGGTACATTTTGTAGGCAGGACAAATTTTGCTTGAAAATTTTGTGGGTGGTTTGGTGCCCCCTCTCCACTTGAAGTCCTGACTGGCTATAGGAGATGACCTCTTGAATAGATTATTGTCATCCCTGACTGAAATCACTGACCACAGAATTTTATTAACTGGTGAATGTGCTTATTTATCAGCATTTTACGGTGGGCTATCTTGTTGTCTGTGCCTTGGACTACGCGGTCTAACCCTACCTGCCCTTGGGGGTTGAAGGTGAGGTGGTACAGACAAGGACACAGACTCCAGGAGCAGGTGAGAAACGCTGCAGCAAGCTCATTGGAGCACTGCTGCTGTAATACTCTCCACCTGTGCCTCACATGTCCCAAGGAAGCATGCCACCTAAATGGCAGCTCCTGGTGGGCTGGCATTGTTTGGGCAGCAATCTTTGGTCTCTCAGTCAGTCCTCAATTCCCATCTCTGGTTTTCTGGCTGTGCCCTCGACGTTTACACAGAGGTGCCCCCCCAACCCCCCATTTCCTACTACACCATCGAGAATATCCAATGCAATTTTGAATAGTTCTAAAACTGGTGCCACTTTCCTTTGTAAATTTTGATAGTTAATAACATAAGAGTGACGCAGAAGTACAACAAAATGAATAGCAATTTAGACTTGGATTCATAAGGGTAGAAATGAAATTCAAGCACGGAACACAACTACTTTGGGATAAGCATCCATCATCTAAAGCTGCCCCAAACCTCCTACAAGCAGGAGGGTACACAAAATGAGCAAGGCTAAAGCTCAATTCACAGCCGTTTATTCATAACAAAGCAGGAAAAATTACTGCACGATAAGTTTTCCGAACACAAACCTCTATAACGAGACGTTTTTCACGCGACAAAGCAGAGTGGGTTGGAGTCGGTTCTTTGTCAATTGAGGCAATAGCATCCATTAAGCAAACGCTTACCTTATTTCACCGCCTCATAACGACGGCAAATCAGGAAAACTATTCAACAACAGACGTTTATCTGGAGGAGAAGAAAATAATGATAAAAGCTGAAGTAATTTTTTTCTGGAGACTTTGTCTAACAAGCTCCACAGAGCTGAATGGTTTCGGCTGAAAATGGCTCTCTAATTTTCTTGAAATGTTTACTATTCATCTGAGGGGAAAAAATAGTGTTCCTGTAAAGTTGGACTAAAAAGCATGCTAAGAAAACATTCTGTTAGCAATGACAACTCTGTGAAGTATGAAATGCGAAAAGCTCCAAATTGCTTGTCATTGATTAAAGGGGGGGGTCAATGATGTATTTATTTGCTTGTTTTCTTGTTTCTAAATTATTTTTGTCTAAGTTAATTTGGTGTTAATTATCTGAAAGAAAATAAATGAGAGTGCAAACACTTCTAGAGTTGGTTAGCTTAATACCTAGTTTGTATTTTTATCAGCTGTTCAAATGGAGGAGGCAGAGTACTGATACACAGAGATTCCTACACAAGTCCTTACCGAGCTACAGTAACTACTCATACTTGTCATTATGCAATACTAGAGAAATGGAAAGTGTGAAACGTTTTTCCTCTTTTTGAGAAAGGATCTCATGATGTAGCTCTGGTTGTCTTGGAACTCACTGTGAAGGCCAGGGTGGCTTCCAAGTGACAGCAATCTATCTACATTAGTGCTGGGATTAAAGGTCTGCACCATTCTGCAAGGCTGCAAAAATAAAACCTTGAAGACTGCTACGACATGCCAAGAATTATGTTGTATGTATAGTTTGGCTTGTGTTGTATTTTTCAAGTGGTACAGTGCTAAAAAGAAAAAAAATACATATATCACACTTAGGCATCCTTTCACTGATGGGCATCAGAGCTGATTCTGTAATTTGAACAAGTTGTAAAGTGTTTGAATTTTTAAAATGTTTTTCTATACATATGAAGCTAAAAATGATTTACCCTTATTATGTTCATAGAATATATTTGTTGATCAATTTGCAATTATTTAAATTATCTTTCACTAGTGTGACTAATGGTAATCCACTAGTAAACAGCTTTGTACTGTATATGATGTATAGAAATACATGTATTATTTGGTAATAAACACATATGTACATATAAATGAATAATATAGACATACGTATACAAGCATGTTTTTTTAAAGACTGCAAAACATAGGTGGGATAAATTTCAGAATATATAGTAACTAGATGAAGAAATAGCATGAGTGAATACAGGGCAACTGAGAACCTTTGTTGATTTACAATGTTTTAAAATGTAATAATTCTTTGCAAAATTATCCCCCTTTGTTTTTTACTTTTTATTGCTTCTTTGTGAAATTTGCATCTTTTACTCCAATCAGTCATCTTCCTGGTCCTTTGTACTTGTCTTCTGCTCTTGAAATGCCCCTATTATAGAATTTAAAAGAATAAGAATTTGAAGGAGAAGAAGAAAAAGAAACAAGTGGTGGAGATAGAGGAGAAGAAAAAGATAAGAAGGAGAAGAATCAGGTGGAGGAGAAGGAGGAGAAGAGGAAGAAAAAGAAAGAGAAGGAGCAGGAGAAGCGGGAGAAGAATGAGAAAAGGAGAAGGAGAAGAAGGAGGAGGAGGAGGAGGAGGAGGAGAAGGAGAAGGAGGAGAAGGAGAAGGAGGAGAAGGAGAAGGAGAAGGAGGAGAAGGAGAAGGAGGAGAAGGAGAAGGAGAAGCAGAAGGAGAAGGAGGAGGAGGAGAAGGAGAAGGAGAAGGAAGAGGAGGAGGAGAAGGAGAAGGAGAAGGAGAAGAACCAGAACCAGAGCCAGAATCAGAACCAGAACCAGTACCAGCAGTAAGAGTAGCAGCAGCAACATCTGTCCTTGTGCGCTGAAGTATGTTGTGATGTGTCATACACTATACTCTTTTGAGCAAACATCTTTATTTGCAAATGTTCATTGCCATGAATCATTGGACTGATTCAAGGCCTCTGGATTTTGCTACAGTGTCAAGACTACATCCTCATGTGAATGCATCCTGGTTATTCTGTTGGTTGTATCATGGAGATCCTACAGCTTTGAATGTTCAATATTGGCCCCTTCATGCACTCTAGCAGTTCATATATGGATAGTTGTTGGGGTGAACTAACTCAATGCCCTGGATCTAGGCCTGGTGGTAGCCAAGTTGGTTAGCCCTGGAGCTCTCCTGCACCTACAGAACCAGGGTAAAATCTCTAGCATTGTCCTAGCTTGCTTACCCAAGTCCTATCTTAGACTTAATGGGAGTGATACTCAACAAACCTTGAAGGCACCAATCCCCATTTTTTTAAAATTTGATTTGAAATTTAAGGAGGAATGAGAGATCAGTGCTTGGGGAAATATGGACTTATTTAAGAGGTAATGTGCCTTCAGGTAATGGGGAATGTCTTAAACTGACCCGGACAGTTCTTTTTGAACCTTCAAGCTTCAGATGGAATCTATATGCTTAAGTAAATCTGCTGGCCATCCAGAATTAACAATCACTGAATAAGACATCATGGTTCACATTAAGCAGATCTAGCTTTAGCTCTCACTATGATTGAGTAGGCATCAAATGTTACCTTATGTGTGACCGTGATACCCGGTGGAAGAGAGGGGAGGCACTTTCCGTGAAGATTTTTTCACTAATTCTCCATTTTTTCACTAATGGTTTGTTGCATGATGATCTTTCTCAGAGGACCTTAGCTCAACTACACTCAAGAGGAAATGGAGAGACAATAGGGAGCAAACTACACTATCCAGCAAAGTTTTAATTTTGTGTCACTAAAGTAGGAATTTGTTTCCTTTTGTAAAGGAACACAGGGAATTCTGTGAAGTCACAGAACACTGTTGATTTGCTTTGAAAAATTCAGACATTTATAAAATAAAGATTTTCATTCCTTTGCTGTAGTAATACTGTTATTACTCAATTTGTATAGGATTACTTTATTTTTTTCCTTATTGCAATAGGTTCTTTTCTGGTGTAATACATGACTCTTACAGTTTCCCCTCCCTCTGTTCGTATCAGCTTCCTCCATGTCCCCTCTCCCCCAGATACATTCCCCCTCCACTCCTCCATTAAAGAAAAAGACAGGCTTCCAAGACAAACAACCAAATACAGTAAATCAAACGACAAAACAACAAGGCAAAAGCTCTCAAACTGAGTGTGGACCAGACAATCCAACAAGAGAAAGAGAGTCCCAAGAGCAGGCAAAAACCTCAAAGACACACCTGTTCCCACAGTAATGAATTGCATGAAAGCAGGAAGCCAACAGCCACAGCATGTACACAGAGGGCCTGTGCAGACCCATGTTGGGCTTGTGCTTGACAATTCAGTTTCCTTGTTCCCCAAGTGGTTTGGTTTTTTTTTGGGGGGGGTGGTGGAAGGGGGGGCGATGGATCAACTTTTAATGACTGCTTCTATTTTCTGGGGGATATATGTCTATTTGTTTTTCTGATCTTGATTTAACATGGTAAGTGGTACCCATCAAGAACATTATCCATTTGTTTTAGATTTTTTCAATTTTGTAGAGTGTCCGCGGCTGCCCAGCCTGCTTATGCCTTTCTTTGCCCGAGTTAGGTGTTTTCCACATCATGGGCCCTTGTTTCCTAGTAACATATGTGGTGGTTACCACCAGTCAAGAACCTGGGGACTTCCTGGTAGCTGCTTCTGCACTGGAATGAGTTTCATTCTGTTGTTAGTTAGAAACTTCAGGAAATTGAAACTTATCGTAGGTTGGAAGTTTTTGGGAAATTGAAACTTATGCCATCGGTTTTTGGTGTGACATATGTTATTGTTACCCTGACAACCAGTTTATGCCATGTGATTTTTGCTTCTAAGCAAGTGCTTTTTGCTTTATTAAATGAGACTTGATCTGAATTCTGTCTTTTCTCCATTTCTCGAGCCTCTTTTCCTATCCATTCCCACTCCCCTTTCTGGGGTCTCCTTTGGTGTTCCCATGGACAGGGACAGTAGAGTTCAAACTTTTAAAGGATATCATCACAACTATCAGAACTTGCTTGTTTGTTGTGTCCCACATTTTGATTTTGTTTTGGTTGATTTGATATACTCTTTCCATCTTTTAATTAGTTTGCATATGGGTTTGTCTAGCTTGTTGATTTCCTCAAAAAAAAAAAAAACCCTCATTCTTTCATTGATTCGTGGTAAGCTGTACTCTTTGTCTTTTACTGATTTCAGCCATAGGTTGATGGATTTAGGCGCATGTTTTCCATTCACTTTTCAGCTTCATTGGGGAGTGGGGGGTGATTTCCTACCTATTATACATACCAGGATCTTGCTGTTGTGTTTTGTTTGCTTGGTTTGGTTTGCTCACCCAATATTTAGACCCTTGACTATGATAGAACTTAGGGTAAGATACTTTATGGAAATATGTGGAATTTTGTTAGAAGATGTGCTTACTTACAGTTCTATCTGTTCTTTTGTATCAAAGGCAAAGATATATGACAGAGTAATTGTGCTTTGAATATGCTCTTAAGGGAATTTTTCTCAGGGAAATGTATTTTCCCTACTGGCCCCAACTTCAGTTTGTGTGTGTGTGTGTGTGTGTGTGTGTGTGTGTGTGTGCGTGTGTGTGTGTGTGTGTGTGTATACATGCATGTGTGTGGATTCATCTTGAGCCCTGCCTTGGGCTTTTTTGTTATTGCAAGTACAAATGAAAGACCCTTTATTATTTGGATCTCTTGTTGCTGACTCTAAAAGTTTAACCCTAACATTTTGTTAATTGATTTTACCATACAACCAAGCGTAAAAATCTATGGCAGTTGTCCGAGTGGATGACATGGAAGGTGTTAAGACAGTTTCCAGAACTCCATCTACTACAAACTATGACAAGTTTATGTGTGACATACTTCTTATATTATGTTCAAACAGATAAGTTCTTGTTGCCCAGAGTATTAGCTGTCTAGTGGTGAGCTATTAACTGATAGAATTTGCTCCTCCACATCCCTTGCTTAATGCACCACCATAATTACTTGTACTTCTTAGAGAAATTGTCTTCAATGCAAGATTAGTTTATGGGTCTTTCATTTACAAATTTTAAAATTTCATATAAAGTTACATACCACATTTACTGCAATATATTCTTCTACAATATGTTGATTCAAAGTCATTGAGTATACCATTTAATTATTATGCATAAATAAGTTAGCAGACAATGGATACACAAAGTACTTATTTGTCTCTAACTTATCTTTTAATAGTAAGGTCCTATGTATAATCTTTTCCATTATGGACAGAGAAAAGTAAAGCAAATTTTCTAAGATATTTAAAAATAGAAGCTTGAATCCACAATAACATACACATATATTGTGAATTTGACTGAGGAGTAATAGCAATTCATGTTTAGTCTGACAAATAGAACTTGCATATTAATGCATAAAAATAGTTAAAGAGCATTGTTCTGCAAACATTGACTTGAATTGCTTGTTAAAAGTAAGATTCATGTTCTCACATGTAAAAGTCTGGACTCAATTCATCTGAGATGGCACACTGCCAATTTTACAAGCAACTTGATTCATAATCAAGTGGTTTGAGAAGTAATTTAAGAAGTACACTTGTGATATAAAGATCAATATTTTCAGATGATCCTTGTGGGGTTATATTTATGATTTAAGAATATATCTCTTCTGGGTTTTAAGATATATTTTGTGAAATTGCAACTATTTTCACTCCACAGACCATGTAGTAACAGAGAAACTAGTTCCTGGAATAGGAAAGGTATATTAGAGTTTTTAGTCAATGTTAACATGATCTCATTAAAATGCCACATTAATACCATTATACATTATAATACATACAATACATTATAATACCATTGAATGATAATGTATACAATGTCTTCTGATCATGCTAACCTTTTTGCCTCCTTTACAATTGCCACCAGATACCACAATCCAACATCTCCCAAATGGGAACATTTAGATTTGCAAAGGTGAGGTCATGTTCTTTCTTGCTCACATTACATAGGCCCTAAGATTTAACCTCCAAAAATTATAAAATATAGGGCACTTAAAAAAAAAACTCATGAGGACAAAACAGAGGATAAAGTTCTTATTCTAACATAAATTATACACCTGTTATTTTTTGCATAAATTTATTACACAGAAATGTTTTTTTGAAAATGTTTTGAAATGTTTTATTGCCTGAGAATTTTTCATTTATATGTTTTTTCACCAAATTCATGTTCCATTTTTGTCTTTTTAATTTTTCCCATATATCATCTACCACTTTTTTATTTCATGCCTTTGTGTTTTCAAGCCTTTTAACTCTGTTTACTGCTTACTTCATTGGTGTAGGTCAATCTACTGAAGTATGGGTAGCCCTAACAAGGCAGCATCCCTAAAGAAAGTCACCCCTATCTTAACAGCTATCAATTACAATAGCTTCTTGGCTTATAGTGGGGCTACTTGATCCACTCTTCTGTCTATGCTGGGATTTCTGTCCTGATCTTGTGTAGGTTACAACCAATGAGGGTTCATACATGCAACATCCTTGTCTTCAGGTCCAAGTTTCCTCACCTCTCACCTACCACCCTGTCAAAGATGTTGTTGCAGTTGTCCTTTGCAGATGTCAATTCCCTCTGGCTATTATAATCTTTCTTGCATCTTTTGAATGGTAATGCCTGAGCCTTGTGAGGAGAGATTATATGCCCTGTTAAGATCTGAGCATGCCAGTGTCTCTTATTCTCTGCATGTAGACCATTGTGAGTCTCTTTATCCATTCCCATCTATTGCAAAACTTGTTTCTCTATTGAGGATTAGGAGATGAAATAATCTATATAAATAAACACAATTTACAAATTATTTTATTACTATGTACATTTCTAAGAATAATAGTATTAGGTTCTTCTATCAACCTGACCAGCTATATGATTGCTCTAG